>NC_135742.1:42245000-42572500 GCF_041903045.1 Epinephelus lanceolatus
GACAACCACGCACCTCTGGGAGTGGATGCGCTAGTGTCCCCATGGCTCAATGTGCTTGAAGGCTGGCAAAGTCATGCTATGCCGATATAATCTGCTTGCAGCAAGGCCACTGCAGCTACATCTTTGCAGGAACCTCCTCTCTGAAGCAGAAGGAGAGATGATTCATCCATGCCCAGCACTGTGGTGGCTGGATGCCTGCCTGTTGAGAGGTCAAATTTAATAGCTAAGGGTCTGCCCCTGAGTGTGGTGGCAATGTTTCCAAGTGTGAGTGTATTATCCACTAGAGGCCTATATACCTATAAATGCCAGGTATTCAAGCAGTGGTGTCAGGACCAAAATGTCCTCCCATTTCAGTGCTCTATTTGACATTCCTTTAGGAGCTGTTTGATTAGGGTCTCTCCTCTACCATTGAGGTCTATAGCTGCCTGTCATGTTGACTTTGATGGAGTGACACCAGGTTTGTACCCTTTTGCCATGTGTTTTCTAAAACAAATACGCTAGTTGAAGCTCATAGTTCAATCAGGTATCCCCTAATGGGATTTAGCTTTGATGCTGGAGGCTCTTTGTGGACCCCTATTTGATATTATTTGATATTTAGTCTGCAGATATGAAATTTCTCTTATACAGGTCTGCATTGCTTCTTACTTTGGGCTATACAAAGCAGGTAGGCTTTCATGCTTTGTGCATCCCACTTATACCCATTACACCCAGTACCCAGATCTCATTGAGCCTGAATGTGGCATACAGTCAAGTCCATAATTATTTGGACAATGATACAGTTGTTGTCATTTTGGCTCTGTACACCACCACAATGGGTTTTAAATGAAACAATGAATACCTGCTTAAAGTGCAGACTCTCAGCTTTCATTTAAGACTTTTTTTAAGACTCAAAAATGTAGTATGAACCGTGTAGGAATTACAACCATTTCTTCACACAGTCCTCCAACTTTAAGGGCTCGTAAGTATTTGGACAAACTAACATAATCATCAATTAAACAGTCAGTTTTAATACTTGGTTGCAAATCCTTTACAGTCAATGACTGCCTGAAGTGTTGGACACATAGGCATCATCAGATGCTGGGTTTCTTCCCTGGTGATGCTCTGCCAGCCCTTTACTGCAGCCGTCTGCACTTCCTGCTTGTGTTTTGGGTGTTTTGCCCTCAGTTTTGGCTTCAGCAAGAGAAACGCATGCTCAGTTGGATTCAGGTCAGATGATATGACTTGGCCATTGCAGAACATTCCACTTCTTTGCCTTAAAAATGTCTTTGGTTGCTTTTGCAATATGCTTCAGGTCATTGTCCAACTGCACTGTGAAGCATCGTCCAATGAGTTTTGAAGCATTTGGTTGAATCTGAGCAGGTAATGGTGCCCCAAACACTTCAGCTTTCATCCTGCTGCTCTTGTAAGCAAGACAAGACTTCACTAGAATAAATACAGAGGGTTTATCACAAGATGCAAACCATTGGTTAGCCTTAAAATTTGAAGGCCAGATTAGAGTTTGTCAAAAACCATCTAAAAAGCCTGTACAGTTGTGGAACAGCATACTATGGACAGATAAAACAAAGATCAACTACCAGAATGATGGAAAGACAAGAGAAGGAAGAAGGAAAGGAACTGCTCATGATCCAAAGCACACCACCTCATCAGTGAAGCATGGTGGAGGTACTGTTATGTCATGGCCATGTATGGCTGCCAGTGGAACTGGTTCTCTTGTATTTATTGATGATGTGACTGCTGACAAGAGCAGCAGGATGAAAGCTGAAGTGTTTGGGGCACCATTATCTGCTCAGATTCAACCAAATGCTTCAAAACTCATTGGACGATGCTTCACAGTGCAGTTGGACAATGACCTGAAGCATACTGCAAAAGCAACCAAAGACATTTTTAAGGCAAAGAAGTGGAATGTTCTGCAATGGCCAAGTCATATCATCTGACCTGAATCCAATTGAGCATGCGTTTCTCTTGCTGAAGCCAAAACTGAGGGCAAAACACCCAAAACACAAGCAGGAAGTGCAGACGGCTGCAGTAAAGGGCTGGCAGAGCATCACCAGGGAAGAAACCCAGCATCTGATGATGCCTATGTGTCCAACACTTCAGGCAGTCATTGACTGTAAAGGATTTGCAACCAAGTATTAAAACTGACTGTTTAATTGATGATTATGTTAGTTTGTCCAAATACTTACGAGCCCTTAAAGTCGGGGGACTGTGTAAAGAAATGGTTGTCATTCCTACACGGTTCATACTACATTTTTGAAAAAAAGCCTTAAATGAAAGCTGAGAGTCTGCACTTTAAGCAGGTATTCATTGTTTCATTTAAAACCCGTTGTGGTGGTGTACAGAGGCAAAATGATGACAACTGTATCATTGTCCAAATAATTATGCACCTGACTGTATTTTACCTGCAGCCTATAGCTCTAAGGCCTTTGAGCTTTTGTCCCCATCCATTTGCTTCCAAGGAGCAGAAGAAGGTGCGCTCCCTGTGTCCGGTGCATGTGCTATGTACCTACAAAGACCGCACCCAGAGTTTGCTTTTATCTGACCAGTTATTTATCCTTTTTGCTAATCTGGCAAAGGGCAAAGGCCTGTCTGAACAGCGGCTTTCTCACTGGATTGTAGAGGCTAGCTCCCTTGCTTACGACAGCAGAGGTCTTCTGCTGGCTCACAGTATGAGGGCACATTCAGCTTATAGGGGCTTTGTTTAAAGGGCATATCTGTGAGTGATATCTGTACTGCAGCAAGCTGGTCATCAAGCTGTCCCAGAGTACATTTGTTGTACCTCATTCCTCTCCTTCAGGGAACAGGAGTTCTTCTAAGAACATTTCATTACTGTCTTTGTATTCCAGGCGACTGGAGGGGGGCCAGCTCCACCAGACTATACAAGTGATGCTGTGAAAGGACTTTCTATGAAAAAAATGGCACTAATGTTCCCCTAAGACTCCAGTGATGGGTATGTGGGTGGGGTCTATTGCACTTATGACCCTAGGGAATCCTATGAAGGAATTACTTCACATTTCATAAATAAGTAAACATCATATTGATTAACAATATAGTAAACTATTAATGTATGCTACCTGGGATTTATAGAAGGCTTCTTTTAGAGCCAGCTTAGGCAAATGGCCAGAGAACACTACAAATATATTCAGTAGTTCAGCCATGCAAGTAGCGCAGCATACATTATTCTTGCTCAGATTTTCTGCATCACCAACTGAAAGCATAAGTAAAAATTAATGCACCACAATGCATACAGTTTATGCTATTGTAATTACAGAGCTGCATTCGTACAGCTCAGCAAGTTTGCATTTGTAATGTATTCCCTCAGCTGAAAATCTGTATCACTCAAAGAGAATTTTGCCAGGCAACACTCTCTCCCTCCGAAGATAACCTTCTTCTTCAAACACTTAGATTTCTTATCATGAATTCATCCTGACTTCAGTGCAACTTTCATTGTTACAATACAAACGCTGAATAATTTAACTTTATTAGGACCATTGTGGGACCTGCCCTTTGACCCCCATACATATACTGCACAAGGGTGGCTGATGATACTAATACACACCTGGTAAGGTGGAAATTTGGTACAGATATTCATGAACCCCAGAAAATAAAGCTTAGACACCACCTGCAGGTCAAAGTTTTCACTTATTCAGTGAAATATCTCAACATTTGCTTGATGGATTAAGTCAAAATCTGGTTCAGATTTTGTTTTTGTTTTTTTTGTTCCCCGGGGGATGAATCTCAATGACTTGTGGGTTTTACTGACTTCTCATCTAGGACCATTAGCAAGTCAGATTGTCAGTTTGTCCAATACTTTAATTAATAACTAAATACCTGCAAAACAAATGACATTCCCATTAGCATTAGTTGTACATTGTGTTTAATACGAATTAGCATGCTAACACTGTCACTAAAATGTGAACATTAGCATGCTATCAGAAAAACATGAATTTTTTGTCTCATCTCCATCATACTATAAGTTATTAAAAGTAGCCTGTCTCTGACATGCCAAACAGCGTGGGAGAAACACTGATTTTAACATGAAACTAATGTATTCAGTGTTTGTAGCAGTTTAAATCACCTTGTCCACTTGTTTTGGAGAGAAAGAGACCTCAGGTAAAAACCTGCTCTGAACAATCAACAATGAAGGAAGTTGAACCAGGTGAATCTTCAGCTTGTTGCAATCTGTAATCCTCATGGCTAGATGCCACTGAATATTACACACTGTTTAAAGAACATAGGGGGGTCACAAACAGACATGTTCATTGTATCTAGCTAAACATAAACCCAAATGACATAAAATTTCTTATTAAGAAAAGGCTGCCTCCTCCAGCTCTTTCTTCCTCTGTCTCTGTCATTTCATCTCTAAATTACCTCATCATAGGTCTTTTGTACACGCAGCAATTACAACTGTACAACTTTATTGTTAGTGGCAACCTGTAGTGGCCATAGTAATTATTAAAGGCACAAAAGTGAAAGTTAGGCAACAAAGCACACTGACTTCTGGTTGTAGGGAGGGAAGCTGTATGGGTCAAACAAATACAGGACTTTTATACAGGAGATGGGTGTTTGTGTCCTGTGTGGAAACAAAATTCAACGTTGAGTTATTTTAACAATGTAACATAGTATGTCACATCAAATCTGGACAGCACTGAGCACAAGCTTGTTTTAGCAACTGCATGCCACCTTGACAAAAATTCACTCACACATTTCAGTTAGTGTAATAATGATCATTTTGTGAAAAGACAAAGGATGGCAGCAGCAGTAACAACAATTGCATTACTTGGGCACCCAGTAGCTTAGTGGGTAGGGCAGGCATCCCATTTACAAAGGCAATGTCCTCGCACAACAGCTGCAGGTTCCTTTCCAGTCTGTGGCCCCTTGCTGCATATCATATGAATCATCATCTGAAACTAGCAATGGCAGTTATGGTAAATGGACCTGCATTTGTATAGTACCTCTCTAGTCATCTGACCACTCAAAGCGCTTTGTTACATTACGAGGCATATTCACCTATTCATACACTGGTGGCCAAGGCTAACATACAAGGTGTCGCCTGCTACTCAGTTTTTAACACACTCACACACCGATGGAAGCATCATCGGGAGCAATTTAGGGTTCAGTATCTTGCTTAAAGGTAGTTCAACATGCAGACTGGAGGATCTTCCAATTGGTGGACGACCTGCTCTAGCTCTGAGCCATAGTCGCAGTTGATTTGTTCTGTGCACCGCTTTGTGCCAGCTGTAAGATAGGGACCTATGCACACTCCTGTTCCTGTAAAATGGTAAATTTACATTTTTATACTTCTCATATACATTAAACAAACAAGATATAATGTGTTGATTAATGAGTTTCAGAGTTGCTTGTTGGCATCTTTATACAGAGCTAGGCTAGCTGTTTCCTCCTGTTTCCAGTGTTTGTGGTACGCTGCTGACTGCAGCTTCATATCTAACAGATGGAGACGACATTGACATCCATCATCTCATTGAACTTTGCAAACTCATAAATGATCTCTGACTAAATACAGACCCTGGCTTGCAGAGAGTGTGTTAACCAATCATTTAAGGCATTATTACTGTGTATCTGCGACTGACATAATCTATTGCCATTGTGTCTGTCATTAAATTAGGTAGTAACATTCAGTGCTGGCTTAAAGTGATGTTCCTGCTTACAAACTGTGAGGACAGACAAAAGATTCATTAAGACTTTTTCTTAGCTGCAGAGCTTCACAAATCCAGATATTTTATTAACCTGGAATTAGATCCAAATCAGAGCCAGCAACTGAGCCCTAGAAAGCACCTTGTTTTGTTCTAATCACTGAGTGTATAATTCAGATCATCACTTTAGACACAAGATTAAATGTTTGTTGATGTGTCTAAGCCAAAAAGGCAAATATAAAATTATTACCATAACACCCATCATTTTGACAGACTCACGTCCTACTTCAGCTTTTACTAACTTACCTTCATACTGTAGTTATGTGAACTCTGTTTTCTGTTGAACAACACTGAGGTGTGCTCACTTTCACACCTTTTGAGATCTCCAAATAAAGTGATTAAGGTAATCCTGTTAAACTATTGGTTCATTTCCAAGCTGTCTGATCGTGTTTCTTGACCCATCAGATGATTTGTGTGTGATGTCACTGTGTTCCCAGATGATCTTAGTAATTAACTTGTACAATACAAGGTTATCATAACCTCTGGTCTTACCCACTGAAAAAAACTCCAAAAATAAGACTGAAGTTGTAATAAAGCTGAATTATTATTTAACGTGGAAGAGATCTCCTTTCTTTACAGCAATAAACATCCTCAGCACTGACTGTTCCTCTCCGTGTTTCCTCAGTGGAAAACACAGGTTACCAAAGGCGGCTGTTGGTACATCATCAGCTTCTGTCCAACAGGTCTGGCAACAGTAGTGCCTGAGGCTGTGCATTTATAATTGGATCAAAGGTAGACCTGTGGCTGAGCTGAACAACATGACGTAAGGAGCAGAATCAGTTTCAGTTAAACTGGACATTGATAGGACTGGAAGCAATTATTTGTTATTGAAAAATGTTGTCTTTATGGACATTTATACTGGATACAGGGTAAAACCCCTCGAGGCCCGCTCAACTTGACTTGATTTAACAGTCATGTGAACAGTGACAGTTTTGTCCAGGAGGAGGCCAAACCTAACTTAATTTTATAAGTAATTACTTGCTGCATACATTCATGCATCAAAATTACTAAAATTCAAATTAAGGCAACATTAACGAGACCACATACTGTAAGGGACTGTTTGTTACCTATCAGAGGAGAGGGGTGACAAGGTTGTGACTTCATTTTTATTTGTTATTTTGACCCTCCTCTGAGCTACAAATATTTTTCCTTGAGCTTCCCTGAGTCACTCGGGGATAATACATGACCCACCCCCCACCATAAATAACTAATTTTTAATTAATTTTTTTTTTTTTTTTTATTCACACCAAATGTACAGCACAGAGGTAGTAAGAGTTTTCACCAAAACAAAAAGCTAATTTCTTAGCAAAATACAAATCCTCCTTACAAATCCCATGGCATGGCTTATTTTTTTTTCTTTTGTAGGTTCTGGTTAGTGCAAGTTAACCGGATCCTGGCAAAAAGTTAAAAGAGATATGAGAATAAGTGACTCTGATAGACCTGGTCTATTTTCTGACGGAAGGCATTGTTGCATATAATGTTGTAAAGGGCCGTCAGAAAACTGAAAATCTGAAGACTATTTCTGTCTTTCCAGATTCTGGCTATGACAAGTGGTGTCATTTTGGTGATTTTTCAACCTGGTCTCATGATATGTGGATGGTTGCCGTTATTGTCTAAAGGTGCCCAGTGGCGTCAGGGGGGAAAGCAACAGGACAACAACAAAAGTTAATGCGCTGAAAGTCTGAGTAGGATGGGTGGGAGGGATGGTGGAAGGGTCCAACAACCACTGACCTTCACCCAGGAGGCCAGTGTTCTCTTCCCATAAGGTTGTGAAGCCAAACCCTATTCTATTTTCTTAAACCCAACCACGTGTTTGTTTGCAAAACATAACCATGTGTGTTTGTTGTTGAAGGAAAAATACACCAGTTCACGGTGTTGTACCGCCGTGGTCTGTTTATTTTAAAAGACACTGTGTGCAAACTGTACATTTCCTGTGATAACAGAAGTGTTTTTTGGAAATTAATGTAACAGGCTGAAGTTGACACAGCAACCAACCAACACACCCAGGGTACGTTGCATATCATATGTTAACGTTGAAAGTCTGTCACCAAACGTTGATATTTGACAAGGACGGGTTAGGGTTAGGGTTAGGGTTATGTGTTCAATGCCCTTCAAACTGGGGGTTCAGATTGAATTTAAGATTAATACAGAATATGACCTTTTAAAGTGCCTCCCCGAGCCAAGATAAAAAACTCAAGTCCCTCCCTAATGCTTAAAAAATAATTTAACATTCCATTACTCCCTCCTCCATCATAAACAACAAACAGTCTCTAAATCATTTTTTTCTTCTTCTTTTTCTTTTTTTTTTAATTAGTTTTGGCGTTTTTGCCTTTACTGATAGGACAGTAGTAGATTCATGGGAAGGGTGGGAGGGAAATGGGGGGACATGACACACAGCAAAGGGTCGCAGGTTGGAATTGAACGCTTGCTGCTGCAGATGACTCAGCCTACATGGTGCGCACATTCTACCAGGTGAGCTTGAGGTCGCCCCCAGTACCAAGTTTTTAGTATGTTATGTTATGAATTAAGTAGGGATTCACAATAATATCAGTACGTCATCGGAATCGGCCAGTATTGGCTCCTAAATGAACTGTCAGAATCAGGCAACATGCTTTTTCTTATTTTGCTCAATGAATGAATTTTACATACATTGAAAAGTATTGTATCTCATGTCTCAATCTTCCAGTGAGCTATCACAAGAGTATGCATGCATAATATGATTTTAATTCCACTACAGAAGAGACTTGATGATCACTAATATTAGGTGGGAAAAAAGGGGGATATATGGATATTGGTATCGGTTATCAGCCAAATGAGTTGGTATATTTCAGTATATCATATAAAATCCAATATTGCTCATCTGTAGAATTAAGCATAAAATAGTAGACTTGTCCATTTCGTTTGTAGCCATGGTTATGCCCTTTTCACCAGTTACAGGTCAGTCTCAGATTTAATGACAGCGCCTACTGTCAGAGATTGATAACATCAATTGCATTGATGGCCTGATAAGTTCATCATGACCACAAGCACCTCATTTGGAATGATCTGCTCCATGTTGCTCACTGAAGTTCAGATAAGATTAGGATTTCTCAGCTTACACTGTAATAATAATTTTGTAAGATTTATTGAAGAATAGATTTTCATGCTATTGTATAGCAATGTGTTGGTATGTATGACTGATATATTTGACACATTACCTGCCTGTTCCTTCACATTGCAGAGTGACACTAACATTTTCAGCTGACGCTGCGCATCATTGTGACTAGTCACTAATTTGCTACAGATTTCTGTAGCATTAACTGCACAATATTGCAACATGTAACAAACACTTAGGAGGGGAAATGAAGCACCTCTGTCGTGATTGGTCCATTTCTGATGCTAATCCTCCTGAGACATGCACTCCCATCCTGGGTCTGTATGAAGTCTTTGTGTTTGGACAGAACTCCCCTTGAAATTCAGCATAGTTGTAAGGTAATAACTTGCTTTTACTGTATGACCACAAATGTCAAAGGATTAGCCTGAAGGGCAAAGGACAATACTGTTAATAACAACACAAAGGAAAAATCATCTGTCTGCTAATCCAGCAGTCATTCACTCAGTAATCAACAATATTTAAGTTTTTTCTCCATCCAACTGAGACAGATCATTTCAAAATGAGTTGTCCTGTTCATCCTGTTCACCTCTGTGACAGACAGATCCAACAACATAAATCCTTGTTTTTAGAGTAACAGCATTACAAATTTGCACAACAGCCCCCTATTTGCATATGCTCTTGCCTTAGAAGTTTACAGCCAACACAGGGCACTTGAAATACACTGTGGGCACTCAGTAAGTGCACCATGTGCTGCCCCATTCCTGAGTTAATTTGTAACTAGCATCAGTGCCCTAGCAAAAAGGAAAATCCAGAAGTTTTGAAATATTGCTGGCTCCAAGTGCTGCCCCATGGAATGGCTTGCAGAGCATACACAGGGCCAGTAGTGTGTGTAGAGCCCAGTGTAATTAAAGGGTGCTATAGTGCTGGCAGGACTGAGGTGAAGTTTGTCCCACTGACTCAAGGGATATTTCAGGAGGTGTGTTTAGGTGACAGAGTTGTGAGGAATGTTCCAGCAAGACTCTGAATCTTCCTTATTAACAGGGACGCTGGGGTTACTGTGTTTTCAATTGCAACCCTTGTTTGTGTAGCTACTTGTTTTTTGGTTTATTTATTTTTAATCACTGGGACACCAAAGGAAACGTTTATATCAACCCAGAGAAATAATGTTTACATTTGATATTTTTTGGCGAACCATTTGCTCACGATATGACCTTAAATGATTAATGTTTAGTTTAAAACAAATGGAGCTCCAAATGAGAATAGCTTCTTCACTGCTTGATTTTCATCACTTGTAACACAGTTGGCAGTGTATCACTGTTCTGCTCACTCTACCTGAGACCTTTTTGGAAGTACATGCACCGTAAAGCCCAATTCACTCACTCAACTTAAAATGTTTTTGGAAACAGCTTGCACTTAAAACTTTTAGTTTAGTACAATACAGTAACATAAAAGTGTTGAGTGCACCAGACACAAAATAAATGTGTCACATGACCCTTGTCCAACAGTAATTTTATATCAATTTAATAAAACTTTTTTTGTTGACACACTGAGTGTGTATATATATGTGTGTGTGTGTGTGTGTGTGTGTGTGTGTGTGTGTGTGTGTGTGTGTGTGTGCGCGCACGCACACGCGCGCACACACACACGTATTAGCGCTGTGACTCCATCTCCCTCATTGTCACAGACTCACTTCAGTGTTCTTGTCAGTAAAAACCCAAGTAATCAGAGTTGGATTTTGATTAACCCATCTTTCGGACAGATAGCAGTCAGATTGCATCAAATGAAATGGAACTGTGTGTGAATTATGCACATCGATATGGTGGCCCTGACAGTTTAATGCACAGCAAATACATGAAACACACAGTAAGTAACACAGTGAGACAAAAATAAAGACTAATGACTAATCTGCTGTTCCCAAGATCAGTATGTTGTGTGGATGCCTTCAGCTGATTAATTTTTCCTTCATCTGATGGCTGCAGGTATCTGATCTATCTGCAGACTGTAATCAGGACATCAGGATTACGCACTACAGATCAACTGGTTACATTTTCTCCAACCAGCAGTATACTGTTGCAAATGAGCCACAGAAATCTTTGTGCTCATGTGCACAGCACACTTGTTGGTTATGATTAATCATGATCAACAGGTGTATTAAAGACACATTAAAAACAGTGCTATAGTACGCCTGCAACACTAGCTCATACATTTTCGTCTTGCCTGGGTCTCTCAGACTACTGGTTCTCCATTTTTGAAACCCTTACCAAAATATTTGCTAGAACAACTGATCCCCCCCTTACCTATGTGCTGGAACAGCTACATCTGCTACATAACTTTAATTAAATCACAGGTGAGTGTGTGCACACACACACTTTGTCTACACTTTGTTTTCTTTATTTTTTAAGTGTTTGTTTTCTTCTGTTTTTAGAGGGGCACCCCAGGGTTGGAAAAAAAAATGTCATAAATACATGTTATTTTTTTCTAAATGTGAAAACTACTAAATAAAGTGGAAAAATTGCTATAAAACATCATAGATCAGTTAAAAGGTATCCCTCCTCATATATTTTGTTTCAATTTCAATTCAGCTGAATCTATAAAGCCCAGTATCACAAATATAGCATATGACATCCCTCTGTCCTTTTGGTCCCTCGCAGCGAGGAAAATCACCAACGTAAAAGAAAACTTTAGCCGGGAAAAAAAATGTTAGAAACCTCAGGCAGAGCAACTAAGGATGGATCCCTCTTCCAGGATGGACAGACATGCAATAGATATCGTGTGTACAGAACAGATCAACAAAATAAAGTTAAATATAACTCCTCCAGGACCATCTGTTTCGTCCACTTCTCGCAAATCATAAAGTAAACGGGGGCAGATTCATAAGGCAAGGCAAGGCAAGTTTATTTGTATAGCACAATTCAACACAAGGTAATTCAAAGTGCTTTACAGAGACATTAAAAGCAACAAGACACAATTTAAAACAATAAAAACAGTCAGTTAAAAAGGGAAATAGAAATTGAGAATGGTAGTGATAATAAAATACAGTAACATAAAATAAATAAATAAATGAGAATGGACCCTTGAGGAACCCCACATGTGATCGTAGTTCGCTCAGATTCATGGTCACCAATTGACACAAAAAAGTCCCTATCTTGTAAATAAGATTTGAACCATTGTAGCACAGTGCTGGTGAGTCCCACCCACATTTCCAGTCTGCTAAGTAGTATATTATGATCAACTGTATCAAATGCAGCACTGAGATCTAGTAATACCAGGACAGAGGATTTGCATGCATCATTATTCTGATGAATATCATTTAAGACTTTGATAAGTACAGTCTCAGCGCTGTGGTGTGGCCGAAATCCAGACTGAAATGTGTTAAAAAGATTGTTTTGCATCATAAAGTATGGATTTGCTGGAAGACAACCCTTTCAATGATTTTCCCCAAAAATGGCAGATTTGATATTGGCCTATAGTTACTAAGTGTTGTGGCGTCCAGATATGATTTTTTTAGGAGAGGTTTTATTACTGCAGTTTTCAAGGCCTGGGGAAACTGGCCTGCTTTAAGAGAAGTGTTTATTATCTGCAGTACATCCGGAGCTATGCAGTTAAAAATGGTTTTAAAAAAGTTTGAAGGCAGAATATCAAGGCAGCATGTTGTGGGCTTTAATTTTGAAACCCTTTCTGTTAGAGTTGTGTAATCTAGGAGGCTAAAATGTCCTAGATTAACCGGAGGACAGGAAGGCACAAGTGTTATCATTCCTGAGCTGGAGCTGCACACTGCCTGTCTTATCTGTAATATTTTGTTTGTGAAGAAGGCTGCAAAGTCATTACATGACTTGTTGGACAGTAGTTCAGGAGGGAGTGATGCTGTGGGGTTGGTCAGTCTGTCCACTACAGAAAAAAGTGTGCGGGCATTATTACTGTTTCTATTGATAATCTCTGAAAAATATGATTGCCTTGCATTCTTCAGTTCCTGGTTATAGTTCCGAAGACTCTCTTTATAAATGTCGTAATATACCTGGAGTTTGTTTTTTCGCCACCTGCGTTCAGCTTGTCTACATACTCTTTGTATTCTTTAACCAGTGTGGCGTTTCTCCAGGGTGCCTTTTTCCTACCTGACAGAGCTTTGGTCTTAATTGGGGCGATAGAATCAATAACAGTCATAACATTGGAACTAAAACTGTTTACAAGGTGATCAACTAGAGCTGAGGGTGGGGTTGGTGATGGTGTAAAACCCTGGGTGAATAATAATGCACAGGTGTTATCATTTATATAACGCTTTCTGATCACCTCTGCTTCACTTTTCATAGGATTAGCAAGGGTGGTCATTTTGAACGAAACACAGTAATGGTCAGATAAAGCGACATCGTTCACCACAACCTCAGAGATATTAAGACCTTTGGAAATAATTAGATCTAATATGTGTCCTCTGTTATGTGTTGATTCTGTGACATGCTGAGAAAGCCCAAAGTTATCCAGAATATTTAACAGTTCCTTAGCACACCCATCTGTAAGATTATCAACATGAATGTTAAAATCTCCCACTAAAACAACACAGTCAAAATCCATGCACACAATAGACAGCAATTTGGCAAACTCATCAAAAAACCTTGCATCATATTTGGGGGGTCTGTAGATGGTCACTAAAATTGCTCGACAGGGGGATTTTAACTGAGTGGTAACATATTCAAAGGAGTCAAGACAAAGACAATGTCTGCAGGCTTCTTGTAATGTGGAGGACAGAGTCACAGACCGTGATGTCATCATCATGGGAGGCGGTTGTTGTTTTGGGAGCAGTAACTGTCTGTCTGCCTGCTCCCTGTGTGCTGACCTTCCTGCTTATCAGTGCATATATGTTCTGATAAGATGACTCGATGGTGTGACGTATGAAGCGGCTTTTTATGTTCCAAAAAATATTAAAATTGTCAATAAATCCAACCTGTTGCTCAAGGCAGGCTGATGACAGCCAGGTGCTTAAGCCAAGGAGTCTGCTGAAGGACTCGCAACCTCTGCCAAGTGTTGGGATAGGTCCAGAGATGAAAGACACTCTTGAGTGAAGTTTTTTAAGTGTTTCCAATAAAAACAAAAAGTCTTTCTTTAGGGTCTCAGACCCAGATTTATTCTTGAGGATGTCAAATGAGCCAGCATGAATAACAATCTTCTTAATATGTGGCCGTGTAGACATGATGTCTGGTAACATAGCTGCCACCTCTCTGACTGAGTTAGATTTTCAGTCCTGGCCATTTCCACCTGCCTCGTTATAAAATCTCCAATCAGAATAGTGTCTATCCTCTTAGCTTTGTTTTTGGCAGAATGCTCTCTGGCTCTTGGCCTGGCACTGGCTTGTGACCCGTTAACTTTGTTATTGCTCAGTTTCATAGTCTCACCTTTATGAGTTAAGCGACTCTGTTTCCTCTGTTGCTGCTCTGTTTCCGTGGTGTGTGCGAGGGGGGACACAGAGCGGTCCGTGCAGGGAGCCTGCCGGCTGTCAGCCGGGAGGGGAGCTCCTGGCAGAGGATGACTCCCGGACTGGGGAGACGTGGGACGGGCTGCATCGTCCTTGAGCTCACTGGAGTCTGGCGCTTTGACCCACGATGACAGAGGCTCAAATCTGTTGGAAAGGCTGAGGTGGGATGAGAGACCGACGCCGAGCGAGGTCCTTTTTTTGCTCCGTAACACCACCTCCGACCATTGCAGCTTACGACAGGGCGTTGAACTGCTGGGCTGCGGAGGAGAGGAGGTAGGATCCCAGGCTACTGTGTCCTGAAGAGCAGCTTTTAACGAGGAGATCTGTAGAGACTGCTCGTGAGCCACGTCCAGGGTGTTTGTCAGCAGCTCATATTGGGACTTGAGTTCCGCTGACAGCCTTCGGATGTCTTCCCTGAGGTTGGCAATGATCCTGTTTTTCTTAACGAGTTGCTGGTTTTCATCGGGAGGGCTGGATGTAGCCATTAGCTTAGCAAACCAAGCTAAGTTGCTACAGGATGCTACAGGCAGTCTGACTTAACTCATTCAGGCTTTAATCTTCGCCCTCTCCCGGTTGTTGATATTCCAGGAGGTGTACCAGCTCGAAGAACCGGAGTGTCGCTGTCTCGGTGCTGCCGAGGGAGCACGGAGGTCCGGTGGGCAGCACGGTGTTATAGTGAAGCTGATACAAGCAGGTGGCACTCAGCCAACAGTGCACAGCAGCACTGTATATGCAGCGCGTAGAGGTGAATGAGTGTCCGGGAGAAACCAGTGAGTTTCGCCAGGTAGCTGCAGTCACTCCGGTGTCCAGAAAGTGGCACAGAAGGTGTAAAAAGGCTTCTGGGGTGGCCGAAGTGTTCACGGGGACTTTCACTCTCAGGCAGGCAGTATCATTGTAGTTAATCCAGTTGTAGAGCAGAGAAAAACTAGATTGTTGCTAAAAGTCAGCGAAACGCTAATGAAGTTTGGGGTGCGGCTATGTCGGCACCAGTCACACGTGTCCAAAAAGCTCAAAATCCGCCAATCAAAAACACAAGATCGGCCATCCGGCCAAATGAACAGACTTTAAACAAATAAAATCTTAAAAGTAGTTCATTAGACATGGCATAAAACTGGTTTAAAGTTATAATTTAAGAGCCGAGGTGACGGAGGACGCCGACTCAAGCAGGAAGCGGAAGGCGAAAAGCGGAAGGCGGGAAGCAGAAGGCGGAAGGCGGAAGGCGGGAAGCGGCTTCAAGAAAGGTTTCAACTTCACACCTCCCCTACCTTTATGTGTAAACACTTCACGAAAGGGACAACAAACACAAAGATGACAAATCTGACCAAAGTGCTGCCTGAACTGCTGAATTTCTATTTACAACAGATAAAGACATACATACATTTGTGATGACCAATATGTGGTTGAGTTGGTTAATTGCATTGGGATGTTTTTGTAAAAAAAGAAATTGTTACCACAAAAAATTGTGAATGGTACATACTGTGCAATGGGAGAAATATGTCCACAGGTAGACATTTGGCAAAGCTGTATCCACCGTGGGAGCAATCTGGGGAAGGCTATGTAGCAAACCCCCAGGAACAGTGCCAGCTTTGAAGCTGACTGACATAGTCATGGATGCATAAAGAAAACTGGATACAGTGGAAGGCAGAGCCCCACCTCTGAAAGTTGCTAAGTGGCATGAAGGCAAAAACATTCAACTGCCACAGATATTACCCTGATGCTCAGCACTGCATCCACATCACTGGGCCCACAGAGCAGGTGCGCTAGAGACTTCAGTCTGCTGAGCCGGCTACTTCCAGTTTAGTGCTCTACTAACTTGAATGGAGATAAAATGATTTAATCATGAGGCTCTTCTAGACTTTTCAAATATTATCGGACCAAATGGATTAAATCCTGATAGTAAACTGAGTCAAAGTCTTTTTGGGCCACAGGGCATCACGTGGCGGTGTAATTCCACTGTTTGGCCACTATGAAAATTAACTTCAAAGCCTGACACACTACCTGGGTGCCTGGACATAGTGGCCAAACCGTGAAATTACAACCATCATGTGATGCCATTAAGCCCAGAAAGGCTTTTTCCCATAGATTAACAGTGTAAAAGAGACATCAGTAAATCATTGCATATATTTTTTGAGTGGCACAAACCCCACAAAATGACTTTTTTCACAGATCAGGATTCATTTAGTTTGATGATTTGATTGATTCAATGGATTTGATCCATTTGGTCTGAGAACATTTTGAAAGTCTCGAAGAGCTGCTTTATCATAAAATCACAAAACAGGTCTGAAAAAAACATCTACACCCCATTCAGATCGGATTAACATTAGGTGTTGAACAACGCGTTTCGCTTGTTGCGTCATCAGAGCGAATCTGATGACGCAACAAGCGAAACGCGTTGTTCGCTCCTTTTGTTGTTAAACATTTTTGAATAAACTTTGTGTCAATCCTGATATTCTAGTGTGCGCTGGAAGTTTTTGAACTCTTGACTATATATATATATATATATATATATATATATATATATATATATATATACACAGTACAGGCCAAAAGTTTGGACACACCTTCTCATTCAATGCGTTTTCTTTATTTTCATGACTATTTACATTGTAGATTCTCACTGAAGGCATCAAAACTATGAATGAACATGTGGAGTTATGTACTTAACAAAAAAAGGTGAAATAACTGAAAACATGTTTGATATTCTAGTTTCTTCAAAATAGCCACCCTTTGCTCTGATTACTGCTTTGCACACTCTTGGCATTCTCTCCATGAGCTTCAAGAGGTAGTCACCTGAAATGGTTTTCCAACAGTCTTGAAGGAGTTCCCAGAGGTGTTTAGCACTTGTTGGCCCCTTTGCCTTCACTCTGCGGTCCAGCTCACCCCAAACCATCTGGATTGGGTTCAGGTCCGGTGACTGTGGAGGCCAGGTCATCTGCCGCAGCACTCCATCACTCTCCTTCTTGGTCAAATAGCCCTTACACAGCCTGGAGGTGTGTTTGGGGTCATTGTCCTGTTGAAAAATAAATGAACCATTTCAGGTACATACATATATATATATCAATATCAATCAAAGCCAAAGCCATTCTTTACCATGACTATGAGATGCATCGGGCCATCTACAGCAAAGCAAAACCAGACTTTCACCCAGGAGACCACAGTTCATGTCCAGAGTGAAACTAAAAGTCCAAGTTGTTTGAACATAACGTTATGTAACTTATTTACCTATGTAACATGTGAAACCAAAAGTCAGTTGTTTTAACCTCACGTTACGTTATTTATGTACGGTTATCGTACACTGACATCTCTCATATGACGTATGTACGTGCAGTACGTCATTACACCGAACCAGGACCACATCAAAACATTAACCATATGTTTCAATGTGTTTCAGCTATGTATCATATAAATATGCTAAAGGGTGCCCTGTGCATTGGTATGAGACACCCAGGGGAGTGAAAAAGTGTTTGACGACCTGGGAATGAGGACGGGTTAGAATTTATGTGGTTTTGATCTCCTGTTGGCTATCTTTTTTTTTTTCTATTGTCATATTGGTTCCCAAAGGCCTATACGTTGGTGGTAGCATGTTTCCATCAGTCAGATTTGGAGAAATAAAAGTAGGAGTAGAAGTAGGACAAGCAGCTCTTCCTGTGGAAAAAAACTCCACATGAGGTTTGCAGAAAGAAAGCTTTATTATTACTGTGGTGGAGGTGAAACATTACCCACATATGCGACCAAAATCCCATCCCAGCACAGGTGATGTTAAAATCACCACACCTTCCCTAGAGAAACAAATCCTGTCTAAAAGGAGCCTTACACTAAGAATGAATATTAATACTTACTCATTTCAAATGGTATCACTATTGCAAATGTTACAAAATGACAACAAAATTCCAAGATCTATCATTTTATGATAAATTGACTAATTCTGATAAACACCAAAAAATTTTAGAACTAAATCAAACTCAGTTCATAGTTTATAGGTCTCTTCAAGTAATCTACAGTGTTTACTGTCTTTTGTTCTGCTAATTGTCTCTTCATGATCATACCAGTTTAATCTGGAATTAGTAACTCATATTTGAAGGATATTTAAAAATGGGGTAACTTCTTCAGATGTCAGTGGTGAACCAATAAAATTTTGCTCAGTAATCTAGTGAGCAAAGATTTGTATTTTATGGTTTCAACACAAACTGCTGGCTCTGGCTAATGACTGTCACTGCATTTGTCTCTGCTGTTTTCCTGCAGTGGTGATCATGTGCATGGGAGCAGACAAAATAAGAGAGATCATGCTGGCTGCACACAGACAACGGCTGACCAACGGCAATTATATGTTCTTTAATGTTGAACTCTTCAACGCCTCTTCTTATGGTAAGTTTAACATCACATTATTTTTAAATGTGTATTTTTTACAAATGATGATGAAATTAATGATGAAAATCTGACGGAATTCTTTCATATTTTATGCAGTCTTAATATGCTTTCTATTTATCTACACTGCAGTCCATAATTAATTGAACAGTAACAGACACAGTGGATCTGTACTCTGTGAGAATGTGAAAGTCACAAATGAAAAGCTGTGACTGTCACATCTGGGACATTGGCGGGTGAAGTGCTAGCTGTCAGCTTAAATTGAGGGCATTAACACTTGGATACGGGGTGAAACAAAATGTTGGAATGTTTCTCAGGAGTCACCGACCAGAGCTAAAAGTAGAGTGAATTTGGAAATAGGACATTCATCAGGTGAACACAAACAAGACTCCAAATGAATGATAATATTCTTGTTGGCCTTCAACAGGCAACTGCTTCTTAACATGTTCTGTAATGCAGTTCGGCCAATCTAATCTCAGTCTAAAACTGTTGGTATTTTACATTTATGCAAATCACGGATATGTTCTGTTTGCATGTTTTTTTGTCGCAGATATGTTGAAACTTTACATTCAACAACGCTGTGGTCAATATGTGGTTAAGTTTAGGCACAAAACTCCCTTGATGATTGTTAGGAAAATATGTTTTGGCTTAAAATACCAGGTTTTGGGGGCACAGTCTCTGCTGGAAAAGCAGATATGTCTTGGTGAAAAAAAAACTGCTATCCCTGCTGGAAACACAGCGATGGGTCACTCCAAAACACCTACCTTTGGTGCCTAAAAAGCTGCTGAAAACGCAGCAATGACTAATTAAAAAACAGCCAGTTTTGATGTTTGTTGGTCATGAGCAGTGATCTGCAGCTTTGCACGCATGCATTTCGCTTAGGTGACACACCATCTACCATCCCCTCCACCTCCTGATGACAAAGTCAGCTCATATACTATGTCACTGTATGAACATTTATATGATATGTATGAAACATGCAAATGTAACGTGTGGTTTGCAAAAATGCAGTGCTTACATTTTCTTCTGGCAACTGGGTTAAATTCAGCATGAACATCAGTCTTCCTTGGAAGTCATAGATTGACCTCCCTGAACCACACTTTTATGTTGGGTTTCTGTATGTAAGGGGCACCCTACATTAAGTAAAGTAGAGCAACATCCTGAAAATTCATGTAATTTGTACACTGCAGAATTGTAATGAATGTAAATCAAAAAGGAACCTGGACAGGGTTCATAGTTTTTTTTTTTCTTAAAACAGCTGCATCTGGTTTTGTGAAAGGTTTTGTCCTCCGTTTACCAATGTGTTTATTACTCTTTCTTTTCTTTGTTTCAATGTAAAAGCCCGTGTAAGGACAGCACTGTTAAAATAATACCTTCCTGTAGATACATTCAGTTTAACTTTAGGGATTAGTATTTCAAAGACATATTTTGATCAAACAGTAATGTTCCACATTAATGTTTGGAAAATGTTCCTTGTTCTGTCTCTGTTAAATTAAATTCCAGGCAATGGCTCATGGAAGAGAGGAGATAAATATGATAACGACGCGAGGCAAGCCTATGCTTCTCTGAACACTGTGACGCTGCTCAGAACAGTCAAGCCTGAGTTTGAAAACTTCTCCATGGAAATGAAGAAGTCCATCGAAAAAACTGGGTTTCATAACTGCAAAGACTGTGAAAGTGTACGTATGTCTGTATTATGGAATCTTTCTGAAGCATTAGTGACTGATGCATGATGAATTTGCAGATGCTGATATGTGACAATACAAGATAAATTTGAACTTCATTTATCCCTGGGAAAATTGCTGTTCAGCAGTTGCAGTACAAAGTAGCAAAGAGTGCAAATGTAAAACATCGATGAACAAATATCCAAAAACCACACAATCCAAATTATACACCATGCCATAACAAAGGTCAACAGTAAGGATCATACATTGCTCACATCTATAGTTACTTTTTGGTAAGTTGCATATTGATAAGTAGCATTTAGTCATGTATGTACACTATCAAATGAGTATTGGGCTGCATTGGCAAAACAAAAAGTGGGACTACTAGAAACACCACGTGTGGTTTACTGCAATATGTATTTAAGGCTGTAGGACCTCAAAATATGGGAATAAATGAAATGGAAAATATAAAGAAAAGATAATAATAATAGAAAAAGACATACCTGACCACTGAATCTGAGCAGCACTTCCACAGGGTTTGGATCTGTGTTCATTCATTCCTGGCACGAGTGGGTGAGAATCTAGAGTGAGAGGACAAAGTCAGATCTGAAATGAAGGCATACATCCTGTCCATCAAAAATGATCATGGTTGGGTGTAAATGTAAGTTTCATGTGAGACTCAAACCCTGGTCTCCTGGATCAAAGTCTTGTATTTGACTTATCCACCACCCCTTCTGTGAAGAAACAATAGTTTCTCATTTCAGCCCGATCACATATTGATGTTTGGTCATGGTTTTTCAACGTCCACATATGATGAGCAAGGTACCCTGGGTCTGTTGGTTGTTGACATTCTGGAACGTTGTGTAAACTTCTGCCCTGTTACATGCAGTGTCTGTCAAAATACACTTCTGTTCTCACAGGAAATGTACAGTTTTCATACAGTCTCTCTCAAAATAAGCACACTACATTGGAACAACTCCGCAAATTGACATTTTTTTTCCTTCAGCAAAACATGCATGTTGTTGGATTTAGGCAACAAAAGCATGTGGTTTGGTTTAAGACAAAAAAACAGGGATTGACCACATGTCATGCCAATGTGAAAGGACGGCTTTTTTGTCTGTCTGATGCTGGAAGTCACTGACCAAGCACTGGGTTTTGATGACTTTGGAGTGAGACCAGATTGAAAGAAAAGCACTTTCAAATTTAAAGCTCCCTCTGATTGGAATAATTTGCCTACCAACATAAGAATAGCTAACTCACTGCTCCTATTGTTTTTGTTATTTTTGTTGTTGGTAGTAATAGTAGTAGTAATATACTGATGCTCCAGGTGTCTTGTGGCATATACATCCCTTTTATTAAGCGAGGGTATTGCAGGCTTATGGGAATGACGTGGGGGTGAGTTGGTTCACGAGAGCTATGAATGTATGTTTCATGTTGTGATTGTGTTCATTGTAATGAAGTGTGTTTTGTGTCGGACCCCCTTGGAAATGAGATGGTTCATCTCAAGGGGCTATCCACTAATAAACTTTGTTTACTTTCTGGCAGGAAGTTTCATTTCATGGCCTGATAATGGCCTTCTGAACCTTATAGCAGGTGTGGCAGGCCTCTACTAACCCATGATTCTTATCACCACTAAATACAGCCATTTAATGGCCTCATAAAAATCCACTGTCTCCATTGTCTATGCATGATGACAACTCATTGGATTTTCTGGTGGAAGGAACAAACAATGTAACATATTGCTAGCTGTATTACAACCTGCTAGAGAATGCCTCTCTCATTGGTCATGGCTGGGAACTCGCAAACTAGTGCGTCACTCAATTCAGTTGGGCCGATTTGGCAACAGAAAAGCGAGTGATCACTGGCATGGCCACAGTAATTTTTAGAACGTGCTCTGCAGGTGACTCATTGGCTCCCTGCAGGTGACCAGGCGCTCGTGGGCATCATGTTGCCTACCCTTGCTATAAGGCATATAATATTTGAAAGCCATCCCAGCCACAAAAAATGCTTTGTTAAATGCTTACTCATTGTAAATATAGCATGCATTGTGTGAATATATAGTGTTAATATAATGTGTTCCTGTGGATAGAGACTGGTGGCTCAAATATAGTTCTAACACTGTTGACTGTTCTACAGTATTTAAAATAATTCTGACAGACTGGCTATTAAGTCAAATTAGGTAACAGGAGATCATTATGTTAATTCATCTATGAATTTCTGCTTTGTGTACACATGAAAACAAGAGGTGAAAAAGCTAGGATAATCAAAGCACAGATTCTTAATGAGCTTTTAATTCACAATATAAAAATGATCTATACATAGCATACATTTAGATGCTTAAATGTCCGAAAAACATCTTTCAAATACCAAACATTTTAAAAACTGCCAGTTTAATCTGGGAGGGATGAAGAAAATGAGGTTGGCCGGCCTCTCCGTCTGAAGCCCCGTCAACAATGCTAGGTCTGCATTACTGTACTGAAGTTCTCGATTTTTTTAAAGCATACCTTGTAAAACATTGTATGAAGAGGACATTGTCACTGTTGAAGTGTAATTTCAGTCAAACTGTATGTTCCCTTTCAGGTCAACATGTTTGTTGAGGGATTCCATGATGCCATGTTGCTGTATGCCATCGCCCTGCATGAAGCCATTAAAAATGGATACAGTAAGAAGAATGGGACAGAGATCACCTCGCGCATGTGGAACAGAACATTTGAAGGTAAAACACATTGCTCAGATGAGGCCAAATTCACACTTAACACAAGTATTTGTGAAAACAGGGTTTTTCCTCTTTTATTCTAATAAAAGCATGCAAGCACTGTTTTTTTTTAATCTGCATCCCAATGAAAACACTTTGCTGTTAAGAGTGTGCCAAACACACAAGCAGCAATATCACGCTCACCCTAAAAGCATGTTGGCCAGTCACACAAAGACGAAGAGGAGATGTTGGCCATTCAGAAGCTTAAAAAAATGCTGTTATCGGAATGCTATTTGACTATAATGGTGCATTCTGACGTCTCTGTTCCTCAATACAGTGGAAGAGTACATGAGCGTATAAATAGTCCTGTTAGGAAGGTTAGAGCAAGTACTATTTTTGCCACATCTGTCTTCACAAAGTGTCGCCTCAATTTGTGACACCTCACAAAGGATCTAATGGTGCACACTCTGATGTTACAAGCCAAAAACTTGTCTTTCCTTGTCTACAATTTTTTGAAAACCCTCACCCTGAGAGGAGTTTTACAAAAGGTCTGTTTTCAGTGACCGAAAACACATTTGTGTGTGGACAAAAGGCCAAAACGCATTGAAAAGGCTATGTTTTGAAAAATACCTGTGGATGTGTGGACTAGGTCTGAATCAGTGATGGCTACCACACCACTATAATCAGTGTAACTAGTACCAAGTGAAAAGGCCATCAGAAAATACTGGCTCCAGAAAAACTGCCTCTCTGCTAGCCTTTTTGTCAATATTGTTGATTACATAGATCTTCTAGAACAGATGACCTATTCCATATGACTTCCAAAAGATTTGGGAGAAATACAGTGGAAAAAATGGTGTGTTTATTATTTTTTAGGCAATGAGGCAGATATGTTTTGCCTTGGATTTAAACATCCCATGACCTCATATTTGTCCCCGAGCACCCCCCTACTGATATCCAATATGCTAATATGTAACAACCTCTGCTGATAACATATACAGATATTGATATACCCGTCAAGTCTCTTCTGTAGTGGTATTAACATCATATTGTGCATGCATACTCCTATCATGATGGCTCACCAGCAGATGGAGACATAAAATACAATGCATTTCAGTGTATGTAATATTCATTCATTGTGCAAAATAAGAAAAAGCTGTTGGCCGATTCTAATAGTTCATTTTATATCATTTTATAATGATGCATTCCTAGATTGATGATGTCACAGGCTTAAACTATTTGTAAGATAGGAATAGAATGTTAAAGTCAAGGCCCTGAAATAACATGAAAGTATGTACGGGTTTTTTTCCCCAAAACTTTTCTTGAGAGTGTAGCTAAGTGTTGTCATTGTTTCCATGGTGGTGGACAGGAATCGCTGGCCAGGTATCAATGGATGTCAATGGTGACAGAGACGGAGATTTCTCTTTGATGGCCATGACCAATGTTGAGGCCGGAACCTACGAGGTAAGAAGAAGCAAAACTCTTTATGGTCCTGACATCTTCCCCATCAGGCAGAGGATAGTTAATGACCTTGTGGGAATTAACTGGATGATAATATTGTGTATTGCCTTACAGGTGGTGGCCAACTACTTTGGTGTAAATGGAACTTTTCAATTGCTGCCTGCCTTCAACAACGACCATTTCACTCTGAGGGGCAGACATAAAGCACACACAGAAACAGCAGACAAATCATGTAAATGAACACTACTGTTCACTGAAACCTGTGCAGTTGACTTTGACTTTGTATGTCATCTACAGTGGGTATGATGGAGTGCATGATTTTACTGATGACTGCTCTTCCAAACAGGTGGATTAGGAGTATCAGCTTTGACTGGAGTCATAGTCGGAGCTGTTCTGGGAACTGCAATGCTTATAGCATTCTACTTTTTCAGGTAACAATAGATATTTATCTTCTCATTTGTAAGCCTGTTACAGTTATTGCACAGTAGCCTGATCACAATTATTTGAGCTGACCAGAATCATTCTGCGAAATCATCAGATTCCACAAACAAGGAAATTTAAAGCCAGTGTTACAAATATGGCAACAAATAGACAGTGGATCAGGTGTGTCTCCATCAGCTGGGTGAACAAAGTGTCAACCTAAGCAGAAGGTCCCAATGTCAGGAAAAAAAAGCATGACTGTCCAGACCTTACTGCTTTTGGACAGGTTCTTCTTTTGAGAGAGGTGCTGATAAGGGGTCTTCCCTACTCCCCTGATTGGAGAGTGTCCTTCAGGTGCAGCAGTGTGTTCTAGGGAAAATTATGTTGGAGCTGTCATTTCCATCCAACTTTTCTAATTAAATAATTCACACAAACTAATTCACATTGGATGGAGACATGATGTTGTAAGAGTAGCGTGCATGCTTTCAGGAGTAGCTCAGAGCATAGTGTGAGTGTAGAGAGTGTGTGGTTGAGTGAAAGAGTGAAGGAGTGACAGTGGATGCATTCAGAGCAAACAGGTGTTGGTGGTCGGAGCAGAAAAATTAGTAGTAAAGTTGGTCAAGTGGTAGTAAATGTACAGTGTAGGTTTCAGTTTGTCTGTGATTAAATGCTGCAGCTTTTCAAGAACCAAGTAAAGTTCCTGTGTCTGGCTTCCCAGCCGCTTACTTTAGTAAAGGGGGTTAGCCCCAAAGTTAGCATCAGCTTCAGTCCTGGAGGTGAAACAAAGTGTCCCCTGTGCCTCCCAACCACAGTCTGCACAGTCTGGGAACTGAAGCAGGAATGGTTAATACAAGCTTCGTGTCGTTCCCCCCCCCCCAAAAAAAAAAATAAAACATAATTGACTCGAGTAATATGATTTTACACTTTAGGTTTTGTTTTTATAGTTTTGACTCACTTTTCTTTTTTAATTATATTTAATCAGTAGAGCATTGCAAGAATCAATCAATCAATCAATCAATCAATTTTATTTATAAAGCCCAATATCACAAATCACAGTTTGCCTCACAGGGCTTTACAGCATATGACATCCCTCTGTCCTTTGGACCCTCACAGCGGATAAGGAAAAACTCTCCAAAAAAAGCCTTTAACAGGGGAAAAAAAACGGTAGAAACCTCAGGAAGAGCAACTGAGGAGGGATCCCTCTTCCAGGACGGACAGACGTGCAATAGATGTCATACTGAACAGATCAGCATAATAAATTAACAGTAATCCATATGACACAATGAGACAGAAAGAGAGACAGAGACAGAGAGAGAGACAGAGACAGAGACAGAGACAGAGACAGAGACAGAGACAGAGAGAGATGCAGGACAGACAGTAATGACAGTAGCTTACAACAACATTAATGAAAGTAATATTATAATTAATAATAATCACAAGTCAGACAACCACACATGCTGGAAACAGAGCTTCATTTCAACCGTATTATCTAAACCTCTCATTTGGAATAAACAGCAAATGTCACCACGACCAAAAGTCTTTTTTAAAATTATGTATTGCATGAAAAAATACCGTTATGGAAGTTCATAACAGTAGGTACTGTAGGGCTGACAAAGAGTCACGTTGCAAAAGATAATGGACTTTTACAACACAGTTTAAATAATCATATTCAGTTTTCCTCCACTAATAAATAATAACACTTTATGATGACTGAAAGGAATGAAGGTGAGGACTACAGAGACAAAGAGTAGGTTTAAAAACACGACTTCCTCTTTTTTTCCTCTGCAGAAAAAACTACAGGATTACTATTGAGCGTCGCACACACAGTGAAGAGTGCGACATCGGGAAGCACCGTCAGTTACGAGAGGACTCCATCAGATCGAACTTCTCAGCAGCATAATCCTCAGCAGCGGCAGTCCCTTCACAGAGAATCACACATCTAAATGTGACCAAAGACTTTGCAATGGTTGTTGGTGGAGCCATGCTGTTTGAAATTTTGTGTATGTATCCTCTAATGTTTTGACTTATTGTAACTCAGGACAGTTATCAGTCACAAAGCACCACTTCACTTGGTTTGTCCTCCATACAAAAAGTATATGATTGTATTGGTGTGTAGAGAGCTTTGACCATAATATTCTAGGATTTTTGAAGGATTTTGTTTTAGGGTTTGTTTGTTTGTTTGTTTGTTTGTTTGTTTGTTTGTTTTTAATGTTCAGATGGTGATTACCATGACTGTGAATGATTCAGAACAGATGGCTATATTTGCATGCACTACTGGGGTGGCTGAGGTTTACTTGTGCCTCTCAGGTTGACAGGACAAACAGGGGCCTCACATTTAAGGCTGGTTAATTATAGTGGCATCTCGAAACTTTGAAGACAGCTGGAGCTAACCAACTGAAAAGGGATATAGGCTCGATCTATATCTATAGGCTATAAGCTACTGATATTAAGCTACTGATATTGTAAGGTTTTCAGTTCACCATAACCTTGCTGAGATCCAGCAGCCTCCATATAAATGAAATTACTCATTCCTAACTGAGCACATTGCTCTTAAATTTAGGAATGCTGGGTCACATACTGTATCAATTTGATCACATCTCTTTTACACCTTTTGATTGGCTCATTTACAGCATTTCCTTTTTTAAATTTGTCAGTTTGTTACATTCAATTATCACTTCATAACAAATTGTGGAACTACTTCCTGGTAATGGTTAATAAATTATTCACCAATGCTTTATAGGCCATAGTAAGTAACAACTTGGGTTGAATCATTTTGGCTTTATAGGTAACCAACCTCCCAGTAAATTTAAGGAAAAGTACAATTTATAACTACTTGGGATTTTCGTAGCTCTGGCATTTGGTTCTATCAATTTTTATCATCTGACCTATCTGATCTTCTTAGGTCTCATGTTTGGTGCCCTGTTGAACCTCCTTTTTTTTCTCCGTGCTGGTGATCGGAGGAGGTTATTAGTGATGAACTGATTAGATTTAAGTGGTCAGAGGTCAAGGTCATTATGACCTTGCACCTGTCTTAGCTTATGAACATGAAATCTCAAGAACACCTTTAGGGAATTTCCTTAAATTTGGCACAAAGTCTACATGGACTCAAGCATGAACTGATTAGATTTTAGTGGTCAAAGGTCAAGGTCACTGTGACGTTGCGTCTGTCTCATTCTTGTGAATCTGATCTCTCAAGATGAAGGCCTTGGAGGAATTACCTCAAAGTTGGCACAAACATCCACTAAAGGCTCATTTAAGCTCAACGTTAAATACAGATCCGGATACGGACGGAGCCTTCTGTCCGTGCTCCGCGTTCATGTCGTCCATATTTCTGCACGTTTCAATAAAGCTTACGGATACGGGCCAAATGGAGCAGTACCACCGGGAACCGTGGGAGCAGTGTTGCTGTCACTACCCAATACGTAGCTCTAGTGAGACACGAAGAAGAAATAACAATTCAATTTCTTTCATCGGCAGTACTAGAGAAAAGAATTCTCCATCCTCCAGTCGCGATGTATTTAACGGCCTCACTGACCACCGCCTCCTGTAACGCTGCCCCTGTTTTTGTCTTTTTTGCAAGAGGTACATTATCAATATCTTCTCCACAGTCGCCATGTTTGTTTTTGAGTTTGTTGTTGTCATAAACTTTTGACGCTGGGCTGCCCCCTGGTGGATATATTGGTTAACATCCATGCCAACGTAAAGGACGCATGGAAGTATGTGGGCAGTGACGGTAACATCGTTTGAAACGGGCGTATACATTTTCGTACATAAAGGGAGCATAAATGAACACTTAGACTCAAGGATGAAGATGACAGTGACCTCAAAAAACATGCTTTTGGCCATAACTCAAGAATTCATGAGCTAATTATGACAAAATTTACACAAATGTCAAAAAGTATAATATGATGACATTTAATAGGTCAAAGGTCCACAAAATAGGTCAGAGGTCAACTTCACTGTGACATCATAGTGTTTTGCAAAAACTCTTTTCTCGTCATTATTCAGTGTCATATCTCAGGAGCAAAAGGGAAGACATTTGGTCAGATATTTAATTGGTGACACTAATCTTGGGTGTCCATCTTGAAACTCTGCTAATTATATAAATCTTCTGTGCTGCCAGAGGGAAGATGTGTGTGAAGCATGTTTTAGAATTTGCATTTAATTTGCAGCATGCATATTTGAAGCACTGTCAACTGTCTTGGCTACATATGAGTCTGGACAGACATGGATGGATAAACTGAAACTCTAACTTGACTGATTAACAGAGGCATACAATTGCAAGGCAGTAATTCTAGTTTTAGCAAAATAACAGTGTTCTGACTTTGGTGAGTACAATGTTACAACCGATTGAACTAATGGCCAGAGATAGTAGTTAAAAAAAAGACTTACAAAGCTTCTACTACTAAAGGAGGATAAACACAAAACTTTTAATTAATTTATGGCTTATAATGACACATTCATTATGAAATGATTTATTAACATTACCAAAGATATAAGTTCCAAATCTCTGCATTAGTGACCTTTAGTTTTCTTAGCTAACTCTCAAGCAGAATTAAAACACAAGGTTTTTAGAGACACAAAATAAAGACAGTGAAGTTGGTAAATAGCCTGCCCAGCCTGCTGGTTCAGTTTGTGTGTTGGGACAAAATTCTGAGAGTAAACTGATTTATTGTATTCAATTTCAAAGACAGTTTTATTCTGGAACACCACATTCACTTGCTTTATTTAAAGCTCTGTATAATGTTACCACAATATCTTTTGGTATCTGGTAGGATATAGTGACTTAACGATGACCTTAATGTATATTTAAATTATTTTATGTTATTTATAACATCAATATTTTAAAATATGTCTCTCTCAGTATTGAAATTATAGTGAATATATTAAACTTCATCGTATTTGGTTTCTCCATATCATTATTTCTCCAGCTTATCTTAAAGTTCACCTACACTTCTGTTGTTCTCAACAATGAGTTCATGGTATTGATGTAAGTTAAAATATTAGTGTGTTTGATCTGTATAACAGCCAGTGACAATTTTGGCGACTGATATTGATTCTGTTCTAGTTTTAGTCTTTTGATTAGAATGTATATTTTAATAATTAGGATTTGTTTTATTCTATGGAAACATAAGACAATTTATCCTAAGTTTATTATGTGTAGTCTACTTTCTGTCAAGCTTTTTTTAAATTATTATCAAAGCCCTGCTATCTCCTCAGTATCTCATTGAGTTTGACCCATTTGCACAGCAGTCAGAATTACAAAAAAGGAAGAAAGTGAAATAAGTCAGTCAGTTTGAGGAATAACAACCTCCTTTGCTGTTTAAGCAGCTGAAATTTAATTGACAGAGAAAGATCATTACTTTAAGCAAAAAGACATATTTCACTGATAGAAAGATGTTTCCTACATAAAACTAGGCTGTCCATGCAGTAAAAAGATGCAAACACTTTTGAAATTGGTGCTACATGACCAGAGTAAACAGAGAAAAAGGACTGTGTCATTCACTTTTGCTCATTGAATAAAAAACCTACAACTACCAGAATGGACTGTGCTCCTGCTGATGGGTGACATAATGTGGACTGGTCCACGTGAAACAATGGCAGCTGGTGGATTCACAGACGATCTCGGATTACAGTCAAATGACAAGGTAAAACATGTTTCTGCAAACATTTGAGGCGAGAAATATGCAACTTAGTAACAGAATCTTGGTTTATATTTGATCAGTACTACTTAGTTTTACCATTTGATTTCCGTCTGCACATGGGAGAAGTTACCTTGACGGCTTTCTCCAAGAAAGCTCTTTCTGACAGAAAGTTATTCATTTTAACCCAAACCACAACTTTTTTCCGAACCTCAACCAAGAGATCCCTTTTTGCTAGTAAGGAAAATGTGTTAATTTGTTCACTGAGGTGAATATGCCAATTTTCATACTTTTAACCAGCGAGATGCAATGCTATGCAACCACAAAATACCATCTGTCTGTCTAAGCAGCGCTCAAACATCATTCCAAATTAGTCTGCACCAAATTCTTATATAGGAAATGTATAAATTTAAATAAATAGCCATCACATTTTCACTGGCCTCTATGCTGCTTTACTGTTTACTAACCTATTTTAACCTGTCTATCGTTTATTTTTGTTGGGTTTTCCCATGTTTAAAAAAACCTGTGTACATATGCTAATTTTGGTGGAAAAGAGGTAATAAATACTCACCACTGTCATGTGCTCTATTAAGGGGCCTTATATCTATGATGTTGATGCTATAGCTTTTTCTGCCATGATCTCAAAATTGACAATATAGCATTTAGTGTCGCCATGATTATTGTTACAATAATAATAAATGAATCCGGAAGTTCTATACAATCTGAGTTCTCTGGTGTGTCCTCCAACACAAATCTGATATCAGAAAAGCCTTTGGCACACCATGTGTGCATGGACAGAGACATATCAAAAACTTAAAGTACAGAATAATCATTTCACCACAAAAGTCAGATAGTGTGTGTGTGTGTGTGTGTGTGTGTGTGTGTGTGTGTGCATGTGCGTGCGTGTGCGTGTGCATGTGTGCGTGCGCCTCTCTCAATTAAACATGCTTAGTGTGAAGAGCTCTGAGTCTTTATTGGTCAACTACATGTCTTTGCAGAAATAAAATGAGACAAAGAAACAAACATTTCTTCATGATCAATAACTCCTTCACAGTGCACAGGCAGGTATTTGAACAGTTACGTTCACAACACTAATTGTCTGTGTGAATACGTGGCTTAGAAAGCAAGTATATCTCTGGCCTCAGGGTGATTAACTTTCAGTACTATAGACCATATTTGAGGCCACTTCCAGTCCAGACCAAGAGTCTGTAATTCCTTTTCCCAGACCAGCATGATCAAAAGTATGTCAAGGTTATGTGAGATTAATGTTTTATACATTTGGGAGACTAATCCTTCAGTTCTACTTAAACATAGTGTTACCAGTGAAACTGGAAAGGAATCCTAAGGAACTGCAAATGTCCTTACTGAGTCTATCTAGTTTTATATATAAAAGCCATGAAGATCTTGAAGTAGAGTAAGATTCCAGTGAGTCTTAAAAAGAACGAAAATCTCTGACCAGTGCTGAAAATATCTCCTAGAACATATAAATCCTATGTTTTCCCCAATCTGAGTAAGGAAAAGGCATTGAGTCCATCAGGAGGTTATTTTTATTGCACAGGAGAGAACTATCATGAAATATAAATTACACTGCTCAAAAAAATTAAAGGAAAACACTCAAATCACACATCAGATATTGGTGAACAAATTATTCAAGTTGGAAATCTATACTGATGTTCACTGTATAATTTGTTGAGAACAAAATGATATAACAAAAGTCAGTGGAAACCAAAAGCATCAACCCACTGAGGGCTGCATTCAAAATCACAATGAAAGTCAAGGTAAATAATTGAAATCACAGACTGATCCAACTTGCGTGAATTTCATCAGGGCAACCCATAATGTGACTCAGTAGTGTGTATGGCCCCCGCTTGCCTGTATGCACTCCCAACAACATCTAGGCATGCTCCTGATGAGTTGGCAGATGGTGTCCTGGGGAACCTCCTCCTAGACCTGGATCAGTGCATCAGTGAGCTCCTGGACAGTCTGTGGTGGTACTTGGATGCATCATTATGTAATGTCCCATAGGTGCTCAATTGGATTTAGGTCAGGGGAACGAGAGGGCCAGTCAATGGCATCAATGCCTTTGTCATCCAGGGACTGCCTACACACACTGACCACGTGCAGCCGGGCATTGTCTTGCACCAGGAGGAACCCAAGGCCCACTGCACCATCGCTCTTAGGATTTCATCCCAGTACCTAACAGCAGTCAGGATACCGTTGGCTATATGACATGGAGGTCTGTGTGACCCTCCAAGGATATGCCTCTCCAGACTATCACTGACCCACTGCCAAACTGGTCATGCTGGATGATGTTATAGGCAGCATAACGTTCACCACGTTTCCAGACTCTTTCACACCTGTCACATGTGCTCAGTGTAAACCTGCTCTCACCTGTGGCAGACCTGCTAATTCTGGGGAAGAGTACGTCAGGCCCTCATGCCACCCTCATGGAGTCTGTTTCATGGTTTACTAGATAGCACCAAGGTTCCAGTCATCATGAATGGAACCAGTTCAAGAACCAGAGCTAAACTGGTAGAAAGGGCGTATCAGAAGTTGCATGAAGCCACAGTTAAAGTGATCTTAATTTAAAGGACCAATAATAAAACTTAAAATTTAGGGAAAAAAGAAGAAGGAAATGCCCATGGATTAATAAGACAATTTCAAGTTTATAGTTTTCTTTTAGGGTGCTTTTTAATCCAAATAATATATCTGTGCTCAGTTCTTTGGAAGAGAGGGGCAGGGAAAAAAAGTGAAAAATGAAAATGTATACAGGGTAAAAAATTTAACTGAAATCTGTGTCTAAATAGCCGCAGGAAGAATATTCCAGGTGTCAAAGTCCTTTTTAACTTTTTCAAGATTAAATTTAAAGTGACTCTTTACATCTAGTTGGAGACTGGGTAGAATGTAAATCAAACTAAATCTTGTGGTTTCAGAGCTAACTACTGTGTCTGATAGTTGAATGTGTTTTGCAAGGTTGTCAAGTGGCATTTTGTAACCTGATACAGAACTAAACATGTCAGTTGAAAATGTCTGAAAGGACTAGCACAATGTCATCTGCATAAAGTGAATTGGAATGCTCAGTTCCTTTAATCAATACAAAGGGAATGTGTTGTTGTGAACTATTTCATAAAAGTTTGAGCAAAAATCAGCTGGACAGTGTGCAGTAGATTCAGTGTAAAGTATACAGATCATTTTAATGAAAGACATTCTGAAACTGACTGTAAGAGCCATCCATAGGTGAGGTTACTTAACCCATAGGGAAGGTCTGTGGAGGCTGCGGTATTTCTGAAATATATACATATATATAAATACCCCTTTAACTTTTAGTTGAGGACCATGACAAGAAATTCTATGTAATAAACTAAATTTGGATCGAGTTAAGTTAAATTATGTAACTGAGGGCGCATGTGAAGAAAACATATTGTCAAGCCAGGTGATTTCACAAGACACTGATGGTGTTGGTTTACTCAGTGTGTTTTGCACATATATTGTTGGAATCGCCTGAGTTAACAAAATACACCAACAATATATGTGACTATGTAAAGAGCAAGAAGTTCCTATGTCATGCGGATTTCTTCATTAAAGGAATAAGTTCCATTAACCAGCTTGTATTGGACTGCGAAACGTTTCATACACACCCACTGCTGTAATGTGGACAGTCAACCTGTCCTTATTCAACACTTCAAATGATAACCTACAAATTAGCACCCCATGAATGACGCTACATATTTAACATAAAGAGAGTGTTTGGGAGAAGGCTGAATGAACATGGCAGGGTCCAGGGTGAAGTGGGACATGCCTCATCCAAGAGTCTAGGCTCCATTTGATTATAAGAGAAATCTACCGAAACTGGACTCTCTGGATATAGCATGTTTGGCATTGGCGTGGTGTTTGTTAACTGCCCCTGTTGGTTAGGTTTAGGCAAGTAAAATTACTTTGGTTAGGTTTAGGAAAAGAAACATGGTGATGGCACATCTTACAATAACTCAAATATAGTTAAAGTTCACACAATTCCAAACTCTGCTCTATTGGGGAAAGTCCCATATTTTGTGACCCATTCACCTCCCCAACTTACTCATTACAAGACTGCTTTCTTCTTTACTCCTGTCATCAACTTGGTCACGTTATCGCAGCCTTCAAATATGTGGATTTTATGAATATTACTGGCTCATGGGGATATGTAACACAGTAAATACAGTTGGCAGTCCTACACTCTGGCTGTATGACTGTAGCAGTAACTCACTGCCCGTCTTGCTCACATGGCATGACTGTACCTGTGCTCTAAACTCCAGACTGCAGCAGTGCAATCTGAAGTTTTATCAGTCCCTAAATCAGATGCTTTTCACTGATGGGCTTAAAGGGATAGTGCACCCAAAAATCAAAATTCAGCCATTATCTACTCACCCTCATGCTGAGGAAGGCTCTGGTGAAGTTTTAGAGTGCTCACATCCTTTGCGGAGATCGGCGGGGGGGAGCGGTTAGCACACCTGATGGCTGACGGCGCCCCAGACTAACTTCCAAGAACACAAAATTGAAACCACAAGGTATCTCCATACTGCTCATCCGTAGTGAAGTGTCCTGAAGCCCTGACATAAAAAGTTGTTTCAAAAAACGTCGTATGAACTCTGTTTTTAGCCTCACTGTAGCCTGTAGCTCTGACTGCTTCTCTGTGCTCCGCGCTCACGTGTGCGTGCTTGCGTGAGACCAGCGAAAGCATGAGCTTTGCTCACCCGTGTTTACATCACATGACACATGCACCGCAGGGGGAGACAACAGTAACCACAGTAGCTAAAGGATAATTTGCACTACGGTCTTTTAGCAAAGGACAGCCCAACATGTCTGAAGACTTTGAAATTGAGGAGGAACAGCATTTCTTTGTTGAGCCGTATTTGTTTGAGCCCGAGTATACGCACGGAACTCAGGCTACTGGACGAAGCAGCCGCCACAGCTCATGAGCCTAACCGTCAGCCAGCCGCAGAATACCGGAGTCGAGCACTGGAAACCTGGTGGTGTAGTTGTTTCAAATGCAAAGCAATGCCAACGGATGAGGAAAGTCTTTGCTGCTCAGACTGGGAATTGGCGATGCCTGCACTTGAGAATCTGGACATCAGTACTGACGAGACTGCTGCTCTTCAGAGACCGTGCATCACCGATCACCCTGAGTTTCCAGCACTACTGACCCGTGGTGTTCTGGAGACATTTTTTTACTTCCCCAAAATCAACTAGAAGAAAAGGCAGAGGCCTGCAGGACCAGATGGCTTTCAGAGGAGTAAGTCATTCATTTCTACCGTAGTTCAGGCGGACAATGGCGTTGGTCTCGGATATGTGGTTACCATTGTCTCTCCCTGCGGTGCACGTGTCACGTGATGTAAAGACGGGTGACCAAAGCTCATGCTTTCGCTGGTCTCGTGCAAGTGCGCACACGTGAACGCGGAGCACAGAGAAGCAGTCAGAGCTACAGGCTACAGTGAGGCTAAAACCAGAGTTCATATGACGTTTTTCAAAACAACTTTTTATGTCGGGGCTTCAGCACACTTGGATCACTACGGATGAGCATGTTGGAGATATTTTGTGGTTTCAATTTTGTGTTCTTGGACGTTAGTCTGGGGCGCCGTCAGCCATCAGGTGTGCTAGCCGCTCCCCCCCGCCGATCTCCGCAAGGGATGTGAGGACTCTAAAACTTCACCAGAGTCTTCCTCAGCATGAGGGTGAGTAGATAATGGCTGAATTTTGATTTTTGGGTGCACTATCCCTTTAACTTGAGAGAGGCAGATAAAATGTGGGCTAACATCAACGATAAACATTCCTTTGTGAACAACCATGAAGAATCACACGCTATGCAGTTGACATTAATCCTGCCCTGCATTCATTTATATATGCACTGTATAAACTGAACATGAAAGACATCAAGTCAGTAACATTAACACTACATCCAGAGCACTTCATAATATTCTGTTAGCTACCTTTTAAATCTCAGAGTGCTGTTCCGTTGTCACCACAAAGCAGATCTTACTTTCCTTGCAAGAGCAGCCAGCTAAAATGAAGACATACTGAAGACGCCGCTTGTGAAAGGGAACATACAGTGAAACAACTTGTCAAAAGAATACATTCTGGTATTCAAAGATTCCACATTGCTGCAGGTCAGTGAAGATTAAAAAAAAAATAATTTCCTCTACCTTTGGCATTATTTTCTTTTTTTAAATTATTATTTTGATAATAAAAAAAATATCCCACATAACACACTTCTCCCCCAAATGTTGCCTTTTATTTAGCCGGCATTTTATTGTTATTGTGGCAAAAGATCAAATTTGACAAGTAGTTGAAGGAATTTATCAGTCAAATTTGCACAGTGAGTGCACATCCAAAGTTATTGCACAGTATTTTGAAGTACTAGGTGATTACTGGAAGACTACTCTCTGAAAGTGGTGTTTCTGTAGCCTTTATTATTATTCCAAAGGCAGAGTTTTCACTTGGAGAACAGATAATCCCAGTGAAAATAAGATATGGACATATTTTGTGTTTTGGCTGCCACACACAATGTAGTGTTACAGTATTTTGAACTCTATTAAAGGTCCTGTGTGTAGGATTTAGGGGGATATACTGGCAGAAATGGATTATAATAAATTTTCCTTAGTGTATAGTCACCTGCAAATAAGAACTGTCATGTTTTTGTTACCCTAGAATGAGCCGTTTATATCTACACAAGGAGCAGGTCCTCATCTATGGAGATCACCATGCACCGCCATGTTTCTACAGTAGCCCATATCAGACAAAGTGGCTCCGAATACAGCCATTCGTGTTTTCATATGTGACCAGGGCCTCTGACCAGACCCAGACTACATGAACCCAACAACACCACTCTGGGAATTTCACCCAGAGATTGTACACTCGGTATATGCATACAAGTTCTTAGATCTTATTAATGCAAAAGCAATTAATTTAGCATTAATTCCCTAGTAAAAAGGAAGACCTTTACTTAAAAAGATATACATTTCTTTATTACAAAAATAAATCTTAAAATTCTAAGAATGGTTGTAGGGAGTTCATTACCAGTACAAGGGGGAAGGGTGCCAGAGAGGGGAGAGGGTCAGGGTGTTTCACCACCCTCACCACCAGCATGTCATGTGACTGCGCACACTACAAGACAAAGGCACACGGGATAAGTAGGGCACAGCAAAGTAGCATACAGGAAACATACAGAAACTCACACTCACAGTTAGCAAAGATGGCACACAGGTTAAACACACAGCAGAGTATGTGCAAGGTGAAATTGGAGGAACAGGTGAAAGCCCCACCCAGTAACCGAACCAGCCTGCGACCAGCAAGAACACCAACAGTACAATATTTCGCACATGGCAATCCGTTTAGCAAACTGAGTAGCCACTACTAACAATCACACCAGACAGATAAATTAACAGTAATTAGAAAACCAAAAGTAAGTGTCTTAATGAAAACGAAACAAAATCACATGGAAATTGCAGAAAATACCTACTGGCAGTCATAAACAAATACTACAACAAAAAGAAAAAAATAATAACTCCGGGGCAAAAACAGCAGTGGAGACAGAGCTCCTCCTAGTAAAAGCAAAGACATGATATTAACTTGAAATCTTTGCAACAATGGGGAAGACAGACATGTAGACAGCCATATTACTTTACCTCAAACAAATACAGCGAGGCTAAACCACCCGGACGGCATCACCATGCTGCCTCATTCCTATTTTGAGAAGCGCACACCAGTATTTGTCACATACATGTGAATTATTGTCAAGATATTAGAGGCATACCTTTGAGCCGCAAGTTACGAGTGCTCATCTGGGCCAAACACGCCGGCTTGCGAAGATTACAAACCGCTGATGTCTACATCCGGTCTATGATTACGGGGTGGGACAAACGGGAGGAAGCTCCGCTCATTATAAATATTTTTGGGTTTTTGCATCCGCCACCATAGTTAGAAGCCCATGTGCAACGAGCAGCATTGGAGTTACACCGATTTGTAACGTGAAGCTGCTTTACCACTGCTTTTACCAGTTTTAATCACCTGGGAGCTCTGCGGATAATTTAGCCTCTGGCAAAAACCTCCTGAATGTCTGGATATTAAGTTAACAGAGATAAAAAGTGACCACAAATTAGCATATGGTTGACAATCTGCCCACAGTGACATGCCAAACAGCATCGGAGAAACACTGATTTGTAACAGGAAGAGACCTCTGCAGATAATTTGCCTTAGGACTGAATCAGAAATAAGGTGAGCAGACATTAAGTTTGCAGAGAAAAGGGGTGAGTACACAATAGCAGGTGAACCACCTGTCTCTGAAATGCCAGTGTCAGATGTACATTGATTTGTAATGTGAAACTGCTTTATTCAGTGTTTTTAGTGGCATTACCTAGTTGTTTTGGAGAGGAAGAGACTCCTGATGATAATTTAGCTCCCGGTGAAAACCTCCTGAACAAAAAACACTGCAGGGATTCTAGCGGGAAGAAGTTTCACCTGGTTGTAACCTGTAACCCTTACTGCTAGATGCCACCAAATCCTCCTAAATCTTACACACTTCACCTTCACGTGTCTTTTTGTCAAAGGACCCAAATGGTAGTGAGGGTGTTTACAAATGGGATAAAGGTGAAGTTTTGAATTTAGGGTATGAAGTAATTTGTGGCAATTTACTGGAACAAATTAAACAACTGCAGGTAGATGAATGAATAAATAAATAAATTCAATTTATTAATTTGCTAAAAATGTTACCCAGGACCCCAGGCTCCATACAGTAGAGCTTGTTATGTTATTCAGAAATGCCTCCGCACATGAGAACTGCATCAATAAACAAGTAGTTTCAGATACATCATATGTCAGCAAATATGTCTATGATTACAAAGACATTAAAGTCCTCAGTCAGAGAGATGAAGGTCCTATCCAGAGCCAACCAAAAACTCTGCCTTTCTTTGACAAGAAGCATACAGCACTGCTAGAGAGAGGCTGAATCCAAATATCCTCCCCTTGGACTTGCAGACTGAGCCCTCGTGGACTTCAGTTGTATGTAGTGTAATGTTAATTTATTATGCTGATCTGTTCTGTATGACATCTATTGCACGTCTGTCCGTCCTGGAAGAGGGATCCCTCCTCAGTTGCTCTTCCTGAGGTTTCTACCATTTTTTTTCCCCGTTAAAGGTTTTTTTTTGGGGAGTTTTTCCTTATCCGCTGCGAGGGTCATAAGGACAGAGGGATGTCGTATGCTGTAAAGCCCTGTGAGGCAAATTGTGATTTGTGATATTGGGCTTTATAAATAAAACTGACTGATTGATTGATTGATGTATTTACTGTCCTCACATAAAGTTTGCGAGGACAGAGACTGCAAGCAGTAGACAGCCCTAGATACTTACTTTATTTGGGTATACATATATACAGGGATCAAAATTAGCAGTCGCCAGTTGCCAGAGGCAACTAATTTGAACCCTTTGGCCAGTAAATGAAGTCACCTAACCAGCCACTCTGGCAAGTGAAAAAAATAGGGCCAAACTACTGTTGTTGTTGTTTCTCCCGCCCCTGGCTGTGTGTATGTGATGTCATTGGTTGAGCGCCGGTGTCGTACAACAGCTCTTCAAGCCCACAACATGCCGCAAAGTGGGAGCTAGAACGTGAGCTTGTAGTTGGAGATCCGCGGTCCGCCATTTCCACACCCTAGAAAGGCTGATAAGATCCACCGGCACACTGCGTGTCTGTGCTCACTGGCTGCAACAGTTGGAAACACGGAGCGAGGGAATTTTAACAGCCTACAACAAGAAAGAGGCCAGTTAACCAATGTAAGCGTTCCCGTTTGAGAATTGCTTGAGTGTATTAGTAATAACACAGTGAAAATATACCAAAATGCTATTTATGATTTTTGGCTAGTGAAAAAAATTTCTGGCCAGTAGATTTTTAAAGCTTACTAGCCACTTGGCTAGTAAGCCAAAAAGTTAAGTTTGAACCCTGCATATATACATTCCTGTACGTAAATATAGTTGTTTATACATTTGAGGGTCACAACTGCATTTCCCTGGGAAAGTCTTTTTCATAATTACCTTCATATATTCATTCATTCATTCTTATCCTGTTGAGGGTTGCAGGGTGCTGGCGCCTATCCCAGCTGACATAAGGTGAGAGGTGGGGTACACCCTTGACAGGTCACCAGACTATCACAGGGCTTACACATGGAGACAGACGACCAATCACGCTCACATTTATACCTATAGGCAACGCAGAATCATCAGTTAGCCTAACCTGCATGTCTTTGGACAGGGTCCCAGCCCACTGGCAGGATCTTGCTGGGAGGCAACAGTGCTAACCACTGCACCACATGCTGCCCCTTCATAATTACAATAATGCTGAATTCTGAACCTGGTGGAATCTGGGAACCTGCAGCCAATCAATCTGTCTGGGTATAAAGGCTGAGGAGCTGCTTTTCTGGTTCTCTGTTTGCTACCACTTGTTGCTTTGCTGGTGAGTTGATTAGCCACTCTGTAAAGATAATCCAGAGCTCTTTGTAAATTTGAGGAAGCAGAGATTGTTGTTAGATTGATCTGTGTTAAACTACTGTTACCTGTTGAGCCAATCTTGCTATTGCCAGATTCAGCTGTGTTAAACTACTATGAACTGTTAAGCAAGCAATGTTGTTGTTAAATTTATATTTTTATTTATCTTTGTGAAGCTATCACTACCTGTTGAGCTTCATGTGTATTCATAACCCTTAGGTTCCTTGCCAGGAAGGTCTGGGGGGGGGGGGGGGGGGGGCTGCCAGTTTTGTCCTTGAAAGCTGGGGTGGCCATTTTTTATTTTGTTTATTTATGTACTTGTTTGTTTGATTTGTTTTTCTTTGTTTGTTTTTTGGAAAAGGGCAAAAAATATTGCAGATTTGTTTTAATTGCATGACCATACAAAACACTAACAAACCAAAAAACAGTGACTACAAAAGTGAATACAGGTCAAACAACAACAATGAATACAAAAGTGAATAAAGACCAGTATATTAAGTATTGTCAGGGGATAAGGGAACAAGGTTGTGTTGGCCTGTGTGTGTGTGTGTGTGTGTGTGTGTGTGCGTGTGCGTGTGTGTGTGTGTGTGTGTCTATACTCTACAGATCTGACAGGTGAAAGGATAGGAAAAAATAAGGGGTTGGGTTGGTATTTTAAAGTTAAATCTACCTTTACCCTGTTACCTTTGCCCCTTCGGAAAACTCCAGAATGGGTCAGCAGGGACAGTCCAGCAGGATCAAGCAGATTATTGTTGCATCTTGTGGTTATTGATATGTAGTTTGGGCTAAAATTTTATATTGTTACAACTGCGGTCTCCATATTGTTACGTGTACAGATGATTTCGTTTTTGTTATAAATATTATTATTATTGTTGGTTGTGTTTCTTTATTTTGATGGATCTGTCTGACTTTGGGTAGCCCCTAGATCCTTATAGGAGGGAACTGGCCCTGCAGACCTTATCCCTTAAAAAAAAAAGGAAAAGAAACTGCTTCCAGACCATGTGGAGGGTGTTGTTTTTTTTTAGGAATTGCCAGTCAATTGTTTTGCATGTGGTACTGATAGAGACGAGATGTGAGTTGACCCAGCCTTCCTTCCCCTGGCTGCCCATTCCAGAGGGATCAGTCAGAGTGCCTCATTTTGTGCTCCAGCCACCATGGAACACAGGGACACAGCCTTGACAGTACCTATATGCCTTATTTATCATCATGGTGGGAGAAAAAGAAACATAAATAAGCAAGCAACTAAGAAATAGTGGAATTAGTTAATAAAAGGGCATGTGTGGGAGGGAAGAGGAAACAAAAGTCTAATCTAAGCCCCTCCCATCACGTGCTTCATACAGTAACCCAGTGTTCCCCAATACATCAATTTATTCAATCTTATTTCATTGTAGATTTGTCCACAGCGCATTACCTCAGCCCCTCTTTGCCCTGCTCTCTCTGTTAATCAGACTTGCGGACTATGCTTCCAAGGTTTAAACAACATGTGAAATGCTCCACCAGGGGAGAGAATATATTGGACTGTGTTTATTCCAACATCCCCAAAGTCTTCAGAGCATCACCACTCCCTCCCCTTGGACAGTCTGATCATTCTTTCTTCTAACCCCAGCCTAACGCCCTGTCATCAAGACACAAAAAAACAGTTATCAAAACAGTCAAAACGTGGCCAGCGGTTGTTACAGCTGCAGGACTGCTTTCAAAGCACCGACTGGAGTCTCTTTTCCACAATACACAGCAACTGTGCTCTTCTATATCAGGTGCTGTGTGGAGAGAGTCACCACAAGCAAGCGCATCCATGTTTACCCAAATAGGAAACCATGGATGACCCCGGAGGTCCAACTTCTTTTGATAGAACATGATGCAGCCTTCAGATCTGTCAACAAGGAACTGTACTTCACTGCTGCTGTACACAACCTCAAGAGAGGGATAAAATCAGCTAAGGCTGCATACAAGGAGAAGATTGAGGATTACTTCACCTCCATGGACCCGGCACGTATGTTGCATGGCATAGCATTTCCTTGTCTGTTTTGAGAGAAGACTGGACAACGAAGCTTCACCCCTGCTGGACTCTGCTGAAGGCTTGCTTATCCTCCAGACACAACAGGTTAAGCAGGTCCTGAGAACTGTGAATGCCAAGAAGGCAGCTGGATCAGATGAGATCCCAGGAAGACCTCTCCCGGACTGTGAACAGGAACTCACAGAGGTTTTCACAGACATCTTTAACTTACCACTGGCACACACTACTGTACCAGCCTGCCTGAAAACTTCCACCATCATCTCAGTGCCCAGGCAGTCCAACATCACCTCCCTGAATGATTATAGACCAGTGGCACTCACACCTATCATATCCAAGTGCTTCGGAAGACTTGTGCTGGGACACATCAAGTCCACCCAAGTCCAAGGATGCAATAAACACTGCTCTCTATGTCACACTGACATAAGGATACTCTTTGTTGATTACAGTTCTGCTTTTAACACCATTGTCTCCACAAAGATGTGGGACCTGGGTCTCAGCAACCAACTGTGCCTGTGGATTAAGGACTTCCTCAGAGACAATCAGTGAAACTAGGCACTTGCATCTCTTCAACCCTGACCTTCAGCACTGGTACACCACAAGTCCCCTCCTCTACTCCCTCTACACGTATGACTGCACACCAGCTCACCCCACAAACTTAATAATCAAGTTCACAGACGAAACAACAGTGGTAGGGCTCATCTCAAACGGCAGCAAGGCTGTCTACAGAGATGAGGTGCACAGACTGACTGTGTGGTATGCAGACAACAACCTGTCTCTTAACATTAAGAAGACAAAGGAGCTAATTATAGACTTCAGACAATATCAGGAAGAGCTCCTGCCACTGACAATAGGGGGAAAGAAGGTGGAGAGGGTGCCCAACTTTAAATTCCTAGGCTCCTCATCAGCGAGGACCTCAAGTGGTCTGTCAACTCTGCTGCTCTGGTTAAGAAGGCCCAACAGAGACTTTACTTCCTCAGAACCCTGAGGAAGGCCCACCTCTCTGCCAGTCTTTCTATCATTGGACCGTAGAAAGCATACTGACATACTGCATCACGGTCTGGGACTGAAACTGCTTGGCAGCAGACAGAGTGGCACTGCAGGGCATTATAAAAACTGCTCAGAAGATCATTGGTCTCCCACTGCCCCCTTTTTTTTGCCCCCTACAGGTCTACCTGCCACAGCAGAGCCTGCAACATAACCAAGGACAGTACCATCTCTTTCACAGACTGTCTGAAACATTGCCATCTGGAAGACGCTACAGTGCCTTAAACACTCGTACTTCCAGATTCAGAAACAGTTTTTACCCAACAGCCATCTATGAACTTATTTCCCACCCCCTTCCACAGCCACTTCAACAATGACATTATTTCAATAACAAGCACACTGCACTTTGCTCTATTTTATGTACTTACATTCATGTGTGTGTGTGTGTGTGTGTGTGTGTGTGTGTGTGAAATAATACAATTCCTCCTCAAGTAGAGACAACAAATTTTGTTGTATACCACATGCAGGCATTCTAATTCTACGAATAATAAGATGAGAATAATAAGATAAGAATTAGCAAGCTAGTCACCCCATGGTCCCTTTATCTCGCTCCCTGCTGCTGTGGATCAAAGTCACAGTGAGCTGGTGTAACTGCAGCGACAGAAAGCTTGCTGATCTAGCGGAGAGTCGGAGAGGTCAAGGATCAGATGCTGGAAGGTGCTGGAATTTGTGCTGGCTGAATTCAAGTTGCAGCAGCCACTGACTGAAGGTTCATGCCTGTATAGCGCTTTGAGATGGTCCACTGTCATAAGAGCCTCTAGTGAACGTTAGCTAAATAAACATGAACTTGAATTAGCTCCAGCTGTGGGTCTTTGGCTCTGGTTAGCAGAAGTTTAAACATTTTCTTTCTGTCTCTGAAATCCTTTGCTGATATTGACATGCGTTTTATTACTCTTATTGTCAGGTTACCTTTTACACTCTTTTTGATAAGTCAGTTTTCCTTTTTTGGGTTGCTTTGCAGTTTAGGCAGTTGTTGCCAATGCTAGAAGAGCAACTTCTTCTGCAGGATTCTCTGCCATTGAATACTGAATCAGGCTTTCACCATCTGAATTAATGTGCATCTGCAACTGCATTATGTAGAACAGCTAGTGGGAATGCCATCTTTCTGAAATGAGGATTTTCTAAACCCTCAAAACAGAGCCAAGAGGAGGTGCAGAAGTCTAGTAGTGTTCTCTCAGTCCACTCTAATTTCAATAGGCCAAGATGTTTTTATGGGATATTTTGTCCAAGGAACTGAATGCAGTGTTCTATGGTGCCTCACTCATTCCTATGACAGTCATTAACTGGCCGCATGCGCAAAAAAGCTTTTTTTCGGTTTCCATATTTATGACCCACAATGCTAATTAGAGACTTCCTCCAACTAACTTCCAAATTTTACTGGATCGAATGAATCAAATTCTGATCATAGAAACAGCCATTTTGGGGTATTTGCGATGTTTAGAAACATGTAATCACCATTTTACAGCTGCTCCATTTCTTATGATTGTGTATGGGGAAAAAGGCCTTTTGGTCCAGCGTGCATCACATGCTGCAAAACAGAGTGTGACCACTATGCAAAAATCGCCACACAACCTGAAGATCTTCCAGGAGAATTGTTTTTGTTACATTGAGGCTGTGGGTGCAGAATAACTCTATAATGCTTTGTTGTGGAGGAAAGTGGAGCAATAAGTCAGACACCTGTGAGCTAAAGGTGAGGAACTGGATTTCCTGGTGTTCCCTGGATAGCCATGTGCTGCTGGATGAGTGCTGATCCCTTTTTATTCTTTTATTCACTCCATGTTTTGCTCAGCGTTCTAGTCTTCGATAGAACTAAAGAAAATAAAATCTTCTTCCTATAATGCTATAGGCTCCTCCTATACTCCTGCCTCTGTTTGATGTGCAACTACTGACTTTCAGCCTTCATCCCAAAGCAAAGCAAAGCAGTGATCCAGCTTGTTGTCTGTGCTTTTTGAATCAGTTATGTAGTTTCATAACAAGAGTCTAATTTATCATGCATGCATACATTTAGAGAGTTTATAACATACCTTCAATGTTTTGGAGACATTTGCAGGAAAACTTCAAAAACAAACATATTACACAACAGCTGTGCCAAGGAGCTGGCAGGAACAGAAGCAAGGCGTCTATCAGTTTCCGTGGTAATGGATGTTTCCTGAGAGCAGTGAGTGTATCCCACAGTTTACTTGTTTATTTATACCCACCGCCTAACAATCCACAGCTGTGATGGTAGCTTCATGTGAGGGATACTCCATGGTTAAGCGCTAATAAGGGAGAGCAGTTTGAGAAATTGTCCTTAATGTCCAACTGTAGGAATTTTCACAAAGCAGGAAGAAAAATCTGCTAAACATGTGCACATCTACTTACAATGTCAACTATTGGTTATCTAATGAAACCATTTGCAACCCCTTGGAGGTCTCACCTGTAGTGGAGTCATGATCTACTAATACAAGTTCTCATTTAGTATAAGTGTTGTCTTAGTAGTGGAAGCTATATAGTTGAACCGTGAAACATCTAAAATAAAGGTGGGATAATGTCAATGCTGCGTAAATCACATAGGTCTCCAGTCTTGACACTAAAACATTAAAGAGACAGTTCACCCCCAAATTAAAAATACAGATTTTTCCTCTCACCTGTAGTGCTGTTTATTAGTCTTGATAGTTTTGGTGTGAGCTGCCTAGTGTTGGAGGCCACAGAGATGTTTGCCTTCTCTCCATTATAATGGAACTAGATGGCACAAAGGAGCAGCACCTGTAATATCATTATATTTCTATATAATGACAATAAAGCTTTCTAATCTAATCTCAGTTTGTGGTGCTCAAAGCACAAAAAAAAAGACTTTGGGAGAGCATCAGTGCAGGTCTTTTTTAAATTTGTCAGTGTTGTGGATCATTTTATGACAATAAAAAAAGAAGCATTTAATTTAAATTAAGTGCAGAGTGACACCAATTACATTTTGTATTACATTGTAATTTGTAAGTGTATTACAAGTGATAAATTGGTTATTCTTAAAAAAGTAGTATTGCAAAACCATGCAGTGGGGGAACTTGAAACAGATTCTGGAAAGAATGAACATAGCTGCCTGGATTAGGTAGCTTTGACCAAGCAAAGACATCCTGACTCAGGAGTGTAAATATATACAGTGCAGGCAGTGTGGTTGCACGGGGGCTAACAGGTGGGGGGCCCACAGGTTCAAGGATTGACGTTGTCACGGTCTTGCTATCAAAGATAGTCTGGGATAAAATTCTGACAGTGTCAGAAATTTGGGATGACCATCCCACTGTGTGACTGCTGTTACAGTCTAACCAACCAATAGAAATACAGCATGAAATAACGCACTGATCAGCGCGACAATGCTAAAAGCTAATAGATGCTAATAAATACAATTTGAGCTCTTGTTGCAAAATTGGCATGCCAAGTTGGCCTCTTTTTCCCTGCCACGACCGCGTCCACATTCTCCTCCTCCTACTCCTCTTCTTCTTTAGACTTTTTTGACACACATAAATGCCACTATAACAAGGGCTTCTTGCATATTGACATTGGTGGACGTACGCTGTAGCCTGCAATTCAGTAGGCATTGTTAGTGTAAAGTCTGCATACATCAAACTTGATGTTGTACCCAAGTTTATTAGATTCATGTCACACAGTATAGCTTCCACTAAACTTATAAGATTGCTAAAATCTCTTAAGGAGGTTTAAGGGCTCACAGGATAAATCTAAGCAGTTGTGAGATGATTTATGGGGTAGAGCAGAGGAATCTGCTACACACATTTATATCCTTTTTCCCTTTAATCTTTTTTTGTGAAATACTGATACTTTTATTGTAAAGCCTTAATTTGAAAAGAAACTCGTAGTTATTGCTGTCAGATAAATGTACTGGGGTATAAGTACAATATTTTCCCCTAAGTTTGAGTGGAGTAGAGGTAAAAAGTGGTAAAGTACATAAAAATGTACCTAAGTACATTAATGCACTAAATGTAGTTACTATGCACCACTGACTTTGAATGCCCACTATCCGCCCTGGCTACTTTCATATGAAACAGCATGTGGTAGGGCCTATACCAACACGTATAACTTCCAACTCCTCAAATACTGCAGCTTGGTCGGTGGCCCTATGCTTCAAACTATGAGGTGCTACACAGGGGCATTGCTAGGAGTTGAAAAGATCTGGGGCTTTAGCCCTGAAGTGGGAACAATTCTTTACCTGGGGGTTCGGGGGAAAATTTTGAATAATTCCACATGATTTTAATGTATTTTGACAATTATTGGGTAGCCCAAATTGTTAGTTAAAACCTGTTAAACCTGAAAATCCCCCAACTGGGGGACTTTGAGAACGACTGTGCAAACAGTGAGAAACAATGCACTAATCACAAAAAATATGCTGTACATCAAATTAAACAGCAGAACCTGGGTACAAGACTGTATAAACTAAGGTTGGGTACCGAAACTCTGTACTTTTTGTACTTGGTACCAATTCACGTCGGTACTACCGAGTACCGATTCACTTAAAATAAAACGGTGCCAAATTTCGGTACCTGAGGTGGAGGTGGAGCGAGAGCACATGACTCACACCTCAGACTCAGCAACAATGGCGACAAAAACAATGTGCAGACAAAAGTTAACGTGCAGCACTGTTCCTAAATGTTCTCAATAAAATGTTGAAACTGAGAAGTTTAGACTATGGGCTCGAACAATGCATAGTGCGTCCAAATTCACACTGTTCTTCTCTGTGGATTTTCTCCCCGACCATGCGTCATAGCGAGAAGCCATGCATATCAGCGGAAACAGCAGAACTGTAGCTTTCCGACAAGGCCAAGCACTTGTCAGTAATCCATTGTTTTCACAGCGAAAAATTACAATAAAATGATGTATAACAGAGCTTTCATACAGCTTTGCACACACATTACTCTTGGATGGATTACTTGCGAACGCAGGCTCGCACAGAAATGCCACACATATCACATGAAAGTGCAGGACCACACACATCATTGTGCTGTCATCCCATCACGCTATAAATACAGATCAATTGTCTACAAAATAAAAACCTGACGAATTTTTTTACAACCCATTATACAGATCTTGTTATCAGTCACTTCATATAGTGAGGAATATCGTATCTTACCTCTTAGGCTTGCGTGTGTTTCTCCCTGTCTATCCACATTTGTAGTCCGGCTTTCAAGATGCAAATATCTCCATATTGTCCAGTTGACACTTCATCAAACTTTGTATGACAAGACCAGCGCACTTCACCTTTGCGCACCCAGACAACTGCAGCCTAATGCATGCTGACAGGGCCGTAGTCACCATATACATTGAAGGGGACACGTGCCCCCCCACCAATGCCCAAAATGTCTCCCCAATATATAACTGAAACTGAAAAACAAATATTATCTTGGAGGACATCATTGCACTTGGTTGACTATTTTTCTATGATCTTAGATGTAAATATTGCATGTTTCTTTCAGATAAAACACATTTTTGACTTGTGAATGAGTCAATGGAATTTCTTGCAATAATGAAAAAATACTGGCAATCATGTCCGCCTGGCACAAACCACATGTTTTGGACAACTGTGAAGTGACAGAATGTCCCAGCATCATGGTTCTTATATTGCCAGATTCCAGAGAGTTTCCCCTCTTCATATATGGTAGAATATGTCTTTTTCCAACTTGCTATGTAATGTAAGAATTTAGGCACACAGATTTGTTTTTTTCATTGATATAAAAGTTAATATAAAATACAGGCACATAGAAGAACATGAAATGATGGCAAATCTGGTTAGCCCAGATTGTCCTGAAAAAAAACAAACAAGATATAGCATGTGTATGTAGCCTTTATAATGACTGTGATATGAGCTTAAAAGTAAAGGCAGTAAAAATACCCCAAAAAGGCCTAGGGCCCATAGGGTTAAAAAGTACTGAAATAAGGTACCGTTTGGTACCGGTACCGAATTCCAGATACCGGTACCGGTACCGTATCGGTTCAATTATGAACGGTACCCAACCCTAGTATAAACCCTTTTTACATGCCCCAAACACAGCTACTAACAACTAAATAAATAACAACAAATCAAACTCAATACCCACTCTCATATTTCGGGCTCTACCGCGACGCCACGTTATGCAAAACACACACCATTCATCTCAAATGAAAGCAGAGACACTGCTCTTTCCACACATATGCACCAAAGCACTCTACACCAAAGCATCAGAGAGATAGAGGCCAAAGAACAACAACAACAGAAATCGTTTCACCGAGCCATAGTTGTAAAATTTCTCTTACCGCTGTTGCTTTGCTGTGAAACGTTAATTCGGCCACACGGTACGTTCCAATACCGTGTCAATACCACGTCAATCTCGTGTTGGTGGGTATAGCGTCATTCTATTGGCTCTAACGAATTGAACAAAGTGTCAATCACTCAAATCGACCGATCCATTGCGGAGATACGGGCCTCCAAAGCACAGAAGAGTAAATTTGCTTAGAACATGGCATTCTTAAATACTTGATTCTGATTGGTTAATCAATAAAATTCTGCAGTGTTTATTTCTTGAGGTATCACCGCTGCTCTGCTGCTCCGTTGCTAGGGAAGCCATAGCAACGGCCTTAGACTGAGGAGCATCAAAATCAGTTAACGTTAGTCCACACAGGCCAAATAGGATCGGAGTGGCAAAATGCAGCATTTTCAGGACATCACTTTTAACATTTTTGGAGAGGACAAAACGCTTGATGTTTGGCTAAAAAATGACTTGTCCCCAGAAAAAAAAAAAGAAAGGAAGAGAAAACCGCAGGGCTGACAGGAGCAAACAGCACAAACAGCTATAAGTAGTAAGCCATGTTCTAAGCGGGATAATGGAACATGACTGGGAATGGACGCTGCGCGTTGGGGTTCCATTCCCCTGTCAAGAGTTATTTTTCAACAGTCACCGGCTCACTATACATTATCCCTTACTTCACATTTAGATATGTGTGTGTGGTCAGTTTGGAGTGGGAAATACATGAAAAAAAGCGAAACGGACAGTTGTATGTGTATATACTAAACATCATTAGGGATTTACATAAACAAATAATCAAACATATAGTCATGTACATATGCCATGTAAGCTGGTGTGACAGTGAGTGTGTTGTGTGCTGCTGTGCTACTGTGCTACTGTGCTGCTCTGCTGCGTGCGTTGCTGTTTGTTGTGCCGTGCTGTCGACTTTAAGTTGGAAACTTAATTAGTAAAAAAAAAACAACAACAACAAAAAAAACGGAAGCTGAAAAGATCCAGGGCTTTAGCCAGGAATGCCCAGGTCTAACGACGTCCATGGTGCTACATATCCCTCTAACATCAGTTTTATATATGTCAGTTTCTGCTTGTTACATGCATACAGTGTCTTTTCAAAAATAAACTTGCAGTTAGGTTTGGGCACCAAACCTACTTGGCTAGGCTTAGAAAAAGATCATGGTTTGGTATGTTACATACATGACGTAACTTAAGTATGTGACATAAGTTAGGTATGTTACGTAAATCAACTAACTGACATAAGTTAAATAAGTCAACACTGACTTTTGGTTTCACACAAGACACAAACGGCATCTTTTGGGTCAAAGTCATGTGTTTGTTTGGCCCATCCATCCACTCCACCTCCTCTGTACAAGGTCTTTGTATGTGTCACCTGACATCCTCTTTTACTCCCATCATATGACCACATAGAGTGTCATAGTATGAAGTGTAGGGCCACATACGGAGCAGCTGTATAGCACTTGTAAGTGTCCTTGTCATTCATGACAGGGTTCCTACACATTTGGAATTTCAAAATTCCATACTTTTCCATACCCTAATTTCCAGACTTCTCTGCGTTTTTGTTTTTTTTCCGAGAATATGCGACATCTGAGTAAATATATCAGTGTATCATATTTCCCATCATATTTAATTATTCTTAATAGGCGATTGTAGCCAAGTACCATAATGGCATGCAAATAAAAACTCAGGTAAGTTCAATGTCTGGGCTGAGGCAAAAAGGTTGGGACTCTGGGTGCAAGCGATGCAGTAACGAGACATCTGTGTTTTTTCCTTTCATGTAGCTCAGAATCGCCTTCTCCTCCATGTTGGCGATGTCAGACGATTTCACACAAAGCTTGCATCTAGCTCTGTGTGTGAATTGGGAATCCTTGGCCAACCAGTATGTTTTCTGAGACGTTTGCTCTCACACAAACTGTGCTTGGCCAGGCATAAAACACGATCCGGATTGATTAAATTATTTTTGGAAATACCTAATTTTCTATGTTAGAAAACAGTATTTTAGAACAGTGGTAATAGTCTGGAAACATAAATATTTTTCCATACTTTATTTTTCATTTTCCACACTTTTTAATACCTGGAAATTGATCAAATTTATTTCCATACTTTTCCATACTTTCCATACTTGCATAGGAACCCTGTCATGATGTTAGTCATCAAATATTGTATGAGTGCTTAAAATCAAGTCTCATTTTCTTCATGTTCCCAAGGCTTCAAGAATGTAGCATTACAGGATCAACTAGGACAGCAGCCAGCCTCAGGTATCATGGAATGACCGGATCACATAGTACTAACTAAATCAAAGTGAATTCATGGTGAATTAAAGTTAATCTACCATTTCTCTGTGAGCAGTGTAGGTCATTCATTTGCTGAGTGCACATGGTGTTTAGATTTTGCAGGGAAAGATAAAACTCTCTGTTGACATTATGCAGTTGCATGTGAGGCTGTAAAACAGTGGCATCCAGGCAGGATGTTTGAAGTGATGCTTGAGGTTTGATTGTTATCAATGTTATAAACATCACAGAAGGAGCCACTCAGTGTTAGCCTCAACAAAGAAAGCTCACTTTGGCCATTTCCCTATTACCCTATCAGAAAGTCTAGGATGTCGATTTGGACATTATCCATCTGGCCATCATCTGTTGACTTGGATGACGTCAAAAACCTTTTATCAGATAGAATTCTCACACTATACATGGCCAAGTTGACAATTTGCAATGGAATGCATCCCCTCTCAGCTTTGGAAAGAAATTGCTTCCTTCCTTCTTTACTTTATACTTCCCGTCTCATTAGTCCCGTACATGCCGTACGGTTGTTTACCTACTTTCAGCATACCATGGTGTTTTTTCATATGTTTGAGCTGACTGAATCAATCATACATTTTCACTTAATTTTAAAATAATTTGTCTTTCACAAAATAATCTGTAAAATACCGGGAATGTTTCTAATACAGTTACTGAGATGAATTCTGTAGGAATTAAGCTGTTCCATGACAACATTCAAAATACGAACATGTTTTAGGACTTTACTTAAAAGCTGCATCTTGTAACATTTACATAAGTTCTGTGTCACAAAATAGGTAAGACTACAGTTTGTCTCTGAGGAGTCCTCTAAGTTAATAACAGATTAGAAGATCATGGCCATGACTTTGTTATTAAACATATCATGCCGTTCTCAGCTATGCACACTTTAAATGCTTTAATGCAGTTACAAAGACATGTGCAGTTTATCCATCCACCCACTGTGGTCACCGACTATATGCAGGTTGTCAGATATATTTGGTGAGCAGTGGTTTTGGTTTCTGTACAGATACAGTAGTATCAAATATCTCCTCCATACAAAACTGATGCTAAGTTACAGCCTTGCGTTAAATGTGTCTTGAGTTGGCATTACCATACAATGTGCTGCAACAGCCTCTCTGTGTTTTTTAGACATGACACAGGTTTACAACAGCATTTCACCAGACCCCTGGGAATGGTTGACCTAGTAGGTACATCAGCTAAAGTTAGCTAGCTACTGGCTGCCTGGCGTAAGTGGTTCATCCCTATATAGCTGAGTTGAATAGCAATACAAAAAGACAGTAAGCAAATTCTCAAACACATTTACTCACTCAGCTGAAAACAAGAAGGCATTCATTCAGTTGGCCTACTTTGGTTCTGAGGTTATAGATCCAGTTTTACACAAAATAGTCATAGTCCTCTAGACTCTTTCACACTTTCATCTTGCCGGTCGTTGGAGTCGTGGACGACTGACACTGTGACCACACAGAGAAAATTGGTCAAGTTGTGGAAAATGTTGCTTTTCAGATTAGAAGATCATGGCCATGACTTTGTTATTAAACATATCATGCAGTAAATGTGTTTGAGAATCAGTTGACTCAGCACCACCAGATTTCGGATTTTTGATCCACGTCTGCAGATGTTTTCCTGTGATTTTTTTTTTTTTTCACAAACTGATAAATGGGAACAGCTATAATCATATGCATTTGTGCAATGCTGGTAGTCGTTGCCTCTGGCTCCAATTGCCTGCTCTCCATCTGGAAAGTGCATGGATGCATAATGTCATATGCAAAGAAGCTATTGGGTTGGTGTTAGTTTCTGAGGCTTGTCAGAATGTTGTCTGAGCTTCATCTCTGATGAGAAGGGGAATTTACAACATGCTTGTTGCATAGATTTAGGATGGCAGACTGCAGTCGCTTGTTTATTTTGTTGGTTCTATGCTCCTTGCTAAAACAACTAAGTAGGGACCAATCATTTGTTTTGAGGGATTAGCAGGGTTCTTGTCATTGCTTGGAATCTTTGACAACTAAAATGCACCTGAAGGGTCCTACAGCTGGTCAGCCAAATTGATGGCAGTTAACTAAAAATACTAATCAGGAGATTACCAATTGCAGCACCGAAGCACTAAATATTTCTCATATTAGCATAATGTCACTTATGGTTTTAAAAAAGGGAAAGAAATGGCTCAGTTGTAAAGCTGAGTATCTGTGTAAGAAAGGCACCAGTGAGGGAAGCCGCCAAGAATCCTGTGGCTTCTCTGAGGGAACTATAGGTTTCCATGGCTGGGACAGGCAGACTACATACAACAAACCAAGGTGCTTGAGCAGTCACAGCTTTATGACTGTTGAAAAAACAGAGCTAGTGGTTGCCAGAAGCCATGTGGCAGAGTATACAAAGCAGAATTCTAATTTCTGTCTTTTGTAGCCCTCACCTCTGGTTCTGGGAACTTCTGGTGGACATTAGTTGGGTTTCTGTCCAAATATAGCACACATTTTATAATTTTGAGAAAATTGGCAAAGACAATGTGAACTTATGAGCTTCTCCATCCACTACTACTACTACCTACTGTTATGCACATATTGAGGTGACTATAATTTTCCACTCTGGTGCCTTTATACCAGAGCACCGATCAAACCTTTAACAAAGCGAAACAATGGATGTGTAATAATGGAGAGCACACTGGACAATGGAAATAGACAGTTTTTGAATAGTGAATATTACAGCTCTGTGGTAACAGCACGGAGTGCATACATCAGCATGTTAAAAGCCATCCTGAGATGATGAAGACAGCTTGCAGCTTGTAGCATGTTTATGTGCAAATAGACAATGTGCATATAAAGAGAAGGATGGAAATGTACCAATTATTTCACCATTTTCACCATGTTATTTATAGACTTATTAAAAAAAAAGGTGTGCTCATTAAGATAAATAGGCCACTTTTATAAAGAGATCAAACTACAGGTCCGCTACAATGTCCTACCTTAATGCTGGCTTTACATTTTTTCACAGCACCAAACAACTGCAGCATCATGCTGTTCCAGTGTGTGATTTTATAAAGCATGCTGGCATCATAAAAGCAAAAGAGGCTGTAACACAACACCATTAGCCTCTAGAGTGACATTTAACATATGCGTCAGCAGCACTTAAAAGACAATAACTATGACATTAACATGGCAATGACAGTCATTTACTGTCTTTGTTATATGGTGGCTGATCTCGTCCTCTGCACAAAGGGTAAAGAGCCCCCGGTAGTCATTGTCATGTCAAATGTCAGCAAGGGATCTATACAGCAGTGTGATATGTATAATTCATCATCTTTTTACACTTTCTTATCTACAGATCCTCTTTCACTCCCTCTCTCCCTCACTCACTCACTCACTCACTCACTCACTCACACAAACACACACATACACACACACACACACACACACACACACACACACACAAATGCAAGGTCTCTCCACTTTTTGATATGGTATTGAAAGTTGTGTTTTCTCAGCAGCAGGTGTATAGACAGTGGCTAAAATTCCAAAAATACTTCTGACATTGGTTTACAGTCATCAACACCACATCTCAGGGAGCTACCCAGTCTAAGTGTAAAAATAGCTTACTCATAACCAGTTTGAAGAGAGTTGTCACATGAATATTGTCGAGAATCGCCTCCAGCTGCCTCCACACAAACGGTTACCAAGGAAACTGTGTATTATGCTTACTAGCTTAGCAGTTTCCTCTTGACTTGTTACTTTGACAACAGGAATGTCAATTAGCTGTGCTCGCAAAGAAAAAGTTTGACCAGCCTTTGTTTGCCCACCTCACTCCTTGTAAGGGTGATTGGAGCTGCTATAACTAAGAGCAGTAACAGCTGCTATAAATCAACATGGTTTCTCATTAACACGCTTCAACTGCCCTCTTTAGACATGCATTCCAACGTATGCTACAACCTGTCTGCTTATGTTTAATGTGTTTCCTTTATGGATGGATGTATTATGTGGTATAGTATTATCTGCAGTCTGATATTCAATGGCCTTCAAATTTCAAAAACCTTATTTCTTACTTTCTTTTTTGTGTGCATGTTAAATGGAGCTTTCAGCAGCAGCATGACATTTTAGGTGCCATTTTCATTGGTAAAAAAGTTCAATCTGCGTATTTGTAAAACAAAAATAGATTTACAAAGACAACTCCAAAGAAAGCTACAATATGCTGCTGATAAATTTACATTGATCTAAAATGTGAAGAACCCACAGCAAAGGCAGAAGTCTACTTTTAAAACCACAGGGGGAATGCTTCTCAGTAGATTTATGAAACAGATTAAAGCCCAGCTGTCTCAGTTCATTGTGATATACCGATACCCATCCAAACCTCCAGGCTTTAAACCCCTTTGGTACGTGACATGCCATTCTCCTTAATAAAGTTACATTCCATTGTCAAATTGCCTTTCATGGCTTGTCATTTCCCATTGGTTGCAGCACCACTGAGCCCACAGGTGGGCGAAGGATGAATCATATGAGCATGCTACAAGATGGCCAGCAGATTTGGAGACTTCTGATCTGAGACTCCTACTTCCTGTTTTGGAAGTAGTGTGTGGTATGCAGGTCCCAGTAAAGGATGAGCATGTAATGGATCTAACCTTAATGCAAGCCAGTGGAATTTTAACCTCTTTTAACCAGAACCACAACCTTACCCTAGACAAGTGCTTTAGTTGGCTAAACACTAAACATATTTTAACCATGTTATTATTATTATTATTATTATTATTATTAATATTATTATTATTATTATTATTATTATTATTATTATTGTTGTTGTTGTTGTTGTTGTTGTTGTTGTTGTTGTTGTTATTAACATTTTAACCATTCATTCAGTGTTGGATCATGGGTCTGATGAAAAAGTTCAGACACTTGCCTTTTCTTTGCATACAACAGAGGAAAAATCTTAGTCTCCCTCCAGTGTGTTTTTTATCTGTTTATGTCCCCTAACATGTCTGACCTTGACTATACTGACTTCTATCTGGGCAAAGTGGCAAAGGGGTGTTTTCACATTCCTCTACTCAGTTGAACGATTTGTTAATCTTTAACAGGGGGAGCGGACATGGTTTGTTTCATTATAACACCCTTCCCACACCACCACCCACATCCTGCACCCCACGCTTGTAGTAGTGATTACATGGTGAAAAACATAAAACAAGCATTAGATGGACTGTATTCATAATTAATACGCCACAATAATATAAATAACCAGCACCACAGAGGGCTCAGCGGGGACGGAGCACTTGCCGCAGCAAGCGAACACGCAGTCGCTCATTTTGACTTGACCAACAGACTTCACTACAAGTCGATTGGCTGTAGAACATGGGGGCCTGTTTTACGTTCTAAAACCAGTTGCAGGTGATTCGGCGAGCTCAGACTGACTAGTTCACACTGCTGCAACTTTTTACTACAATGTTCAAAAGTGGTTTTGTCTTGTCGCAAATCTTTGGTCTGAACTGCAATTAAGGCTCCACTGATGAAAACAGTCATGAAAAATTGATCCAGTTGTGTTAGTATTGTCATGTAAAGTCCATAGCTGAGTGTTTGCTAACTCTGTTTGTCAAACGGACCGCAGTTTTACAACATAAACAATATTTTCTGGTCTTCCTGCATTTCGTTGTTAGATATGCTTGTTTCTGTTACCTTGCTGGCTACAAAATAAAAGTGTCCCCAAGCCTTTCTTTGTATTTTGTACCCCAGGACAACCCCTGCAGTAAAGCATGTGTTCCCAGTGTAGAAAGTCAATGGGTTCTGGCTCTGTCATGTATCTTTGTGGCCACCATACTGCAAACTTTGAAGGCAAAATTATGGCTCAAAGACAGACATTATGAAAGGAGATGTATTTTGCTTAATATTTGGAGTAAAAACAATAGTGATATCATCAGAACGCTAAGAATCTCCTCTTTCCAACAGTGCATGGACGGGTGGAGCGGGATGGCAGATTTATAAGGAGGATGGATTTTGGTCAGTTTGCTAACAAGAGGGATGGCGGCCCCCCTTGTCCCCACTCAAATCAACTACTGCCTCTACTGAACTGGGAGATGTGTGTACACTTCTCTGAAATCTGAGATTCAAAAGTACTCTGGGCAAACTAGTTTAGGTACTGTACGTTACTAACACAAAGAGGAAGCTGTCTAATACAGGAAACACACTGACAGGGGAACAGACTTCAACACACACAACAAAGAAACCTGAAACCTCCAGCACAGAGCAGAATGGTCAGTTGAGAGAGCAGAGTTAGCACTTTGTTTGGCATGGTGTCAAAGCTGGAGAAAGCGAGAGAGAAACCTAGTGTAATCAGCACCAGATCCAGAACTTCTAAATGAGGACAAAAGTGGAGCTCTTTTTTTTTTTTCTTTTGCTTGTTTTTTAATATATATATAAAGAGTTCAGACATCCATACAATATTTCCGTACAAGTTGAGTTTAACCACTATCATTTATTTTTCATAAAATTTGTGTTAAATTATATATATATGTATATATACATATATATATATATATATATATATATATATATATATATATTCAAATTAGATTTTTGCTTTTTGCTTTGTTCTTTTGCCTGGGTTAATGTGTTTTGATTGATCCACAATGGTTCCATAACATGTGAAGCAGACACAGGTGGCAATGCAGGTGATACAGATGATGGATGACTTATTGATTAGCAATGAGGTGATTATCCAGTAGGATGCCTTGTTATGTTTGAAAAAGTATAAAAAGCGGTTTGCAAACAGCATTTTTGTTTGACCCCTGATAAAGACAAATGTTGAAACGTTGGACTTTTGATTCAACACAATGCTGTTAAAATAAAAAGATATTCATGAAACAAGTCCACGAATCCAATGTAATTCAGCGCTTTGTGAACCAATTCCATTGGTCAGTTCAATTCTAGTGATGGCATTGAAACCAGTGGAGATGGATGTCTTTTTGGCTTATAGAAAGTGTTCTGTAGTTATGTCACACTTATCAGATTAGTGTAGTACATTCTGTGTGTATAGTCTAAAGGGAATTTATTGTTCCTTTGAAAAGTGAATTGTCTCTTAGACATTTTTAAATATTCTTACATTTCACTTTAGTTTTTTGTTTTGTTTTGTTTCATAAGCTAAAGAAGATTTTACACTGTAAGCTTGACAGTGAATCCACTGGACCGTTTCAAAATTGACATTAACATTCAATAAGTCCAAGTGTATTTTCTGTTGGAATGTTAGCTGACAGGAAGTAAGCACAGACCAAAGCTGTTGCTCTTGCAACAAAATAGCAATGTAATGGTCTCCACGTTTTTACTCTTTATGTCAGGGGATTCTGCTCCCTACTGTATAATATCTGACAAGGGATGCTGAGGATAATTCCCAGAGAGTGGGAATGAGTCATGTGAGACATTCCTCTTCTACCCCCATGGCTTTCATTAGACACAATGACAATTAGCAGGAGAGTTTCAGCTTCTTTCTTTTTCTGTTTTGTGTTTTTTGAAAATGATTTGTTAAAGAGCTGAGAGTCTCTTTTGTGTTTTTGAAACACTGGACTTCTGATGTGTCCACCACAAGTCAGAGGAAATCTTAATATGCTCACATATAACACATTTTTATCAGCAAATAGTCATTACAGTGCAGATGAAACTGATATGTAGTGCTGAGTAATAACCAGTTATGTCATCTCTCTTGAAACCTTATAAACATCAGTATTATATAAATGAGATTGGCAACACTATATATCACTGGACCATCATGTCTTGGAAATTTCCTAGAAGGGTCTCTGGACCTAATTTTGGTCTATTTTAACCTATGTGAGTTAAGCAAAGTGTTTATTTAACACACTGCCAGTTACTTAATTGCAATGAACTGCTAGTATAACCTTGGGTCTTTAAGTCAGAGAACAGGTAATCTGCTGGATATGCAACATAAATGTTAGTAAGAGCCACTAAAAAATTGTAAACTAAGTCTTTCGTACAAATCTCTACTGGGCCACACAGAAACACTGTTGCTTCCTATTAGTCAGTTGCAGAGACATTTTGAGATGATACTACAATAGCTTAATTAAAAATATCCTTAAGTTGGGTGATGTTGTACAAACGGTTATTGATTATGGCTAAATTTTTGTAAAAGACCAATGCACTTGTTTGGAACTGCAAGTACGCCCTATTGATACATTTCCAAATAATTTGACACATGTACTTCAATATTATTATCTAATCCTGCAAGTTTTGTAATGATTAGAGAATAATTTCTGATTTATAGTGTGACTTGTGTAGTGCCACATGCTTTTTTTTTTTATTTATAGTGCCCCCTAGTGGTCGATTTATGTATGGTAAGTTTTGTAATGATTGGCCCAGTCGTTACAGGGTAAAGTTGTGTTTTGAGCCACGCCTCCTCTAAAGTTCATTGGTTAATATCTTCAAAACGCAATGAAACATCAACAAAATTTTGATACCTTTTGATAAGCTTGGCCCAGTGATGATCCATAGAACGTTTGGTACAACTGGACCTACATTTTAGGAGAAGTTGTCAAAATGCATTTTTCAAAAAAATTAAAAATGGTGGAAAACTTGGCTCTGGACCTTAATGGATCTTGAGTGTTTTTTGTAGACCGCACTGAGCTGCACTTGTGTGTCAAATTTAGGTCAATCCTATGTACAATGTAAGGGGTGTGGCCTTAAAATAGTTGCATTTTGGGGCCTTAATTACAGCATCCCCATCTGGCTGATCTGGACCAAATCACAGCAGAAACCTGTCAAAAAAAAGGTGACAAAGCTGATAATAGCATTCCACTCAGTCGCCAGGAAAAATGTTGCCATTGTTCATTACCGCAAACCACAGATCCGTTACATTTGTACATTATTACGTTGCTGATACATTGAAACTTTGTCTTTTGTGGTAAATGTGTGGTTAAGTTTCGGCACAAAAACCACTTGCTTAGGGTTATAGGAAAAGATCATGTTTTGGCTTGAAATACCTGTTTTTTGTGGCATTATCCTCGCTGGGAAAACAACAAGGGGTTGCTGAAAAAACACCTATGTTTGGTGCTTAAAAAGCTGTTGAAAACACAGCAATGACTCAATAAAAGACAACAACTTTTGTTGTTTGTTGGTCTAGAACAGTGATCTGCATCTTGGCAAGCTTTTTACCCAGGTGTCACGCTATCCACATTCCCCTCCACCTCCTGATGACAAAGTTAGCTCACATACTATGTCACTTAAGAAACTTTTGATATGATACAAATGAAATGTGCAAATGTAGCGTATTCGTGGTTTGCAGTACGCAACATTTTCTTTTGGTGACTAGGCTGCTGCATGGGTTAAACATTATATAAGTGAATTATAAGTGTCACAAGTAAACAAAGTCATAAATAAATAAAGAGCTGTTTGTAAATTAACTCATTTCTGGGACAGTTGGGCCATTTCCCGTTCAGTATTTATACAGGAAGAAACAAACTGGACCATCTGGACTGCAGATAGAGGAGGTATCTACAGAGAAAACATAATTCACGGGTAATTTAGAACTTCATTAACAAGTGCAAACAAAGACGATGAGTTTGCATATAAAATGATATCATCTCTTATCATTTGTACCCTTGAGTAATGCAAAAACAAGAGGCCTAACATCCTGTCAAATGTGCCTTTGAAGATAACAGCTCATAAGAAAGCAGCCCTAGCAATTGGTGAGCTCAAACGATATTAAATGTACTGTCTTTACATATTGCTTCAAGTAAAGACCAGTGTTATATTGTGCAGGCTTTCCAAATCATTCTTCATGTCTTCTTGAAGTTGCATGCTTATCTCTGTCTATGTAGGACTGCTTTCATAAAACAGCTTCTTCAGACGAAATGGATGCATGTAGAATATGAGGCAGCATATCAAGCAAGAAAGGTCATTAGCTTCGGCACAAACAAGAATTAGTTTAGAATAGATGTAATGTACATAGGCAGCTGGTGACCAGTGTCTCGGGGCCCTAAGGGTTGTTATGGACACATGCAGAGCTGTGTTAGCAGTGTCTATGTAGCGTGTGTCAGTGCAGTCTCACAGAGCAGGCAGAACCAGACCAGTTTTGGCCAGTTCTGTGACAACAGGCCTGCTTCCACTGATGATGAACAGGTGGTCATTTGAAGAGGATAGGTCAGGAGGGGATACAGGAGATGCAGAGTAAAAGGAAGATACAAGAAGTTGAGCATGACACAACTACTGTAGAGAGGATGCAGCTCAGGGTCTGTATTTATCAAAATGATCAAAGTTAGAATATGGACTTAAGTGAAATGCTATCATGGGTGTGGTGCATCTGGATACCCCTGTCCTCTGTCAGAAGGTGCAGGTGACTGTGATGGAGAAATGACAGTCCACAATCTTTTCAAACAACAGCATTATGTGATAAAGGAATTTTTAAACGATAAAGTTGCGACCTCTTCATGTCCACATGCTATAGAATGAGTCAAGTGGTGAATAAATGGACTATTAGCTGGTCCTTGCTGCCCTCTATTGGCTACACACCAGCGCAGGATGATAATAGAAAAATGCTGATGCAATAATCTCAATTTGCTACAAAAAGCACACTTGAACAAATAATTACCCAGATATTCACAACAAATACTGAATATTTACAACACAAATTGGTCCAGTAGTAGACCGCACAGAGGACAGCACAGACTGAGAAACATATTGTGGACATGCTGCCTTGTGATCCCCCACTGCTCAGCCCAGTCGCCAAAGGAAAATATTGGCATTGTACGTTTCTGCAAATCACAAATACATCACATTTGCACCTTTCATGTTTCATATCAACGTTTCTAAAGTGATGCAGTATAAAAGCTGACTTCGTCATGTGGAAGGAGGGAACAGTGGATGGTATGTCAGCTAGGTGAGGCGCCTCCTAAGCTGTAGACTACTGTTCAAGACCAATAAACAACAGAATTAGTTGTGATTCAGCAGGGCCCCAATAACCTGTTACACTTTGAGGGGAACCATTTAAATGGTAATGGACCTGCATTTGTATAGCGCCTTTCTAGTCATCCGACCACTCAAAGCGCTTTTTACACTACGAGTCACATTTACCCATTCACACACATCATACACTGGTGGCTGAGACTACCATACAGGTACAGGTGCCACTTGCTACTCAGTTTTGTTTTTTTAACTCACTCACACACCGATGGAAGCATCATCGGGAGCAATTTGGGGTTCAGTATCTTGCTCAAGGATGACATGCAGACTGGAAGAGCCGGGGATCGAACCGCTAATCTTCCGATTGGTGGACGACCCGCTCTACCTCTGAGCCACAGCAACCTAATTACAACCTTCATCTTCGGCAACCCAATAATCCAAGGTGGTTTGGGGGGAATTCCCTCACAGAGAAATTTTTAGAAAGTCTAACAGCTAAACTGACTATTTTAAAGCAAAAAAAAAATCTTTTATTGGGGGGGTGTGCCCCTGCCAATATATAATATAACAACAGCCAGTAATTTAGCCATTGCTGTGTTTTTCAGCTGCTGTTTAGGCCCCAAACCTGGGTGTGTGGTAATGAACCAACACTGCTTTTCCAGCAGGAATCAGTGGCGTAAGGTAGTTACAATTGGCCCCAGTGCATGCTTACGATGAGCTCTAGTGCAAGCTATTGTGCATATATCATCTCTAACAGACTCAACATTGGACAGCATCAACATATATATATTACCCAGCAATCATCATTGCATCTGTATATAACAAAAAACACTAAAGAAAATAAGAGATTATTCATTTAATTTAATCATTTTATTTTATCCTTACATTACCCTCAGACAGATTAATGTCTCAGGAACATATAGCCTATAGGGAAAATATTACAATGATGCTACGAGGCATAAACTCGTTTGCTGGCTCTTTATTTCTTAACCTTACACAGGTCACTATGGGCCATAACCAATGCCAAAATAACAAACCTGTCTGCTTATAATGCGAGAAGTATACTTGCTGCAGACAACGCATGTGCATACGCATCATGGCTGCCATGCGTATTTTGCAGTCGTTTGGCACGTAGGCCGCTTACTTTGAAGTGAGGTAACGTGACGCTTGTGCAAGGTGCAATATTGATATGAACACTAGAGGCACTCGTGCGAAGTAGATCTCTAGAGACCGTGAACGTGAGGTCGGGCCACACATACCATCTCTGATGGCGGCAGAGACAACACCTTTTCTTCTGCCAAGATCTTAAAAGACAAAAAATTATAATCTAGTCTTCATCACGAGTATCCATGTTTGTGTATAGCCTACTACATCCAGAAATACAGTGTCACCGCCTTCTTCGCTTTTCGTGACCTCTGTGTCTGAGTGCTGTGGTCTGCCCCTAGCGGAGACCACCAGTATCAGGCGTTTTGGCTGCGTCGACGAACGACCATGCTGCAGCAAGTATACACACAGGCGCAGCACACTATGTACGCGTACGTTTGGCCATGCAGCCAGTAAACTTGTGCCCTAACAGTGCCGTCTCTCATTAGCAGCTAACTCACAACTCCCTCTCCTAGCTTACACACACACACACACACACACACAAGACAGGCATAACAGCAATCCTCTCTTCAAGCCTCTGCCACTCACAAGTTGGTAACTCACACAGGTCATTATCATAGGTGCCAGTATTGACTGACAAGCTTCACAGCGTCTAAAACACATAACTCTGCTGGGAGTGAGTCACTGACATTATGGAAAACTCAATAACTACCGTAGCAGACTTTCTGATGTGGCTGAACGCATTCTTAACAGTAACAGTATCCATTACCATAAAATCACATCATCCTGTCTGTTACACTATCCATCAATCTGTACATATCCCTTATTATAAAGAAAACTAGATCAATGAATGAAATCTGAGCAAAATCAAACCGCCAACAGGTAGCCAACACAATATAGCCTAGCAGGGGCCCTCTAACGTCAGCCTGCTGTCATAAGTCAGTCACCGTCCAGTCCTTTTCATTTAGTGATTGCACATCATTGACATCAGAAAGTTTTTCAAGAAAACACCATCTGTCGTGTCGTTAGCAGACGATGCATCCAGTGATCTGCCGAACACTATTTCAGGTTGGTGACTGATTTAAAAGCTGACTTTTTTGGCCTGTCCTGCTCTGGCTCACTGTGATGACTCAAAACCACTGCCCTCGCATAGGCTAACAAACTGCAAACAAGCTGCCAACAAAGCTATAGGCTAGCATAAGTTCTCATAAGAATTGAAATATGTCTTGACGTGAAATTGAAATCTCATCTAGCAACATTAGATACTTATTATACCAATCTTGGTTATAATGTCAGAGAAGTCACTATTATGAACCATTTTCTGGCATAGACATCTTTGTCTTACAGTACTGACATTGCAAATAGTCTACAAAAGCATGATATTACCTGACATTATGTCCACCAAAGATTTTAGAAATCAAACAGTAACTTAAGAAAATAAAATATCCTGGCTGACATGCTGTGTTAACTCAGATTTTATTGAAGTAGAATAGAAAGGTTACATTTGCTACATACCCATTACAAGTTTGTCTGCTTACATCCTCTACCATCTGAAGGTTAGCGTTAGTGATGTAGCAAGTGGCTTGCATCACGTTCTGTTAGCCCCAGTTCCATAGCTGATTGAACTTTGACCCCTTTCTGTCTGTCAAGTCAAGTCAAGTCAAGTCAAGTCAAAATTTATTATAGCCCAAAATCACAAAAAATGCCTCAATGAGCTGTACATAAAAACACATAAGCAAATTACAAAAAACACACCAAATAAAATATATAAAAACAAGTGAAATGACTATGTAGAACAAAATAAACAAACAAAGCAAAAAACAAAACAAAAATAACATTGGCACTTGTATATATAAAAAACTAAACATAAATTGATGCGCACAATGACTGAGTAGTAGTAGATAACCATGATGTAGTATGTAAGGACAGAGACTATGTGATGTTAAAGGCAGATGCAAAAAGGTGTGTTTTGAGTTTACTTTTGAAGGAATCGACTGTGTTGGCTTCACAGATGAATGGGAAGGCGGTTCCAGAGAAGAGGGGCTCGGTATGAGAAGGCTCTACCACCTGCTGATGATTTATTAATTTTGGAGATGGATAGGAGACCAACATTATGGGATCATGGAGGCCTGATTGATAAATGTGGAGTAAGTAGAGATGATAAGTAGGATGGTGCAAGTCCGTGTAATATTTTATAAGTTAAAAGCAGAATCTTGAAGTCTGATCTAGTGTGTACAGGGAGCCAGTGTAATGAAATGAGAACTGGAGTGATATGGTCAAATTTTCTGGTTCTGGTTAATATCCTAGCAGCAATATTCTGAACGAGTTGTAGTTTCCTAATGGCTGAATTTGGTAAGCCAGAGAAAAGTGTATTGCAATAATCAACCCCATCCAGCATAAAGATGCAAACAAAGTATTAATAATGCATTGGTTAGCAATATGTTTGCATTGTGTTGATTTAATAGGCTTCTTTCAACATTATTATTTTTCCATAATTCAACCTGGTCCATTGTGCACAATTACAGGTTGAATGAGAACAGAATGTTTTCCACCTATCCTACCTATTTTGCCATTATAATTCCCTTAAAAGTCACCTGAAGCCACCATTTAAGGGGTTGTTTTTCAAAATTTTCTCCAGGGGAGCATGCCCCCGGACCCCCTTGTTGGACCAGGCTTAAGCCCCGGATGTCTATAATGTCTGGCATTGCCCCTGGAGCAGATGCAGGTACACAAGCCCTCTCCTGGTATTCGAATGAGACATCCCTGCCACCAGGTACGTTAACATCAGAAAATACCCAATACGTGTGTATATATGAAAAACACAACAACTTGCGCATTCAACGGACGGTGACACCGCATACGCTGTGTGCCACTGTACTGATGCATTTTTCCCAACAAGCCATCCATTACCTTGCAGTTTGTACTTGGACAGTTCGCCTAGCCCATGAGGGACTTTGACGGAGCCACCAAGGCTGCCAAAGCCTGATCCATGGCAATAGCCCACAGCCTATCCACCCCAGGTTGTCAACCGCAGCCATACGACAACAGAACCCCGCCCGGCGTCCCCAGATGGGGATAATTCCCATAGTTATGATATCACTACTGGGTGGGGAGATAATAGCCCTTTTTAGATAGGAATTGTGCAAATTTGCAGGAAAGCCCAATCAGTCTTTTTTCAGCATTGGCAGTATAAAAATAAAATCGGGGAGTGCGGCAAAATGCAGACTACCTACTTTTGTTTATACAGAATGCGCCTTTTTCAGGGCACTGGGGGACGTGAGCAAGTAACAAAACGTGTAGCTCAGCGTGTGACGTAAACAGTGACGTGGGAGGGAAGCTGTGGCTAGTGAGGCGGCAATTCCCTCGTATATCGGCCCACTCTTCACCGTCTCTTCACCTCCTCAACCTGTCTGTCAGGTTTGCGTTTCCCTCTTGCTACTAGTACGAGCTGCTCGCTAATTCCTGCTATCAGCTGTTTCCTGTATATCCACCACCAGTGGCTCGCACGTGCGGCGTCATCAACAGCCCCTCCCGTTGCAGAAGGCCGCCTCGGTCTGTTTAAACTGAAAGGGTTCCGCCAATATGACTACCCTACGAGGTGGAAAATTGGGTGCCTTGGATCAACTCGCCATTCTGCCTCTGTGTATATAAACACTCACAGCTGGCCAGCAAAACGGCCCAACATTCGCGGAAAATCTGGCAGTGTAAAAGGGGAAAATCTCTTCATTCAGATTGTGATTAAATGGTTGTATGGTTGTGTCCCAAACATTGTGGTTATTGCTAAAACATAAGCTACATCAAGCTAACAGCAATGGGGATAATTCCCATAGTTATGATATAACTAATGGGTGGGGAGATAATCTCGATACAATAGAGAACGACAATTATAAGTGCCTACTTAGACTTTCATGCATGTATACCTATGTCCACAAACAAAAGAACCACCACAAATCCTGCTCGCAATAGCTATCAAATCCCTTGACTTTAAATAAGAGCAGTAAGAATAGTAACACTTCTGAGGTTTCACTATTTTTAGCCAAAGCACATAAATTATCAAATCATTTCAAGTTTACTTATATAGCACATTTAAACAACTGCAGTTGGCCAAAGTGCTATGCAATTTAAAGAATGACACACAAATATATAGAAATATAACATGTACACAAATATAAAACAGGATGACAGCTGTAAGAACTTTTTACATACTTAAAAAGACTAAGACCACTAAGAGCAACCAAAGGCCATTGAAAACATGTACGTCTTAAGATTTGTCTTAAAAGAGTCAATGGAGGGGGAGCATTTGACTGAGAGTGTGCCAGTCATTTATAAACTAATAACCCAAGTGACATAGAAGTACAAAGAATAAACAGCATGTTATTTTACTACCGGGGAAATCCACATTCTTCAAAGCCAGAACGAGTAGTGTTGTTGTTTTTGACTGTGAGTGTGGCTTCCAGCACTTGAGACATTTGTGCTGAAAGAGCAAAGAGTGAACCTTGCAGACACACACGAGTCAACAAGGAGATCAAATGTTTGAAGAGCTTGTTTTTCAGCCTGGCTTTGTTAGGTGTCACTCCTTGTTGGAAACATGACCACACAGTAGAAAGTGCCTGGGAAATGTCAACAAGTACGCCATTCCTGTTCTTCCTTGACAGGTTACCAGTAAACAGTAAATTCTGTTCAAACAGTTACCATCAGCCTTTTCTTCCCAGCAGGCATCAAGAAGATGTGAACTTTACCTAGAGTCAGGACAACCTAATGGTTCAGGGAAATGCTCGCGCTATAGAAAGGTTTGCTGGTAACTCCACAGCAGTTTGTCTGTGAGAAAGGCTTGTCTGTATTCTAATCTATGAGCATCTGCTCAAGGCAAATACATGGGCAATATTAGAAAGGCTGATGTACAACAACAAAGCAGTGCTACAACAGGACAATGCTTACTTTACTGGTGAAATGTCTCTGTAGAATTAATTGGAATTATGATAACAGGCATTCTGCTGTTTGGAGTTAGCAGCTTCCTGATCTATTGCAAAGTTCGGAAGACGTTGGCAGCACTTTTGGCAATCGAGAAGCTGCCCGTCATGACTGAGGGAATGTGCAGGGCTGACAACACTCAGACTCAAGCGATATGTGAGTTCAATCGCAAGCTGGATGCGATTCCTGAACTCCTTCGCAAGATGGATGCCAACTTGGAGAAGTTGTCAGCTCGGCTCGGCTGAAACTGGCCACCAATTCGGACATATTGGAAGCAAGCCACCAGGAGACTCAGAGAGACTCAAAGGCAGACGAAAAATTGCAGTGTCGGCCTGACCTAAAACAATTGTTATCTTCATTGGCTCCCCGAGATAACCAGCCTTCCCAAGGCCGTTTACCTCTCCACTCTCCTGGATGTTATGCAGACAAGATGCTCCGGCCCTATCTCCCCCCCCACCACCCACTCCTCCTGTGAACTTTGTTTCTGGATCAGAACTCTCCGAGGTCGTCTCCACGGCAACGGCCGTGTCTTCGTCATCAGTTATCAGACGGCAAAGACAATGGGTTGGGACTGAGTGGAGATGAAGTACATGGGCTTATGGCCAATTTCCACCAGATGCGTGTTGGTTGCGTCTCTGCTCCGGCACGGCAGCGGAGCCGATAGGATTCAATTCTAGTCAATGTGTGTGTTTCCACCAGCTGTGGCTGTGCTGCGTTCTGGCTCCGTCTCAGCTCCAGCACTCCGGAGCCCTCCGCAACAGATACGCAGGACTTCTATTTTTGCCGGACGCCGGAGCACAACGCAGCAATTCAGCACAGAGCAGATCGTGCGGGGCAGGAAGTCGTGCACAGAAACACATTAAAACATCCGGTTAATTTTCAAAATAAAATACACAGTGTTCACGACGGATCATATTTCCCTGCACTACACCTTAAAAACTACATAATGGGCAGAGGCAGGCCTGAGGTCAACAGGTCAGAGGTTTTCAGACGTCATTTCACCCCGTGAACACCATGGATGAGGAGATATTAATCATGGCAGTGCACCGAGATGTCTTCCGGCGGAGCTGCACCGCACTGCACAGCAAACGCAGCCGGTGGGTATTGATGGACGGCGGAGCACGCAGCGGATAACCAGCGCTGCCGTTCCACAATGGACACGCATCCAGTGGAAATCCGGCTTTACACATACACACACATGAAGACACATATAACACGCACACCCCCTCCAACTCAACGCCTTCTTGGTTCCCACCCCCCCCCCACCCCCCCCCCTTCGTTGCAGTGTAGCATGGGAGGGTGATGCGATGCGCCCAAATGTGGCTGCGTGCGCGCCCCCCCAGTGTCTGTGCTGCGACACCTCCCCTCCCCAACACCCTTCCCCCTTCCCATATGTGCAAGTCTTCGAGTTTTGTTGTAATGTCTTATTATGTTGCTTATGTGCTGAGGTGTTTTTTTTCCTAATCCCACACTGTGCCCCCCTACAGGAGCCTAGTTTGGGAGTTGCTTTTTTTTCCCTCTTCCTCCCTCTTGTTCTCCCTTTTCATCTAAGTAAACGGGGCACTGCTCGTGTCGCGACCCACAGTTCTCCCGCTCCTGTCCTCCCTTCTTATGTGTCACTGTCTTTTTTTATGTTTCTTGGATGGGATGTAACTGAACTGTTATTGTCTCTTGTTAATGAACAAGAGACAATAACAAAATAAAAATTGAAACTTCCTAAACAAAAACATTTTTGCCAAAAAAAAAGATTGACTAAACAAGTAGCTCAGAGGTGAAATGAATAATAGATAATAATAAATAAAGAATGAAAGCATGTGCTGCCATTATTCTGTGGTTAAAAAGAAAACAAAGAAAAGACATGTTGTGGTAGTATTAGATAGCATAAGTTAAACAAAATAAATGAACAAAACAAGAACAAAAGATACAAAAACTGGGATACAAGCTGCAACCTCCAAGGCTGGAAAATGAAGCCAACATTGAAGTGCCAAAAACTGCAGTTCCTCTGATGACCACATAAGGCTGGCTCCAGAAGTCTGTCAATCCCCATAGATCCCCATGTTAAAATGCCCAACTTCACAGCAGAAATAAACTTGTTTACCACGTATAAAAAACGGTTTTGTTCTGTAGCTAATTTCAACATTCATGACAACTGTACAGGGGTGGATGTTCATATAACTCACTTGTTTACATTTTATTAAGGCTTAAAGTAATACATAATTAAGGGTGGGATGCTTTGAGTGCCAGGCTGTCTGCTGATAGTGTCCTCAGCCTCTCAGTCAGCTCCACCACAACTCCTGCTTTAGCCCAAATATGTTCACTTCTGGCTCCAAAAAAACAAGATGGCAACTGCTTAAGTGCCAAAGTCCGGTCTTAAAAACAGGAGTCCACAGACCATTGGGTGACATCACAGTAGATATGTCCATTATTTTATTTAGTCTGTAGATAAATATCTTCACAAGCTCTTCTTTGACAGTCTGCCAGCACTGCAGCCCAAGACTTCATAAATTATATGGACATGCTTATTTGTACAGTATATGTGCTACTAATATGACAAAACACAGGCTGGTTTAGTCTCATGTGAAGGGGGACACCTAAACCAAATCCTGCTTAGGGTCCCCAAAGGTCTAGGGCTGGCCCTGGTTGTTTGTTATTTTTAATGAAATTATTAATTGATTTGACTTTGTCATTCCTTGTATCCCAACTTCCATGTGCAGTCAATATACAGTACTACAGGGACATTAGTTCTGTGCAATGATTCATTAGGTAACTACTACTTTTAAAAATACCAAATGTACCTCATATAACACCAGCTTTACAGCAAATAAGGTACAGCTCCATTGGTTCTCTGTGTGCTGCCTATAATATGAACAATGAAAATAATATTATAACACAATTACATTTTTTAAACACTGTGGTCACTCATCACTGGATTAACATTTGGGCCAGAGGTTCCAGAACTCCACCACTGGAGTTTACCACTGGCTCATGTAACACAGTCTTTTAACCCTAGGGGCTTGCCTGCTTGTTAAAGGGGTTGTATTATCCTGTCTGTTGAACAGCCATTCCCTGATCAGATGGCCCTTAAAGAGGTTTTCTCTCCTCCCTTTTCTGCACCTCGATGGATCTTTGCTCCCCCCTGCTGTTGCCCTGTGTGGTGTTGAAGCATTTTTATGTGTGCTTGTGGAAATCTCCCACATCTGGCTCCACAATTTTGAAGTGAAATGTGGAAGCAGGAACCACCATCTTACTGGCAGGCAGCACTTGGTGTGGTAAAGCCCCCTTGATCCAGTTTCAGGGGTTCAACAAACTTTGTGGGATGGATCATCTTTGAATCATAAATGTCTAGACCAAAATTTCTAGCTCTTCATGGGAGGTGTGCTTGATGTGTCCGGTTAGTGTTTCAAAGTCCTTAATGAGCTGTTTTAGAGGAGACTTGACTTAAACTGATCTCTCTTTTTTATGAAAAAAATAAACCTGGTTCTGGATACGATATTATATTGATTCTTGGGACAACAATACAATATTTTCCAATATTACAAAGTCTGCCATGATACGATTTCGATTCGATACGATTCAGGGGTCTGCGCTCGATATTAGGCGATATTAAATGCCCATTTAACATAGTCTGTTACAGAGGACGCTACAACCCCATTCTTAACAACTTAATAACTACAGTAAAGTTTACTTTAAACTGTTTCTACAAACACAAATAAAAAAGCAAATGGGATAAGTTAACCTTCAGGGCTTTCTGTCAGAGAGACCTTTCTGGAGGAAATCTTTTCATTTTAACCCAAACCATAATCTTTTTCATAAAACTTCATGTCTATCTGGTTTAAAAACCTAAACAAAAACTTCTCCAAACAGTCATAAAACACAACAATAAGATCATTCAACAACAGCATCCCATTCAGCTTAGTAATAACTGTCATTCATGGTTCATGGACAAAACAGAAGCTTAACAAATAACATGTAACATTAATATTTTTCTAACTCACCGGTGGTTTAAGTCACTATCTTTTGACAGAACAGCGTGGTTGAATTTCTGCCTGCATGCATGGTTTTTCAGCCTGACATTGTCGAAACAGAGCAGCTAATATTGCTAAAGCGAGAAGCTTGTGGAGTGAGATGCTTGTCCAGGCAAGTACGTTGTGTTTTATCTCATAACTTCATTGCTTACATATGGCATGTGCTCTTTGTGTTGACCTATATTTTCTCAGAAATCCAAAATATTGTAATAAACCTTGATTTAAATAAATATTAAACCAACTGGGCAGGGTTAAAAGTTGAGCTGTCACCACCTTTAAGTGTCAGAGATCTGAGAAAACACACACAGTACCGCGATGTATGAAGAAGTATGAGCACTTTATTTTACTAATCAATTCATTATGCCACAGCAGTTTCTTCATGCAAAGGGTCCAGAGCTGGCTAAACCTTAACTCATCCCTCCCCTCCAACAAATCCACCCCACCAGCTAACCGGCTGCGCTCAGCACCACAGCACACCAAATCACTTTATATAAGGAGACACACCACTGCTCTCAACAAGCGAACCCACACATGAGAAAACAGCAGGTCAGCACTCTAAACCCCATGCAGTAAATCACACCATTCACCACCACATCACACCACCACACGAACATCTATTGCCTACTCTACCTGTCTTCGCTGCCGGCAGCCCTAAGCAGCTAAGAACGGCCCCCACCCACCTTCTGCGAGTGCAAACAGTCGCTTCGCCAGGAATGCTGCCCCAGTGTACATGAAGCTCCGCCCCTGCCTCGGCTCTCTCTTATCAGTTCGCCTCCCTCACAATCACCTGCAGCTGAGAAAAATCAGCCCACAGAGTCACAGGCAGCAGCCACAATTAGGAGCAGGTGAAACTCATCTTTAATTAGTTGTCTGTCAGGGCAACCACAACCTCAGGAGGGGCGGGGACATTCCCAGAGCCTGGGATTGGCAGGAGCTGGGGTTGTATGCAGCCTCCAGATGGGGCACTTCTGGTCGCCTCCACAGTCTTGGCCGTAAGTGCAGCTGCAGAGTGGCACCGTTTTTCTGATGACCCAGAAGCCGGCAGTTCCATCCCTCTTCTCTCCCCTTCCCCCAGTTCCCCTGAACTGCCTCTTTAACTTAGTGCACACCCCACACTTCCTGACTTTATTACACATCCATACCAACTCCCCCTCTGAATAATGCTGGAGAAGCCCTCTTCGTGTTGTGCAACCAGGCCAAGACCTTGGAAACCAAGGCCATCGGGAGCATTACTTGCACCTGGAATACAACATCTGAGTTAGCTGGTGGAACCCTAACCAGCCTTCCCCCCCTAACTGAAGCTGAGACCAAACAGCGGCATACTTTTGCATTGCAGGATAGAGCTTAGATCGGGCCCAAAAAAATCAGCCCAACCCGGCCTGAGTCCGTGCACGTTATGTCCGAGACCGGCCCGGCCCGTCCAATTAACTGTAATTATGGGCCCGAGCCCAATTTAAACCTGACATTTTTCAATAAGTTGGCTGTTATAATTAAGGCTAAGGACACACTGAGCACGTTAGTGCCGCATAAGTCCTGTGAGTGTACTCGCAGGCGCTTGACTGTCCACATAGGCAGCGCATTTCTCCTGTGCTCTCTGCGGCGGTTAAACATCGACTCCACTCGTCTGTTCCCATCAGTACTCGTTTTTTCACTTCAGCAGGTCATTTTAAACATGGGTAAGTCCATATTTTCGTAGTTTTTTATAATGTAATAAGTTAATGACAATTTGTCATTGCATGTCCATGTATTGAGCGTGTTGGGTAAACACTGAATGAATAGGGCATATTTTTTGGAGGCACGGAAAGCCGCTGTCCCTCCCACTTATCTCTACCACCACCAACACCCTGCATTAGCATGCAGATTAACGGGGTCGGTGGGATGATTTTGTATTGGAAATTAGCCAGTTGCTCCACCCAATGAGCCAGTTGCCCCTCAAGACCCTGAAAATTATGAAGCCAGTGCAAGGAGTTATGGTCTGTCCACAAAACAAACTCCCTCCCCAACAGGTAATGCTTAAAATATTTTGTGAATGTGACCATGCTCAACAGCTCCTTTTTAGTAGTGGCATACTTCCTTTCCTGTTTGGTCAAAGCCCGGCTAGCATATGCTATAACATGCTCAGACCCATTTTCCTCTTGTGACAGCACTGCCCTAATCTCTTCATCACTAGCATCGGTGTCCAAAATGAAGGGCTTGTGGGGGTCAGGATATGCTAGGACTGGAGCTGTCATTAACCTTGTCTTAAGCTGTTCAAATGTCTGCTGGCAAGACTCTGTCCATTTAAAATGTCTCCCTCTCTCTGTCAGCTGGTGCAACTTCCGCAACCCCCCAACAAAACGTCTATAGTAGGATGCCACCCCCACAAAGCTTTTTACCTCTGTCTGGTTCTTGAGAGCTGGCCACTCACAAATACACTGTACTTTAGCAGGGTCCACCCCCACCTCTTCTGCTGAGATTACATGGCCTAGATACTGAACTTGGGTCGCAAACAGGTTTCACTTAGAGGGCTTCACCTTAATGTTTGCGTGCCGCAACTTAGACAGAACCTCCTCCAACCAGAGCAAATGCTCCTGGAAAGTGCGCCCAGTGCTAACAGGTTTAGCATCACCTTTATCAATTTGATGTAAGGTCAGATGGGTCCTGCCCAAATCTGTATCACCAGCAGGGCTTGACGCTTAGCATTTTCCCAAGTAGCACGTGTGCTCCTAAGTTGAAAAATCTAGTAGCACACAAATAATTTTAGGGGCACGATGAAAAGTTACCAAATAATGTGTTTTTCTTTAATAAAGTGATATGAGGTCAACGAGGGGGCATTTATAAGCAAAACAATTCAATTCATAGCTTTTTAAGTTTTAGTTATATTCTCTAAAGAGTGCAGAGAGAATAATACTGTAACAACTCATGTATTGTCAGTTATTTATTGGTGCAAATGTGCACAGTGCAACTGAGACAGTATCAAAACAGCAAGTAAAATTCTCCAAAAAGTGCAGTGAATAATACTGTAACAAGTACTGACAACAGAGTTAAGCTTATTTGGCCTGTGTTATAACAGAACATTCATACAACAGGCAGGGTTCACAGAATGTGCTTGAATTTTAAAGCTGAGGGGAAGGGGTTAATGTCCTTGAATTTCAAATGAAATTAACCAATTAGTTACAACCCAAGTAGTTCTAAATGCAAAATCAAAGTCTGCTCAGTCTCTTTAAACACAAAGGATATCGTCCCAGCAGCTTTTGTAATCTGGTCGTCTGGTCCGTTTGGAGGTCAGCCAGCAGTCCACTGCAGGAGTTGGATCGAATTCCTCGACCGAAGGCCCCTCCAAGCTGATCCTCATCAAGTCTTCAGTTGTCGAGACTGCAAGGCTGCTTCTTGTGGAATTCTTGATCCAGTTTTGGGCTGAAAAACCTCTCTCACACTGGGCAGCTGAGATCGGCAGCACCAGCATGATCTTTACCAACTCCAGTATGTTCTAAGGGAGAAGATAACATTTTAAATTCATTTCAACTCACCTTAAATTCATCAAAACCAATATGCAACTACACAATGCTTAAATTGTGATTTTGTAATGTTGAAAGCTCTGTTTTTTTAATCATCTTCTAAAAGTCCTCTATTATGTCAGAGTGCAATGAAATGCCCATTTTTAAATTAGAAACATAATGTCTAAGAATGAATATGTCTGGACTATCTGGCCTTACTTTGAATTCTTGCTTGTAGGGGTCCTTCATTAGCAGCATCTGCCACAATCCAGTGTTGGTTTTGTCCCGGAAGTTCTGGCTTACCAGGACTTTGAGCTGTCGCCATTCATCTTGGACTGCAGCTGTATTGCACCGTGCACTGAAGGATAGAACAGAGCAATTGAGTTTGCACATATGCAACAAGTATTTCAAATAACAATACAGTGTCTTATCAAATACATTCTTACCCTGTTAGAGGCTTCTCAAAATGCCCCAGCAGCTCTTCCACGCTGTCATCCCCGAATGTAAGAAGGTTGGCTGGCTCTTCTGGCCATGTGTCAGGGTTTAGGACTCTGAAGCAGTCCAGTGTTGTATGGATGGCATCATCCTTCACCAAACCACCGAACCTGGCTTTGATAGCATCCACACTGATGTTTACGGCAGCTTCCACGTGATGCTTGAGCTGTGGATGTGTGAGGATGATGACATCCCCCTTCAGTGTCATTCCCTTCAAAAGACAAGTACAGACAGACACAGGCACACACTTGAATCATGGCTGTGATGTCATTGTTATGTGCATTTCCCTAATGCTCAAACCCTTCTTCTGTATATCCAGTATACTGATTCTGAAGGTCCCTGCCATAATCCTTACACACAACACACTGACTTATGCTAAACACACCTGGAATCTCATCTCATCTCCCTGCTGCTGAGCAAAGGCAGTCTGGATCTTCTCAAGCAAGCCACCTGGCTTTGGCTTTGTCTTGAGTGCCTCCAGACTGGTTACAGTCGTTTTCAAAACTGTGGTGGCTTGGGGGAGGATCAAATCATTCCTCTGTAGTGTGAGGCTGAGGGTGGCTAGCTCCTCAAACAGGTCACAAAGAAAGTGGGAAAATACACATTTCTTTCTTTATCTGTTGTGTATTGTGTAAACACAATACAAATTTAGTTCAAAATATACTCATTGGCCATCTGTTATTGATTATGAAAGTTAAGTTTGACATTTGCACCTCTTCTTCAAAACCACTTAAACTTAACTTTAAGTTAATTTATGTACCAGTTCAGTTGTGGCTAACAATCATCACCAGAAAACGAACCTTTTTTGCCCGCCCTTGAACTTCAGCAGAACTGGACTGTGAGGCTGCCACTTGCTCCATATGTTGAAGAACCACAGAGTATCATGGTCACTGGCAAGGTCCTTTCCCAGTCCATGTCGCAGGATTCAACGCTCAGTGTATGTGTGGGATCCAACGGGTTCCCTTGACACCACTGGGACTGCACACGTTCACTCCAAGTAGTTCTCCGAGAGCATAGAGCTCTCGTTTTAACTTGCCACTCATGTGGTAGGTCTTCCAAATAAGATGAAGGAGATCATACACTACTGCCACCTTAGCTTCCTTCTTCTGTAGGTTGAGGATGGCCAATTCCAGTCTGTGCAAGAAGCAGACAACATTGATTGCACAGTTAATAATCCTACATAATACATAATCTCTCTCTCTACTCACTCACACATACTGTGTGTGTTGAGAGACAGACACACACTGAGCAGATGGTTTTTTTTACTAATTTGGTGAGAGAAGCATTCTAACTAATGCTAATAATAAAATCTAAAGACTTCAGCTATCCAGCTCAGCTTGTGTTCCATAACTCCATTCAGTTCTGTATTGCCTTTTATTCCATTCAGTTATTATTTCTATTCAGTTAACTGTGAGCAGGAATGCTACATTTAAATGTAATTAGTTAACTTGTGATTACAAACCTGTGTGGCATACAGTGGATGGGAATGACGTGGCTCCCTGCCTCGTTTTGCAGGTGGGCAATCACACCATTACGGATGCCCATGTTGACGCTGGCCCCATCAGCACCGAAAGCGACACATTTCTTCATCCATTCATTCCCTGGGCAGTCTACTGCATCAAAGGCAGCCTTGGTAGCATTCAAGACTCCTGGAAAAACCATAATTAAAAAAGACATTGAATTCTCTCAATAAAAAATGCTATCATATTTACAGCTTTACAATGTTACACTAAATTGATAAAATAATTTGTGCTAAAAAGAGAAACATCTTTCTTACCAAGGGCATGTGAATGTTCCAGTGTCTGTTGGCCAACCAGAATGTTAGTTGGCTTGCCATTCTCCAATATGCGATTTACCGTGTTTCACTAAGTCATCTTGTTTGAAGTTCGCGTTGCCTGTGACAAAAACGGACTTTCCAGCTGCTTGCTTTGCAGTACTTACAATACATTAATTGGTTTTCGTAAAGGAGCCACGGGAATGTTTTCTGCCAGTCAGCATTAAACCTGTACTTTTTACGGCTGGGAATGGTAGCGTTATCACCTGCTCCTCCGGTTTCTTCAGTCACGTTAGCTTCTTCATCTAACTCTAATTCTTCCTCGTCCTCGTCCACCATTTCGGCCTCGGTGCCTGGGTCCACAGCTTCTGGCTCTGTTGCCCTTTTAAAATAATCGCTAATGCGCTTCATAATTCATACGTTTTGTTTTCGTTTGTTTGGCTTCGCCTCGTTACCATAGATACTCCCTCTGCCTTTAACCGCCTTGTGCAGCACGTCGGCAAGCACGCTCACTACGTGTAAATCACGTATTTTTTTTTTTCAGCTGAGGCTGCATTCAAGTGCACAACCGGCCACAACCTCCAAACGTCAGCAACACATCATTAAACATTTATTGAACGGTAAAATTCGGTAGTCGCACACGTGCTACTAATTGCATTTCACAGTTCGCACTGAACTATTTTTTACTAGCATTTGCGATGAGGTACTCGCACTGTCGAGCCCTGGACACCCACCTCCAGCATGACTGCAGTTTCCTCCTCCAACACCGGCACCAACTTCTGCAGGATGCTGTCTCAGGCGAATGTCATGCTTCACTAAGTTTGTTGCCCCTGGCTTCTCCTGGAACAAGTCTGGAGGAACAACGGCCTGCAATTCTTGCTGCTGGGTGAGGGAGAGATGAGACAGGTCAAGGGATACAGAGTTGGGACTAGCAGGAGTGAACTCACCCACCACGTCATCCTCCTCCTCCACTACCCGCACAAACATCTGTTGTCAGGGTGGGAATTCCCAGGTTTTCCACTCCTTCAACAGGTTGATGTGGAATGTTTGTTTTGGATTTCTCTTTTCTGGCGTCTCAATCTCATAGGTTGTCGGACTCAGCTTCCTCAGGACAGTATAAGGGCCCTGCCATCTTGCCAGCAACTTGTTCTCCACTGTTGGCAGAAGAAGCAGCACCTGCTGACCTGGGTTGAAGGATCGCTCTCTTGCAGCTTTATCATACCAGGTTTGCTGTCCCAGCTGAGCCTTCTCCATCCTTTTCCTCACCAGCTTGGTGGTCTGCTCCATGTTCTCCCTCATCTGCAAGACAAAAGCCAGCACACTGGTCTCCTTCCCCCAGGATTCCACCCAGGTCTCCTGCAGCACATTGAGGGGACCTCTCACCTGCCTGCCGTACAGGAGCTCAAAAGGTGAGAAGCCAGTGGAAGCCTGTGGCACCTCCCTGTAAGCAAAGAGGAGATACGGGAGCCACTTGTCCCAGTCTTTGGCATTAGTGGAGATAAACTTCTTCAACATGCTTTTCAGAGTTCTGTTGTACCTCTCCACCAAGCCGTCGGTCTGGGGGTGGTAAGGAGTGGTCCGAATACTCCTAATGCCTAAGAGCCTGGAAAAGAGCTGCTGTAATGCATATGCTATTTGCCTAGCAGTGATGTCTCTCAGGGGAAATGCCTCAGGATACCTGGTGCTGTAATCACAAATTACAAGTATGTAACGGTGTCCTGACTGTGTCCTCTCTAACGGCCCTACAATGTCCATAGCTATTCAGCTGAATGGAACCCCCATGATAGGAAGTGGTTGCAATGGAAATTTTGGCACTTTCTTATCCCCTGCTAGCTGACAGATTGCACAAGACTGACAATAATCCTGCACCTCCCCGTTCAACCCTGGCCAATGAAACCTGTCTGCAATTCTGTCCAAGGTCTTCTTAGCCCCCAGATGACCTGCCCAGGGTATACTATGGCCCAGCTTTAGTACCCGCTCTCTTAGCCTCTGTGGAACCACCAGTCTTTCCCTATCATCTAGAGCTGCCTTGTAGTGCAGTACCTGGTCTCTGAGGAAATAGCCTTCCCCTGCTACCTGACCCTGCTGCACTACCGCTGCCTTTCTGAAGAAGTCCTGCACTGATTCATCCTCTTTCTGAAGCTGTACAAAGTCACACCTTTTGCCAGCATCACAAACCTCTGGCTCTGTTAGCTCTGACCTTGTTCTAACTGTGCCTGCCATTTTCTCTTGCCTTTTCTGTCTCTTACTTTTCCTCATTTTACCAGAATTATCAGGGAGAAACTCCTCAGAGAAAGGCAGTTCAGAAAGAACATTTAGATCTTCCTGAGCTGTCGCCTGGAACTCTGCATCTACCTGAGCTGGAAACTGAGGAATTGGCTCATCTGGACCCTTAGCATCCTCTGCTGATCCTGCCTGGTCCCCACTAGCTTCCCTCTCCTCCAATCTCTGTATCTGTCCCTGTGACCTGGTGACAATATTCACTGACTGAACCAACTCCTGAAGAATGGGCAGATCCTATCCTAGGATTACTTGGTGGGCTAACCTGTCTACCACCCCAACCGACAAGAAGAAAAGTTTGCCCAGCTACCTCCAGGTACACCACAGTCATAGGATAAGCTTTCTGGTCACCATGCACACAAGAAATATCTAGGACTGGCTTTCCCAAGGAACCCTCCCTCTGGACTAGTGATGGGTGTATTAATGTCTGCTCACTCCCAGTATCAAGGAGAGCCTGGACTGGGTTACCACTGATTTTAACTGTAGTGACCTGCTGTTTTCCTACCACACAACTCTCACTTTGACAGGGGCAAGGAACTGTACACAAATAAGCTGCTTTAGCTTTCCTAGCTGGACATCCTGGCTTAATGTGTCCCTCCTGACCACAGTAAAAGCAAACAGGTTTAGTGGTTGACTTTGACTTAACAGGAGCTACAGACTTTTCTAGAGGCCTGACTGACTCTGACTCCCTGGGACCACCTCCACCCCCTGACCCCAGTGGCTTAGCCCGTGCCGTGGTAGACTTTTGTGGAGCCTCAAACTGGTAGTTCTTGGACCCTTGTCGGGCTGCCAGGAAGGTTTCCACCAGCTCAGCTGCATTCCGTGCTGACTCTGGATCCCTTTCCTTCACCCACACTCTGAGCGCTGGGGAGAGGGAGCGGTAGAACTGCTCCAGAATGAGGATCTCCCCAATCTGCTCCTTGGTCCTCTTCACTGGCTGAATCCACTTGTCAGTCTTTAAGTCGATTGTAGAATTCTTTAGGGCTCTCATTAGGGTGGATATCAGGTTCCCTGAACCTCTGCTGATAGATCCCTCGTTGATTTCATACTTTGCAAGGATGGCTTCTTTTACCTTCTTGTAGTCAGATGATTCCTCTGCCGCCATAGCCACATATGCTGCTCGTGCCTTCCCTGTCAGGTGTGGAATCAGCCTCACCGGCCACTCGACCTCTGGCCACTGATATGCCACTGCCAGACACTCAAATGTGGTCAGATACTGCTCAATGTCATCACCTTCCTCCAGTCTGGAGACTGCCGCCTGCCCCCAGCCCCTACCAGCAAACTTGGTCTGGGCACTGGGCTGGGAAGCATGTCCCTCCTCCTGCTGTAGTGATGAATTCCGCTGGGGCTGACTTCCACCTCCTTGCTGCTGCTGCTCCAGATCATCTCTGAGGTTATTCATTTGAACTTGCATTTGGCGCCACCTCATGTCCTGTTTCCCGGATTCTTTGTCCCACCTTTCACTCAGGTCACGTTGAACCTCAAGACATCGCTGCAACATGCTTGTGATTGTGTCCATCTCCACAGGCAAAGGAGGTACGGTCACAGGCTGTCCCCCTGCAGCACCCTCTTCTGGGTCGTCTTCTACAACTTCTGTCTTTCGGGCTCTGTTTTGTGCTTTAGGTCCCATGCTGTTGCTCTCAAAGCTGCTCCCCTTCAATATGGCTGCGACTCATCCCACTTCTGACACCAAATGTAAGGTTTTGTAGGTGGTAATCCCTTACAAACAGGATGAAACCAGGCAGGATTGAGATGTAACAACGGGAAATAAGCAGCATGATCAGCAGGCATTGTTCAGAGATCTGTTTTTTCTTTACTTATAAAAAATAAGCAAGGTACAAAAAGTCCATGATCTTCAGTTACAGCATAAGGTTTTACAAAAAGGGAAAAAGGGCTTACATCTACAGCAGTTCTGGCAGCAGAGGTGACCCCCAACCTGACCCCCTCTCTCTGACACACAAACTGCCTTCCTCACCTGGCATATCTACCCCTGGCCTGTACCATTACATAGAAAGGTTCCCCAAAACCCAATTACAATAACTATATACAATACATATACAAATTAACCCCACTAATACTTACATACACACAATACAAATAAATGCTTACTAATACTGGTTAAACAAAACACATAATAAACTGACCAAGCAAAAGCCAAACTCAACACAAACCCTCTACCCCCTCCCCTCTCTGCTCGTACACATTTGGTTCAGCCTAACCAGGTAATTATTGGAGCCAGCTGGAGTCCTGTGGCTCATGTGTGCACTCCATGAAACCATGCCCTCCCGGAAGTTGACCTCAGAGACAAAGAGGAGTTAGAAGGGTTCAAAATAAAAGCATAACAACAACCAAAAGAAAACTTCCTGTATTAGTTTAACACATCCAACTTTACTGTATGTGTGCAATGTTTGTCACCTTAGTGAGGGGGATGCTTCCCAGCTCCCTCACAGGCAGCGACTTACCTCCACAGTTAGCTACCACGTGATGTGGCTGGTTTTCCGGTTCGCACCTGCGGAGGCTTTGCATTTCCTCATTACAACAAAAACATCTCTCTCCAGTAGAAGTGTCCCACTGTCCGGTGTCAAAGAAAATAATCCATACTATTGCCACACTTACACCTGTTGGCTCAGGGAAACAAATTAAAGACAGTTAGTAGCACTATTGCTATAGCTAAAGAGTGCACTTTCTGGTCGTGCTACAGTGACCCAGTTTCTAGGCATGTGGCTGGATGCCAGAGCTGGGTTGGTGACCTAGCTCTGGTCCTTATTGAAACCTGCCTCTCTAATTTTTGGCTTGGTGCCAGGGCCACGTGGTGGCTTTGTCTCCCCTGTCTTGGGTCTTACAGAAGCCTTGGTACAAGTGGTGCCACTGGCTCTTCAACATATGTGTTCAGTCCTCAGCATCTCCACAGCCTGGGGCTCTGTCCACAGATACAGCTTCAGGCAGCAGTGCTCGTCACCTCGCAGCTTTGTGCTGACCTCAGGTGGTGGCAGGACCGACCCAGCCAACATCTCAAGGCAGTGCTCAGCACCGTGGAAGTTGGTACCACAATCTGATAGTACCTCCTTTGGTTGTTCTCGTCTTGCAAAGAATCATCAAACAGCGAGGAGGAAAACGTCCACGTCCATGGAGTTGAGGAGCTCGATGTGAACAGCACGAGTCGTGAGGCACTTGAAGAGGACACCCCAGTGCTTCTCTGTTCTCCTGCCTATCTTTACCAGGTAAGGTCCAAAACAATCAACACCTGTTTAATAGAAGGGTGGACAGATAAGTCTGAGGTGCTGTGGTGGCAAGTCTGCCATCAGTGGGACCTTTGGCTGAGCTCTCCATCGCTGGTAGGATAAGCAGTTGAGTTGTGGTGTCTGACGGCCTGCCATCATCGCAAGATCCAATACTGCCGTTGCAGTTCTACATATACCCGCTCTGTACCTGGGTGTAGTAGATGTTCATCCGTGTCTTTCATGAGGAGCTTTGTTACTGCATGAAGTCACTGCAGGGTTTCTTAAGGTTGCAGGTCTCAGGTACATGAAAACGGGCACATTTCCAGCAACACTTTCCTTCTGTGATCCATTTGAACAGATCCTTTGTTTGTTGTTCTTTAATGTGGTTGCAGCGAGTAATATAGTGCTCTTTGCTGTTAGAGAAAAGACAGTGCACCTTGGTAGGCTTCTTTGGTCTGACCTGTATGGGTGAGCCAGGTATCTGGGGCTCTGTAGGCTCTGCATCAGATAGACGGTTGCACTTTTGGTCTTAACTGAAGCTTTATCCTTACCACTGCTTGGAGATTTCTCTTGTTGGTAGCGCTATACCAACCGACTAGAAAATAGCTGCTGTTGGGCTTTGGCTTGGAGCCATCCAGCGAAGTCCTGCAGATGGTAGGGGCTGAGGCTTGTTGAGTTGAGTTTCCCCTGCAGCTGCAGGGACTCAGTAGATCCATCTCTGAGATACTTCAGTAGCTTGCTGAGCAGGCGGTCAACATGTGAGCAGCAATTAAGCTCAATGCCTCGAGGTCCCTCCAGAGAAAGCAGCATGCTAACTACAGTAGAAGGTGGACCTGTTGGGAGAAGCTCTGGAAGCTATGGGAATCACTGGCTTTCACATCATGGGAGTTGAGGAGCGCTGCTATTTCACTCTGGGCCAGCTGATGTGGCTGGCCATACTGCAGCTGTAGAGTCTGCATAGCTGCTGAGTACATGTATGGATGGTGACAGCATTGAGCCCGATGATACGGGACCAGTGTCATATTGTAGGTGCGGGGTGGGCACAGTGGAGTAGTGGTGAGGCACAGTGGGCTGCACTGCTGCAGCACTTGAGGCTGTGAGGTCTGACCCTGAGCAGCATGAAGATGAGGTGGTCTGATGGGCTGAGGCCGTACTGGTCATGAAGTGGCAAATTGTTGCTGGTTGACCATTACTGGAGTCATCATACCAGAGGAGATTGGCGAATGGAGTGAGTACTGAATGTGCTGAGGGGCTGTCTGGATGGGCCGGATCCAGTGTTACTGAATGAGGGGCTTCCTGACAGACTGTTCGTTCACTCTGTCTCTTCTCTCGGAGAGTTAACTCTTGTCTTCGGCTTAACCACTGGCTCTGGGGATGGATAGGCCAGGCGGCCAGGCTTTCAACATGAGGCTCCATGTCATGTGACTGGTTTGTTGGCTCAGGATAGGAGCGGCATGGATAGGCTGGATTTGTATGATGACGGGTCACTGTGGGTGGTGGTCCTGGTGGGCATGGTGCACCCTTCATATGTGGAGAGCCCTCACTGACTTCTTCTTCCTCCATTAAGTATGAGGTAAAACACTCTATAAGCTCTTGACGACAGTGCTGTCGTTTCTCATATTGAGCTAGTTTGGTAGAAACCTGAGCTATTTCAGCAGCTTCCTCTCTTCCCTGACCGGAGATTGACTCGACTAGTTTCCTTAAGGAAGCCATACTCAGAAGGTCAGCTGAGATAGAGCTATGTGTGGTCGTGTCCCTACTCAGGTTGGAGGGTATATCTGCTTGGCTACCACTCACTGCGACTGCTGCTCCTCTCTGCTCTTCTGGCTCTTTCTCGATAGGGTGGGAGGAAGGGGCAGGTTGGTGATGGCTGTAGTCTAGGATATAATCCTCCAAATGCCTGGGGGTTTGACGTTGTCTCAAGGGTCTTTCTCTGACATCAGGGTGGGAGAGAAGTGCTGATTCGTCCTCTGATGACAACGTCTGCAGTAGTCAATAATCTGGCTCAAAGGACTTTATGTTGGGGATTGACCCTTTAAAACTGGTAAGTTGAGATACTGACTGCTACAGGGCTCCGGGGGGGGGGGGGGGGTTTGGACCTAATTGTATTGCGGAGTTTTGCACAGCGGCAACCGGATCTTTGCTCTCAAACCACAAAAAAATGTGATGGCACAACAGTCTCCTTCAGTACATTATTCTATGCTTTCTTTTGATTTTCACATTGGCTAGTAATCCTGTTCAATTTGTCTTCTGATTAAATCGGTACCATTGAAACAAGTTGTAGGAAGCCTGTGCAAGTAATTGGTTGCTGGCATACACTCTGTGCTGCACTGTAGAGCCTATGCGCTGCTGGTTTTGCCGGCCTTAAGTATATAATGTCTATAGCCTTACTGTTGTGTACAGCATTTATAGACTGAGCTGAGTAGACCAATGGACCTGCGGGTCGGGCAGCAGTGATCGTCTGTTAAATCGGTCTGTAAATGATATTTTGACATTATTATTATAATCCATTAATCTATAATCTATTACTGTCACGGCATCCGAAGGTACTGGTGCGTTGAGCAGGTGACAGTCCGTGGTCGTTTTCAAAACATACTTGTGTGACGCACTCCAAAAGAAACTTGTTGAAACTTTAAACAATAATTTATTGTACAAAACGGGGGAAACAAACGTTGACAAAAATGGTTCCATAATTCATATTAAATTCAGCTAAGGTAGTAAGGTAAGGTAAGTTTATTTGTACCCGAAGGTAGAAGGTAGATAGGCTATACTATATTTTCACATTTTTAACAATGCAATTTAAAAGTTTTGATTTTTATTGATAACCTACATTTAGCACCAAAAAAATATGTTAAAAAAAAAAAGTAAATTAAAAAAAACAAACGAATATCGAATGCCAAATTTTCATAACGAATACCTACCCATAGAAACAAATAATAAGAGTCTCTAACCAAAATGTCCTTCAGCATGAAGAATTCACAACAAGAGTTATGCTCATCCAAAACTTGGGCAGTGAGGGAAAGTGGATTTTTCGGACCCTTCAACCCACCACTACATATGCTGCATGTGTCACACAGCTGTCTGCACACTTCACTCTCCCACAGAACGTTTTGCTCCCGTGGATTGTTTTCCGCCAGCACCGGCAACAGGGGGGTGAGTCAATCAACCATAACATAGCCGATCTCAGAGCCCTGGCCTGCCCCTGTAAGTCTGGGGCACTGGAGGATGAATGGATAAGGGACCAACTTGCTGAACACACTAACAATCCTAAACTCAGGGATAAACTCCTAATGTCACCAGATGATTTAACTCTGACAAAGGCAGTGAAAATGGCATTCCAGTTTGAATCTGCGGCTGGCTTAGCATCGTAACTGGCACCTCCCAGCCTCTCCCAGCCCACGCTACTGACGCATACAATGGGGCTGCCCAAGGGCTCACCCTGAGTCCCCTCAGGACAGCCCTTAGGTGATCTTTGCTGGATGCCAGGGTGCAGCAGCATGCAAGACCTGTGGAAATTGTGGTTCATCATCACACCAAACCCCGGCCCTAACCAGCCCTGTCAAGGGGCAGAAGTGTTGTGACTGCGGCAAACTGAACCAATTTGCCAGGGTCTGCTGCTCTGCCCGTGCTGCCGCCAGTCCAAAGCCACATTCACCTGGTCCACCAACACCAACCACCATTCATTCAGTGAGCTCTACCTCTCGGCCATTTAAGTGGTGCGCCGTCTAATTGGATAGGGTATGGCTGCCACTGCTGCTGGATATGGGAGCTACGCGGTCACTCCTGAATGCTGCTAGTGTCTCGCGGCTTTTTCCACTCTGGACACCCACTGCTAACCCAGAGGATCTGTATGGCTATGGACAGTCTCGAATCAGCATGGTTGGCACAATCCCCTTTTCTGTGCGCTATAGGACCAAGGCCCTTCCATCATTCATCTTCCAAGTGTTGCACTGGAGTGCAGTATCATGGGCAGAGACTTGTTTTGTGATCTTGGTTTTTCACTCCTGGACAACAATGGGTCCAACATTATGACAGTGAGCTGGCCTTGGCAGCAGTAATGGGCGTCTCTGTTCAACGGCTTGGGTTGCCTTACTGCCTTTAACCACCAGCCCCTCCTCAACCCTGAGGTGCGCGGTGTCATACAGCCATTGCACCGCCTGTCCCTTGCCCTACGTGATGAAGTAACTGCTGAACTGCAAAAGCTCTTGGAGGAGGGCATAATTAAAAGGGTGGATGCATTCCCTTGGATTTCCAACTTGGTTGTGGCAAGGAAAAAGTCTGGAGGCCTGCGTCTGTGCATTGACCTCAGATCAGTGAATAAGGCTGTGGTCCCAGACAAGTATCCACTTCCCACAGTGGAGGAACTGACCGCCAAGTTCTACGACTCCTCAGTGTTCTCCAAATTCGAACTCTGCCAGGGCTACCACTACCACTGCACCCTGGTAGCCGCAACCTTACAGCTTTCGTGTCCCATGTCAGGGTTTTTCGTGACACCTTCATGCCTTTTGGCCTCAGCTCCGCCCCCAGCTGCTTCTGAAAAAAATCATGACCTCCATCTTTGCTGGCATCCCAGGAGTGGTCATCTACCTGGATGACATAGTGGTACATGGAGCAACACTGGCCCTCCACAATGAGCACCTGACTATGGTCCTCGATGTCCTCGCCAGCCTTAACCTCACACTAAAGTTTGTGGGGCTTCGCCTGTGCACAGATGGCATTAGCCAACTTCACGCTAATGTGGAGGCCATGTAGCATCTTCCTGAGCCATCCTGCCCAGCTCAACTGACATCGTTTCTGGGGATGAGAGCCTACTACCTGCATTTCCTTCCCCAATACTCAGAAACCACAGACCCAATGTGAGAGCTCCTAAAGAAGGACGCAACATGGTCATGGACTCCTGCCTGCTTTGCCGCTGTCCGCCAACTAAAGGCTCAGCTCACCTTGCCACCTGTGGTCACACATTTTGACCTGGCGAGCCCCACAATCCTGACCTGTCATGCCTCTGAACACCCTGTGGCATTTGCCTCTCTGTCCCTCATCTCAGCTGAATAAAAGCACTTTGTGAGGGAGCGGGAGGCGCTGGCCTGTGTCTTGGCGTGTGAGTGGTGGCACATGTACATGTATGGATGGCACTTTACACTGCGGACTGACCACCAGGCCCTCACAGCCCTGCTTGCTACAACTGTATCGGGGACAAACCACTGAGCATCTACCACTGGTCAGAGAGGCTTCAGCAATACAACTTCACCACTCTGCTTACTCCTGGCAGAAAACCTGCTCTCTCTCGGGCTACCCTCAACCCCACACCAGAGCCTAGCCCAGATGGGACTGAACCAGAGCTCATCCATATACTCCAAACTCCACTCCAGGCCACAGTCTCCCTCCAGGACCTCCAGTTTGCATCAGCACAGGACTCCACGCTCTCCCAGCTCTGCACTTTTATCCAGGAGGGGTGGCTGTCAGAAGTTCGAGAGGAGCTGGTACCTTTCCAACAAGTTAAGGACAAGCTGTCTTGCTGGAATGATATCTGCGTGGCCCAGGGCCTACAGTTGTCCCCCAGCACCCTAAGGGTAGGCATCCTGTCTATGGCACACGAAGGTCACTTGGGCATTGTGAAGGTGAAGGAATGCTGCAGGGACTTAAGAGTGGTGGCCAGGTATTGATAGGGACATAGAAGCCATGGTAAAAGACTGCACGGCCTGCCTTGTCAGTGGGAAGACGGGCCCACAGTAGGGCTCATAAATCATAATCACGATTATTTTGGTCAAAATTGAAATCACGATTATGCAAACGATTATGCGGCGCACGTGATGACGTATTTACACGACGGCATGTCATTTCTGCCTCCACATGGTCGCGCGTTTACAATTCTCTGCTCTCTGTATCGTGCGCGACACGTGCCAAGTCTTTGAACCAGCTCTGTGAAGTGAACGAGTCATTCTCCCTCACAAACTAGTCTCTCTCAACTTGTTCCGGATCAAATCATCTGAAATTTATGGATACAGAGTAAATTAAAGCAAAAAACAAAGAAATTAGGAAGCGGCTCATTCACTGTAAAGAGCCGTTTCACTCGTTCACTTCAAAGAGCTGATTCAAAGACTCGGCTCGTTCACGCACGTCACATCACTACACAGAACCGGAGGATGAAAACCTAGGTTAACAAAGCAAGCCATTGTAGTTCCCGTTCTCGGACTCTTGTTTGAGGCTTTGTCTAGCCAGCTAACACAAAAAAAGCCTGGCTCTGTCAAACTTGCTTTGGGTATAGGTAATGCAACTCTAACATAATGCTTTCAATAAATTTAATTTCCCAGTTTGTTTATTAGTATCATTTATTTTCAAAACCTAACCCATGGATCACCATGACTCTAATCACCTGCAGATACAACAGACAGACTGGACCCAGCTCTCAGAGATGAAGTGCACTGATAATGGTACTGGTTGCTACATACAACAAAAGGTCAGATAAACCTAACTCTTAAAATGTAAAGTTACATGATACTCAAACTGTGAACATGAACTTACACACTGAACAACATATCAAGCTAGTGCCTCATTTTTTTATTATTCAATACAAAAACATCACTGTATTGATCCACTCTACCCACCAAGTGTAATAATCAACCACCTACCCATCCACCCACATCTTTACTTGAATAACTCAAAAACAAGTTTCACACAGAAAACCAGAGTATGCAGACGACACTAAATCTATACAACTACAAACTAAACAAAGTCCATTAGAAAACAATCCCAGGTTTTTTACAAAACTGATTAGCCAACACTTTAAATTAGTTCAACAGATAACATTGAAAGGGATGCTTATATTCTTTTAATGGCGTCATCAATTTCTGAAATCTGGTCCTTCAGCTGGTTCCATTGTTCAGGATTCAGGGAGATACCTACAGGAGATGGAAAGTATACGTTCACACTGTGTTTCACACAACTGCAAACTAGTAAAAACACCAAACACCTATCTTCAGGTCCTACTGTAATTTTTTCAGATAAATATGTACTGTATATATGTAACACTGAAACATATAAAACATATCCATAGCATATACAGGGTTTACAGATGTGATTACCCTTTTTCCCTGGCTTCATCTCCCCATCTTGGTTCATCCAGTATTCTCTGATGTCAATCAGGACTTTACCCTTGAAGTCCCTGACGCTGACGTACCTCATCTTTCCAATCTGTAAAAAGCAAACTGTCAACTTAACTTTTCTGCACATTACATTTTTGGAAGAAAGACATTTCACAGCCTTAACATTACTGTCTATTGAGTACTTCACAAACCCTCCATCCACACACAAAAAAATGGAGGTAGAATATAGAAAGTATTAACCTAATACATTATTTGCAACTATGGATGCACTGATTTATTGGCATAACATGAGTATCAACCAATATTTGCCCTGTTGAATGACATTGGCCTATCAGCAATTAAAATGACATTTACTGATGACAAAGGCTGTTGTTTTCTGTTGTGTCACATCAATTTAGTGCAGGCTAAAAAGCAGGACTGGAAATAAAGTCATCCTGGGAACAACAGAAAATGTGTTGAGACTAATGTAGATCCTCCCCAGGATGCCTTCAAAAGAAAGGATGCTGCAAACTTACTATCAACCCATCAGGGTGATTAGCAGACATGGCAAAGCACATTCTACTACACTGTGAACAGCAAATCTGTGTTGGAATCAGTGGCAGAGCTAGGTGATGTTAGCTGTTAGCAGCTACAATGGCTATATATACAGTTGTTTGAAGGAGGAATTTGTTGTTTCTTTTCAAAGCAATATAAATGTCATGCATCAATATATTAGAGAGGGAAATTGTAATATATAAATATATAATAAAAGAGGCTTTTCAAATAAAAGAAATGAACATGATTTTATTGTAAAAGAAGGTTATATTAAAACGGTCCAATGTGTAGAATTTAGGGACATCTAGCAACAGAAATAGAATATTATATTCATAACTATGCTTTCATTAGTATATAATTACCTGAAAATAAGAACCGGTTTTTTTTCATTACCGTAAAATGAGCCATTTGTATTGACATACAGAGCAGGTCCTCTACATGGACATATTAAGAGACCTGGATACAGCATTTAAAGACATTTCATTCCTATGAAACTTGTTCAGTGGTCCAAGAAGCCAAAAAAGCTTTTTTTCCATGGTATGAAATTACCCCAATGACCAGCGCTACTTCCGACCCATTGAGCAGGCGCACTATAGACTTCTGCTGGCCGAGCCAGCAATTTCAGTTTTAGTGCTCCACTAACTTGAATGGGGATAAAATTGATTAAATTGTGCAGCTCTTCTAGACTTTATAAATGTTATCAGACCAAATGGATTAAATCCTGATAGTCAAAAAACAGAGCAGCCGCGCACATCCAATTAAATGGATCTTTCTTGGTCTGGTATAGAGATTGTTGTATATATTTTCATATATGTATTTTTGTATATGTATTATTCATTGTCACTGTGAATATTTTTCACTGTTTTTCAGTTATCCTTGATCATGTGACCCATCATGTGACCCCACTGGCGTCCCTTTAAAAATGGCGTGCTAGATGTATGTCTCATGTCTGAAGAAGAGCGTTTGGCTCGAAATGTCACACACAGTATTTTTGGGATGTGCTAAATAAATGCATGTGAACTGGGATCATCAAGTGTGTGGACTATCCTTGACTTTAAATCCTGACAGTGAAACGAGTTATTTTGCTGGGTTTATGATGTTCAAAGAAATGTGCCCACTGATTTACAGACGTCTGTGAAGTGTATGGAAAAAAAGTCTTTTTGGGGTCCAATGGCATGAGGGTCATGCAGTACCACTTCAAAAACTGGCTTCAAAGCCCGGCGCACTTCCTCAGGGACTGGTCTTCTCCCACTGAGTCCGCCATGTTGTTTGTACAATGGCTCAGCACAGACAAACCAAACAGTGGCTCTTAATGGTGCCATTTGCATTTTCATGTCGGCTACCGTGGCTCTCCTACACACTTGGCACATGGGAGAAGTTTAACCTTTAAAGGCTGTTTCATAAATCTGTATGATTGAATTTATGCTTATTCAAAGGCAGTGTCATGATGTTGTTCCAGTGTTATTTTTTATAATGAAGATTTTTGTTTTCCTGGCAGAAAAGTGAGAATAAATAACAAAAACAAAAGAAAAAACAACAAAAAACATCAGCATCACTACTGGCCATCAGCAAAATTGTTATTTTAGGGGCTGCACAGATTCAAACGAATTCATTGTTTTCAATGTAGCAATATAGCGGGCACGCTCAAATGCCAAAGTGACACCATTGTGGTGAGCATGTGTTCCCAAGTGCCTGTTTTTCAGGGCACAATGGCAGCACCATGAGATGAACAGAATTCAACCTTTGGAACACAACAGAGCACACCGCATGTCATGTGACAAAGAATAACCAATCACGGCCGGCAGATATCCCCTTCTTCCATAAATATCAGTCTGTGATAAATACAAAGGAGAAGTTGATCATTTTAGTGCAGAGCTACCAGAGCTTTACATCTGTATCGCAGATAATATTTTTTGGCCTAATACACACTTACAACACAGTGCCTGGAAGAAGATCAGCTCTGCACTCAGGATTTCTGGTAAGTAGGCTTTGATGCGGTGCTGGTTATGGTTGCTTAGCAACCTCACACACAACCTGCCTCCACACCCCCTTGAAAGTTGGCACAGAATAGGCACAACAGTAGCACCAAGCACCTGACCTCACGTGTACACTTGTTGTTAAAAGCACACAATAGATGCTATGGCTTGAAACCAAATGCAGTTTTTAGAGAGTTTAAATTTTTGCAGTCTAAACAGCTTTAACTACAGTACACATGTGATACCCACCTGGAACATGTTGTCATCACTGTTACTGCTGCCCTTGGATGAGCCACTTGGCTTGGAACTCTCTCCGCTCTTTGGCTTCTTGGCTGGTTTCTCTGGTGCACTTGACTTCTTTCTCTTTGCCTAAAAGAATTAACAAATTATTTTTAAAATATAGCACCCCCTACCATCCTGTCCTTACCTGGAATCCTAACTGCACAGGGTTACCTAGTATAGATTAAGTGGAACAGTGAAGAATAGTAAAGCAAAGGTTAGCATCAGCAGATAAGGGAAAATGTAATAAATAAGCAAAGCAGTAAAAGAGAGCACTTATGCCTAAATGTACTATGGAAAAGACAGTATCAGTAAATTCATAGCTGTACCCATGCCTCCTCATCCTTCTCTTCTTCGGTGTTCATGCCTACAGGCCTGTACCTTTGACTTTTTTAATCAAAGAACCAGATATTTTCTAAAGCAGTTGCTCATCTTTGGTACTGGTGATTCAACCAGCAGAGTGTCATGCCATCTATCCCTGAGGCACGCAAAGTCAGAGACCCCTCAGTCAACTGAGATTCCTTCAAGTTGTGCTGTTGTTTGTTTTTTTTGGCAGTCAGTGTGCAGTGCTACTTCTGGGGATTTTTCAGTCCCCAAATTTACCTGCAGAGGGTGCTCCTCCCTTTTAGCCACTCTTTGGTACAGGCAGCTGTGGACACAGAGGCAGCTGCCTGGGGGAGAGGAGGCTTTGCCTGGTCAGGCATTTACAGCTCACAGCAAATTAATTTGACACAGTCTCCGACTTTTGTTTGATATCCAGTGCTGGAAAAGAATGTTGTTCCAATCTGCCATTACTGTGGTTAGCTTGTTTACTGTATTACATGATGCTCATGTAAGTGTGCCATTTCATCTCATTCACAATAATACCATTATCATTTTTTATATCATATGAAAAATTCATATTGTGAAACTGGTGACATTTCGACTTGTTGACATATTAATGTCATACTGTTACCCACAACAACAACAAGCATGGCTGAAAGTGAAATTGTTAGCGACTTCACGGCAGTTCCAAAAAGAGAAGCAGCTTCATTTGTGTGGAATAAACTGTGGTATCGTCAGGCCTGGGTGTCCTGAATGTTTTATGAACAGCCCCAGACTTCTTACGACTCCTTTTGCGAGTAACCACAAGTTACCCTCCCTGCAGAAGGAATTCATTCAGCGACTCCACAGCCAGCAGTACAGCATCTCTTCCTCTCCTTTCAGGCCATGTGCACACAGGAGTCGTGTCATCACCTGATTTGGTCATAAACCATGGTAATGTAAACCTACGTGCAGCTCAGGCTCAATAAAAAACTACATATATGTGAATGTGCAATAGTTATTGTATCATAACAGCCTGTCACAGGTTACAGCGTGATGATTACAGGAGAAATGGCAGAGCATAAAGGTCCAGGTGGAGGAAAAAAAACAAATCAATCATTTAGGATTTTGCTTAAAGAGAAGGAAATCACCCGTTAATTTATATATTAAGATCCTGCTGTACTTTTTTTTGTATTTGGGAGCTGTTTAAATGTGTAATTTTTTGTAGATTTTATTTTGTTATTGTATACAGAATCTGACTCTCACTCTGAGTTACCATTGTTGTTCACAAACGTAGGAAATGAGAGATCATTTTTGTTTAGTTTTCACTGAATATTTGAAGGCAAACATGTGAAACTATATTACTTGTTTTGTAGCAATTCTATGTTCTTAAATTAATAAAAACTTTTGTAAAACTGTATAACTTTTTGTACTAATTTGTCATATCACTAAGAAAATTGAAATATCTTGATATTGTTTTAGGGCCATACTGCCCATCCCTAGTTACTGTCACACTGAATGTAACACTCAACCCCATTCAGACTTTCAAACTCTATATGGACAAAAAGCTACATTTCTGTAGGTAGGTACAATTCTGAGTCATGTACATCCCCATACCGAACATTGTCTAATTCAGAGTGAGATCTGCTTTCAGTGCCTCATTTTTAAAGCTAAGACGTATAAAAGTACACGGATAAAGTAATCAAACTTAAGAATTAAAACACAAACCTTAGTCTCTACTTCACTGTCGGAGTCACTTCCAGATGTGGAGGACAGGACTTCCTTTGATTTTGGCATTCTGTCAATACAAGGATCAAATATCAAAACTCTACTTCATAACATAACATAAACATAAAAACACTGTTTCCAGAGACATATGCATGGAGCGGCTTATTCTGGACTGAAGGCTCTTTTAAATCAGATCCTAAAAGCTGATGACATTTTTCTGTCTGTATGAACTGTACAGAATTTATGGCAGAGTTTCCATTTTACAGAGCTGATCCTTATCCATCTGCATCCATTTACAGCCAGCATGGAAAGCAGAAATGATTACAGCCAGCATTTTAGCAACTGGAAATTACAGAAACATTATCAGCTATGTAATACAAGCATGTGCACATGTATGCAAGGAATGTGACTGCTATTTATTTATTTATTTATTTACAGACAGCTACAACCAGGACAACAGAGCTGGACATGGGTTTCACATAAACATTTGATTATTATGTTAGAATACATATAAATGAGTATCTATATACCAAAAAATATAATAAAACTGAATGAAATGAAATTTGTATAACAGGAACTGGTTATTTAAAATAAGGACATTCTGTGGGAACAACACGTGACTTCATCACCAACGGGCTTAACAAAGTATTTATTAATTTTTGTTGGTTTTATGGATTCAATTTTTACAAGAAAATAAGAGGGTTAAATATTTTTGTCATCCAGATGGTCAGAGGAGTCTGAGGATAAGTGTTGCTGAAGGGCCTGTAGGGTACCATGGGCTGCGCAGCTTATTTAGGTTCATGTAATGATGCGTTTCAACGCTTCAAACTGAATTCTGCTGATATTCTTGCTACGTTCAACTTGCAATAACATCTCATCTAGCTACTGCACTGACACAGGATGAGGACGCGTTGGGTCGAGCGGTTTCACTCTGATTAGACTGCTTGTACACAGGAATGGAAACTGCTAGCAAGCTAAACGTTATCTGGCCAGTTTAGCCACGGTAGCTAACGTTAGCAAAGCTGAAGCTCCGCTGCACATGTATGCAGTGTCGTTATGGAGATGAAATTAACTTCCTTTAGTCGGTGCAATGTAATAACACCGACTGTTCTTCTATTAAAATAAACAAGTTCGCAAAAACACGTTTTAACGTGTTCCTTTCAGACTGTTAATGCTTACATGATGTGGTGTTGCGGAGCGGATCTCTTGACAGGAACCGGAAAGCTGACTGACTTCCCGGTGCGCCAATTTTTTATTTATTTTTTTCCTCCTAAAGATGTCAACGGTATGACCCGCCCCCAGCCGCCCTACTCTCCCTCTGATTGGCTGGTAGCCGCAGAATAGACACTCAACGGCTTTGTTGGTGACCAGTCATGTGTCTTATAAGGGTATAAACTAGGAAAAATAGTTTCGCAGGACCTGTATGAATCAGTGAAAACAACTAAACTGGAAGTCTTGAAACTTTGGTGAATCCCAACTAATCCAAAGTCACATAATAACATTAACATAATAACTGATTGAGGCAGTTAGACTGGCAGCTCCTGTGTTCAGCCATGTTAAATCACTGTTTTTCTCAATAGAGTCTTGCTTTGAAGAGAGCAACACAACAGCTTATTTTTCCCGTTGGAAATCGCTGTCTGATATTAGAGTAAAGCAGTGAAAATATTCTAAATATAGTGTACACTTAGCTGATTCTGTTTTTATTTAAGTGGGACTGTTTTTTAGGTGTCTAAGATACGTTTTGTTACTGACCCTGTCTACAGCTGTATATTGTTCAGCTTCTGTTGTGCAAATATAAAGAGAGATATGCAAATACACAAGCCGATTCCACAAATTAAAAAAAATATCTGTAAATATGTTTAATTCATTTATAAATAAATTAAAAACATTTGTAAACATTTATCTTTTATTAAAAAAAATCATTTAAACAGATGTTTGTGGTTCCAGTTTTTTTTGTGAATATGAATACTGGATTTGCATTTTAGGTACACTAAGATGTCCATCCATCTGTCCCATTCTCATGAATGAGAATGCTTTGAGGGAATTTCTTCAAATGTGGCACAAACATTCCATCATACTCAAAGATGAACTGTTTAGATTTTGGTGGTCATAGGTCAAAGGTCAAGGTTGTTGTGACCTCATCTGTCTCATTTTCATGAATGCCATATCTTTAGAACACTTTAAGAGATTTTCTTTGAATTTGGCAGAAATGTTCCCTTGGACTCAAAGATGAACTGATTAAAATTTATTTGTCAAAGGTCAAGGTCAGTGTGACCTCACAAAACATGTTTTGGCCACAACCCAGGAATTCATATGTTCCTATCTGACAAAACTTCACACAAATGTCTAATAGGATAAAATGATGACGTGATGACATTTTATATCCACAAGGTCAAAGGTCAACTTCACTGTGACATCATAATGTTATGTAAAAACACTTTCCTGGCCATTACTCAACATCATATCTCAAGAACAGAAGGGGAGACATTAATCCTGAAACTGTGCTGATTGTATAGATCTTCTGTGCTGTTGGGGGGATGATGTGTGTGAAGCATCCATGTTTTCACAGACATGGATGTAAACTCAAATTGCAACATGATGGGTTTGAGGAGGCATACATGTGCAAGGTCATAATGGGCGGACCAGAAAGCTTTATGCTGATCTGACTCGTCTGAGTGCTCCTGGTGAGTTTGTAACCATTGTTGTGCACAGTGGATGAACACCTGCAAGTCTATTAAGTTATTCAATTTTGTCTGCAAGAATATCCAACTTTATTCTATATAGAAAATCTAAACTCAGATTGTGCTTTACATTATAATGCATGCAGCAATCAACTAATGTACAGAAGAATACTATAAATAAACTAAAATAAAATGAAATTAAATAAACAACAGTTAGCACAAGAAACACTCAAGGTCATACATCATCAATCAATGGCCGTTTAACTTGACTATTATCACTGCTTAGTTGGTTCATGATTGCCTCTGTTTTTATTTTGAAGGTAATCACGGAAGTCATGGCCTTTTTATTAGAGCATGATTTAATAGTATTTATATAAATTTCAAAATCTTTGGTTTGCAAACTCACACAGATGTAAACTTTGGTAAGATCAATCAATAGATTTTTGTTATATGCCTTTTCCTCAAATTTCCTGTCACAGGCAAAGAATCTGAATATAACATGCTCATAAAATAAAGCAAAGTCTTTGTACACAAAAATTAGTCATAAATTTGGAAACATATTTCTATATTTTTCCAGAGTACTGACAATGCCAGAAAAGACTAGGCACAGTTTCTGGAAGAGTTTAGCAAAAAGAAGATCTATAGCATCCTTAATTTTATTCAGGAAATTTTGCAGGGGAAAACCTGTGTATGATTCTAAAGGAATCCTCTCTGATATTATTATTAATAAAGTATTTATAGGGCAATGACTAAACCTTTGACGAGTTTGACAGATGGTGTGCTGCAGTTCCCCCTGTTGCCACTGGAGGGCAGTAAAGACTTATAGTTCGGGCGAGGGTATGACCCGCACTTCTCTCTCTGTCAGTTTGTCACTGTCACAGTTGGTTCTCAGTTAATACACAGGGCCATGTTTAAGTATTTGTTTGCTAGACATAGACTCAGAAGAAACTGCTAGACATAGACTCAGAAGAAACTGAAGTATCTTGCCTGATGAAAACAGGGTTTTGTTTACTTTTTTCTTAATTTGTTCCTTTTCTTTTACAGGCCCTCTGAACTGTGCCTATCCTAAAGATAGGCAATGCCTGATCACATTTTCTTTAAGAAATTAGGGGGGGTTGAGTTGCCACGATCCTCAGAACAATTATTAGTCTTCTTCTTCCTCTTTTTCCATCCTCTCTCTCTTTGGTCTTTGTGTCTCCTCTGCTCACTTCACGTTCTCTTCTGTTTCTGTGTTAAGTTTTTCAACCTCCTCTTGCTACCACCTGAAACCAACAGCATATAAAAGCTTAAGTCTGGGGTCCAGTTGTACACCTGCTGGCAGGAAAGAGTCAGCAGACCTCATCTGTATCATTTGCTATATTGCAGGTTGTTACAGAGTACATGTTGGCTTGGCGCCTAATCACAAAGTGAGACTAGTGGGGTGGCCAGCTATCTTTGAGCTTAACTAATAAAAGTAGAATCACTTTGTTCTCAATGATGATTATTTCAGTCACAGAAAGTATTCATGTGCCCACTCTAAGATTTAAACAAGGCTTCTGACAAACACACACTGACAATGATTTCCAGATGCATTTTTATCATTCAAAGTTTCTTAAATTCTTGACAGAATTTCTGACAGTGTAAACCAATTTTACACACCAGAGGCCTGTACTATGAAGCCAGTTCAACTTACCCAGGATATCTTCTTGTCATCTGGTTTGACTAACCCTTACATTGGTTGTGTGGATAACTGGTACTACAAAGCTGGTTATCAGCCAGTTCAGTCAGCTCTGGGTTTTCCTATCCAGCCATGAGCGCATTCACCTGAAAGAGGCGAGGGGTGTTAATTACAAGGGACATCATTAGAACCATGAATGAAGTAGACTGCTTTATAAGATATGAGATTAACGGTTCCGAAAATACCTGCCAATTCGAGACAGTAAAATGACGGTGGCGTGGGATGTCAACAACATTCTAGAATCATTGAAAACACTATCCAAAAATTCCCTGTTATCCGAGACTCAAATTAAATGTAGGTATCACTGAGCTATAGGCCTATGTGTCATTAGTATAGAGTATTTTTTTGCTTTTTAGATGGACGATGGTGATACTACTGTATTACACTTTAAAGTAACACCAGACTGTTTCTGCTACTGAAGTAAAGAGTTGAAAAGTAGTTAATGACGAATGAGGTCTATCTGACCGAAACGTGGCATTTATAATAACAGGAGCCAGTTAAGAGTGTGTGGATTATTGTACTAATAAAATATTTGTTTTATCCTAATTTTCATCAAGTAAGTGTCTCATGTTATTTTGAGCTGCAGTGGCGGAATCATAGTGTAAGAGTAGCAGCACTCTCACTGCGGACTAAAATAAACTTTGCGTAATTTCAAATAGTGCTAAAATCATGCGTTTAGTGTTGTAAATGATCTCTCTGTTAGTTAGAGGCTCTGTTTTAAAATCAGTGTGAACAGAGCCCTGGAACAATTAAATGATTCTACTGACCTATAACAGGACCTATAACAGCATATAGGCTCTTTTTTTACCTGTCACTCTGGACTTTCGTTCATCTATACTTTTTTCTTTTGAGATCTGATTGGTCAGAGGTTGGGGCGTTGACAGGCTGTGATCTGATACCCTGACACTGATCTGCTCTGAATCAGGTTAGCTGTTCAGCACAAGTTGCCACGGTAATTTATCCCAGTAAAAAGAGAACCAGCTTCGTAGTACTGAAAACCCGGAGTTAACCCCGAAGTTACCTCGCTAACTTCAAACCCTGCTTCACAGTACAGGCCTCTGCCCATTCTCATTCTGAAGTTGTCAAATACCATCGCTTTGTAAGTGATTTTAGCAACACTGCCCAACACATTCTCACTCCAACCTCATTAAAAGTTTGGTCATGGAATTTCCACATCAAAATATGACATGCAAGGTAACCTGGGTGCGTTGGCTGTTCTGGAACACCGTGTCAACTTCAGCCTGTTACATGCATTGTCGGTTTTCAAATTACACTTCCGTTTTCACAGGAAATGTACAATGTGCATGCAACCTCTTTAAAAATAAACACACTACGTGAGTGCAACACCGTAAATCAGTGTTTTTTACCTTCAACATCAAATGCACGTGGCTATGTTTAGCTAACACCTCCAGGTATTATAATTGACATAAACTTGTCTTTCAAAAAGCAAGTTAGTAAGGTCATCAGCAATGTTCAGTTTGATCTGAATAATCTTAAGAGCATTAGGTGCTAGTTGTCTCCGTCAGTTGTCTGTACACACTATAATTTTTCGCCATCTGTTTTACTGCATAACAACCTGGTCACAGGCAGGTGTGACCACACTGTGCACTGCCTCTATAAGCAAATCCTACAAGTATTAGATAAAAAGCAATGGGATTATCATCATTGTAATATCCTAAAAATGTATTGTAAGACCTAATATGTTTAGGTTGTTTCTCCCAAATTTCTCTTCAAGAATTGACCGCAGTGATTTCTTCATCTAAATCATCAACGTGTCTCTTAGACCCCATCCCAACTAGGCTACTTAAGGAGGTCTTACCTTTAGTTAACACTCATATATTAGATATGATCAATATATCCTTATTAACAGGCTATGTACCACAGTCTTTTAAGGTAGCTGTAATTAAACCTCTCCTAAAAAAGCCCACCCTGGATCCAGAGGTGTTAGCCAACTATAGACCAATATCTAATCTTCCCTTTATGTCAAAGATCCTTGAGAAAGTAGTCGCAGACCATCTGTGTGATTTTCTCCATGATAATAATTTATTTGAGGAATTTCAGTCAGGATTTAGAGTGCATCATAGCACTGAGACAGCACTAGTTAAAATTACAAATGACCTTCTGATTGCTTCAGACAAAGGACTTGTCTCTGTACTTGTTTTATTAGATCTTAGTGCGGCGTTTGACACAATTGACCATCAAATTCTGCTACAGAGACTGGATCACTTAATTGGCCTAAAAGGTTCTGCACTAAACTGGTTTAAATCTTATTTATCTGATCGTTTTCAGTTTGTTGACGTTCATAATGAATCATCCTTACGTACTAAAGTTTGTTTTGGAGTTCCACAAGGTTCTGTGCTCGGACCAATCCTGTTTATTCTATATATGCTTCCTTTAGGCAACATCATTAGAAATCACTCTATAAATTTCCATTGTTATGCAGATGATACACAGTTGTATTTATTGATGAAGCCAGAAGAAACTCATCAATTAACTAAACTCCATAACTGCCTTAAAGACATAAAAACCTGGATGAGCACCAATTTCCTGATGTTAAATTCAGACAAAACTGAAATTATTGTTATTGGCCCCAAACAACTCAGAGACTCTTTATCTGATGACATAGTTTCTCAGTGTCAGTCACAACATCCAGTGCAACAGTGTGGCTCACTTGTGTTTTCAATTGTTTTCGGACAACAGTGGACCTCAGTGGCACAGAGGAAGAAGATAAATCAGGCTCTTATACACACAAAATATTTGTAAGCAGATACATTCACTGTTGGCTTTGGTCTTTCATGGAATTTGTTGATAGAAAAATATTAAACATCAACTATTTTCTTTTATACCTACCTGTGTGAACATATAAAGAACCTGATCCTAACCAAGCCTGGTCATCACTGAGTTTAGAATAAGACTAAAAAGATGTGGTTGTGTTGAAGAGATTTAATATACAATGTTAACATCCAGTGGTTCATTGTGTTCATTTGAACAGGTCCTTCCTGCATGCCAGCAGCATTCAATGCACAAGGACTTTGCTCACAGGTCCCAGAGCCTATCCTGTCTATTTTGAAGGTCCTCCGTAGCCTTTTGCAATGTTGTCGTTAGTCTCAGCAGCCTCCTTGATCGCCTGCATCACCAGAGCATTCCTCTTCCTTGTCTCTTCCATCCTCATTGGGTTTGCTTCAGGCAGATTCTGATAGGCAGTAAAGCAAGAGACAGATACATAGAATGAATTACTATATTTCACCACATAAATAAAAATTAACCTAATAACTTTTTATGTGTTAATTGCATGGTCTCTAAAGCAAATTATATAACTTATTTGCATAAATATTTCACTTTTTTTATTTCAGTTGTAAAAATAGCCTTTAGATTAACTGACTACAGAACCATCACCCTGGTGTCTGTGGTCATGAAATCCTTCGAGAGACTGGTGTTGTACCATCTGAAGGACATCACAGGACCCCCTGCAATTTGCCTACCAGGCCAACAGGTTAGTGAATGGATGATGCAGTCAACATGGGATTGCACTACATCCTGCAACACTTAAGCTCCCCAGGGACTTATCCAAGGATCCTGTTTGTGGACTTAGAGTTCAGTGTTCAACACCATCATCTCAGACATCCTTCAGACCAAACTCATCCAGCTCACTGTGCCATTGTCCAACTGTCAGATGATCACAAACTTCCTGACAGACCAGAGGCAACAGGTGAGATTGGGAAAAATCACGTCCAGCACTGGTGCCCCCCAGGGAGGTGTGTTTTCCCCCACTGTTCTTCACCCTCCACACAAACACAAAGGAGACCCATCTGTTAAACAACAGTCATCAGCCTCATCTGCGGCGGTGATTGGTCTGCATACAGGTGGGAGGTTGAAGAGCTGGCCCTTGGTCAAAGCAACCCGGAGCTGAACACTGTAAAACCTGTGGAGATGACAGTGGACTTCAGGACAGGCCCCCTTTGACTTTTTGGATATAAAATGTCATCACTTCATCACTGTATCCTTTTAGACATTTGTGTGAATTTTTGTCACATCTAACATATGAATTCTTGAATTATTTCCAAAAACATGTGGTGTAAGGTCACAGTGGCCTTTGACCAAAAAACTCTAATCAGTTCATCCTTAAGCCCAAGTGGATGTTTGTGCCATATTTGAGGGATTAAGATATTGCATTCACAAGAATGAGATGGACGCAAGTTTATAGTGACCTTGACCTTTGATCACCAAAATATATTTGGTTCATTGTTGAATCCAAATGGATGCTCAGAAAATTTGAGGAAATTCCCTCAAGCCATTCTTGAGATAGTGACCTTGATCGTCTGAACCCAGAGACACAATGTCAAACAACCAGACACAAGAACAGTTTTTTTCCACAGGCCATCACTCTGATGAACTCTTAAGTCCATAGTGACAGGAACAATCCCTCTACAATAGCCCTGTAACACCAAGCATCCACTTAACAATTATATTAAATACTAGCTGTTCTTTATTTTTTTCAATATCATCACTATCAATATATAAGCATCACTGTATACACATATTGTTATATCCACCTGCCTCATGTATATAAAGCAACTATCGACACTAATAATTGTACATTTGTTTTAACTGTATGTCTATGTCTGTATGCTGAGAGCAACAGAAACCGCAGTCAAATTCTATGTAGCCTACAGTGTACAGTGTACACGCTTACTTGGCCATCAAAGCGGATTCAGATTCAGAGATTAGATTAGCTTTTATTGTCTCCTTCAGGGGAAGTTTTTCTTGAGCATTCGAGAGATAACAATGTGACGTAACAGCCCACAGCCTCTCCACATGTACAATCAAACTACAGTTAACATTCAGTGATGCACAGATGTTCTGCAGGTGGACCAGAAAAGTCATTTCCAACCCTGCTGCCATTGAAAAAAAAGTGACATTTTCCACCTCTGAAGCAATGTTCTCCCCTTCACCTATAGTCAACCAGCTCATTATTGATGTCAGTGACCAGAAAAACCAAGGTGCCTCATCTGGATTAGACAGTTGAGAGGAGAAGAGCTGAGAAAAAAAACCTGAAGACAAGTGTCGCCGACCTTCAACAGATACAGTCACTCAAGTTACACAACCTGAGAACTGTGAGGACATCCAACAGGTGGTAACCGACATCTTCATCATCAAGAGAGGTGGGTCCATAAATCCATACCAAATGAGAAATGGTATCGTCATCCATTGACTGGGACCGGGGAGAAGAGATGGCTCACATCATTCCATATTGTGCTTATTTCCATGTGCCATGATTTGATTTGAAGGGAAAGAAAGTCCAAGGCTCTCTATTTAAACACATTAGACCTCATTGAAGCTTTTTGTCCCAAAGATAAATCTGCCAGAGACAAATTGTGGCATTTACTCAAACAAGTAAAAGAGGCTTCATGGCAAGGAGACTCCATCAGTGGTGCTCCCAGGGTGTGGCTGGGGGAGATGATGGCCACACAATCCCGCAGAAATAATTGGAAATAATTTGAGGCCAGCACTACTGCTGTTAACAGACTGTGGCACGCTCATTTTTTAAGCTAGTGTGGAGGCAGAGGTATTTTGTGAAACTGAACAACCTAATGCCTCTTGTAAAGGTAGGTAACAGTTTGTTCAAACCTTTTTGCAGTTGTTCAACTATTTTATTTCAAGCTAATCCATCATTTTTCTGTCTTTTTTTATTTTGATTTGGTATGTTTTAATTTTGTTCTTCGAGTGTACAGGACATCCTATTCAAGACATCACCATGAAAATAGCAATTTTTCTGTAGACCTACATTGGTACATTGTCATTTTTTTATATTTTGATGGAAACATTTCATATCCACCAACCCAAAGTCTCTAACTCCTGGCGTAGTTTGCTTTAGCTTATTTCCTTTCAAAAATAGAAAGTATCTTATAATCCCTAAGCCATATGGGGTGAGATCAGGTAATTTGTACATAAGGTAAAATGGGACAAATAAGGTTTTACATCTTGGCCTTTTAAAATATTAACAGGCAATCACCGAACGTGTTATTGCATTGTTGCTACAAATGTGCTTTATGTGAAAGAATCATTTTGATGCTGAGATAATCAGGCTAGGCAGAGCAAAAATTCAAAAAAAAAAATCACTGGTTCCAGAACCCAACAGTTAAGGCATAATGCGTGTGATTTTCTCTTTTGAGTGCTGTGGCTAAAACAATAAGGATACAACAACGGAAACAGTTGTAGGATGTAGCATTTTAATGGGTGTTTGACTTAAATATTTTCATAATACACTTTAATTTTTATGGGAAAGGGTTTTGAGTGAGTAGTTAATGCATTCAGGTAAAATGGGACAAAAAAATTGGGCATTTTTCTGAAATGGAACCAGTATGTTTTTAGAAGACCAAATATCATAGAATCATAACGTATTCTACTGTGTGCCACCCTGTCATATTACAGATATTAATAGTAGGCTACTTTTGTCACATAAAAATATGCAGTGAGTCCGTGTCAGCTACAATAATCAAGAATTAGCCATCATTGTTACACACATGCATCAGACATCTCCATTGTAGAGAATTTGGCACCAAGAAAACAGGAAGCAAAAGAAAAGAGACAGTAGGGCAAAAAAGATGGACAGTATTTTAAATTAACATCAAATTCTTCATGACTGATTAATGAAGCCATGATTAACCTAGTTAGGGAACATAAATGATTTAATGAATTAATGACTAAACTGATAGATGGATTTAGCCATTTCACAAAATGCAAACATGACTATCCCATTTTACCTGAACATGTTATCAGGCTGAGGTAGGGGTTCTTGATGTGTTTGAAGGTCCAAAGCTTCTTAATATTTTTACATAACAACGTATCTCAAGGCAATTGAATCCAATGCAACTGGACTTTATTTTGTTTCACCTCTTATCCAAGAGGCTTCATCAGTTCATGCTTGTCAGACTAGGCTGGAACTAGTCTGACAAGCTGGTGTGGAACACCCAGGTATTTAACCTCTGGGGAGGTCTTCACGAGGCCAATGATGTCACTGGTTCGTTAGTGCTCCAATGGTGTGTCAATGACGGTTTTGTGAAGACCTCCTCAGAGGTTAAATACCTGCTAGACTAGTTCCAGCCTAGTCTGACAAGCATGAACTGATGAAGCCTCTTGGATAAGAGGTGAAACGTCTTCTAAGACAAAACGAAGTCCAGTTGCAGACCGTCGTTGACACACCATTAGAGCACTAACGAATCAGTGACATCATTGGCCTTGTGAAGACCTCCTCAAAGGTTAAATACCTGGGTGTTCCACACCAGTTTGTCAGACTAGTTCCAGCCTAATCTGACAAGCATGAACTGATGAAGCCTCTTGGATAAGAAGTGAAACGTCTTCTAAGACAAAACGAAGTCCAGTTGCATTGGATTCAATTGCCTTGAGAAACGTTGTTATGTAAAAATATTAAGAAGCTTTGGACCTTCAAACACATCAAGAACCCCTACCTCAGCCTAATGTGCTACTGCTCCATTATGAGTGAAAATGTATATTTCTGTATATTTCTTATACTTGTTTCTTTTTTTGGAATTAAGCTGTTTTTATTTTGTCCCATTCACCCAAACACACTTTGGGTAACAGCATGGTTTTGAGTGACTGGGACAGTGTTAAAAGGCTTTGCTAATAAAGAAAATTATCAACCTTGTAATACAACACCATTGTGTCTGCTCTGTATGACCTAGATTAGTGCTTCCCAACCTCTTCATGTGTGCAGACTAATAATCAATCATAAAAATATTTATGGACTAGCTGGATTTTGCTTGGTGGTTTTTTTTCAGGACATTTTTGCAGGCTAGACTAGCTATCTAGCAAAAAGCACTAAGTTTACACTAAAACACTATCCAAACCTAAAGTCAAAGTCAAAGTCAAAGTCAGCTTTATTGTCAATTTCTCCACATGTACCAGACATACAGAGGAATCGAGAAGACGTTTCTCTCAATCCCACAGTGACAGGATAAAATGCACAAGCACAACAGTTAAAGACAAGACATTTCCTAACACTAAAGTAACAATAAAGTGCACAACAGATAAAGACATTTACTAAACTAAAAGTAAGAAACAATAAAATAACATATAAAATATAAAATCAATAAAAACTAAAATCTAAATATGTATAGTAGTGTACTATATACTGTATATGTGGAAAAATAGCAGCAGAAGTATGTTAAATATGTTAAAGTATGTTAAATAGTGCAAAAACAGTCAGTAATAGCAGCAGATATATTGTACTGTAATAGTGCACTTTACAATCAATCAGTTAAATGTGTTCAATGAAATTTGGTGGGAGAGCATTACAGGAGGGTTGTTTTGACAGTGGGGAAAAGCAGCTTTATATTGCTTAAGTTGAGGACAGACTACAGCAATGAAGTTTAACAGAAATGTACATGGAGTCTTACTTCATAATGATACAAAGAAAAAAATATGTGCATATGAAAATATGTCAAAGTATGAAATGAACTGTGCAATAAATATGCTTGCACCAAGATGTGCTGTCCGAATCACACAAATGATACAAAAAAATTAGGTATGGTCATTTAAATTAAAAGGTTATGTCATGCCTCCTTGGAATATGATAAACCTTCCTTTCCTCCCTAAATGGTTACACCTTCAGTATTACAGAAATGAATCAATTGGGCTTTTTTTATGGCAAGAACGTTTACAGAGGGATGAAATTCAAGAATGGTCTCAATCAACCTTAATTCACCTCTGCGTATTTATTTAGGCTACTGATATATTTTCCCTCCGTCCTCTCTTCTTTCTATTGTTTTTTAACATATAACCTAGGTTTACGTAAAGCCTAGGTATGTCACTGTAATATATATAGATGCCATATTAATGGGAGCAAACCATAAACTCATGCGAGCTTTTAGGGAATTAAAACGACAGTCGCTTTTGAGACACAAACTGGGTCTGCACTAACAACCTTCAGTATCTTTAGATACTTTGTCTAAGTTTTGTAAGCACTTAGTTTGTGTGTACACTGGATGCCACTCAGCTGACTCACCTTGACGAGCTCTCTCCGCCTGTCCTCTCCTGGAGATATAATGGACAACATCCCATAGCCGAGCCCCAGCGCAGCGACCATCGCACCGGAGCTCAGGAGGGTCCGCATGGAGCTCATCCTGGAGAGGGAGAAGGAGACGCAGTATATACCTGCTGTCTCTGTGTGACTCACTGCCGGAAAAATCAGTTACTGTATACAAGCTGTTTTGTTTGGTAACGTCGGACACAGCGGCAGTGGTGCACGCTGGGATATCGCTCTTCTTCTTTAGTTTAAAGCGACCGGCACGGAAGCCGGCTTTACATGTTATATGTGTATACCGCCTCCTGCTGTATCAACGTGTGTTGCTCACAGTACGGAAGTATGAATAGAATAAAAAGTCTTTATTGTCATTGTACAAACAACAACGAGATTGGGAGTGCTACATCTGAGCAGGTGCCAACTAATAATCAAAATAAGCAAGTAAAAAAAACAGACAAAACAATCATTCATAAAATCAGAAATAAATAGTGTCAAAAATAGGCTGTATCAAACATGTAGGAGAGCTACGAGCCGCTGGGGAATGTGGAAAATAACCCAATAGCCTACATTTCATGTAGTAGTACTGTCGCCATGTACAATTTTGAGTTAGCCTACAACATCTCGTGGAGGATGTTCCTTACATAAAAATACAAGTTAATATATTAAAGCCGCAGGCATACACATTTTGACAAAATGGAGCAAAAACATCAAGATCCAAAACAAGGATCATAATTCAAAACACCAAAAGCTGAGAAACAATCAGAGTTGGGTATAACGCCTTACAAAGTAACGCGTTAGAGTACTTTGATTAGTTTTTGCAGTAACGAGTAACCTAACGCGTTAGTTTGCTGTTTGAGTAATCAAATACTTAAGTACATTTTCAAACAAGACATCAGTTACTTCCGTTACTTTTAGAACGCTGGTCCTTCAGCTCCGAAACAGCAACGGCTGTCGTTTGGTTCTAATAACGGAGATAACCTTAAACCTATCAGTCTGAAAGAAGCCACCGAGCTTGTGGCTCGCTACGTGGTCGGAGAAATGCTGCCGTTGTCTACGGTGGAGTCTAAATAGGTGGAGTACATCCCTAGAGGAAATATTAAAAATGCTGGGGCGTTGTTGTCATACAGTTGTCTACGGCAGCAGATCGTTCTGTGTTTCTACTGGTCAAAGTGACGGCTGTGATGGGAGAATTGGATCTCAGTGAAGGGCAAGTGGTCCATTACTTTAATTTTGGAGACCAAAAATGTAGGCTTAGCGCCCTGTGGTCCATTGCCCAATAGGAAATGTAGAATACTCAAAATTAAAAGTGCTTGAGTTACTTTTCTCAGGGAGTAACATTGGAAGTACTTTTAAAATAATTGAGTTACTTTACTTAGGGAGTAACGCAGTAAAGTAACTGGTTACTTTTTTAAAAAGTAACGCAGTAACGTACTTTGATCACTTTTAAAGTAACCCTTACCCAACACTGGAAACAATAGACAGACACAGGGCAAAAAAACAACAAAAAAACAGGAAAAAAACCAAAACGTGTTCTAAAGTTTCTTAAGTCTCACCACAGGAGGCACAGGGCTCGACCTCGAATTTAAACCTTTTCTTGATAAACACTGCTGGTGGATAATTTGTATGAATTGCGTTTAAAGAGTTTCTTTAACTTTTTGGGAAGATACATACCTTTACAGGTAGGCCTAATTGTTCCAGCACAACAACAGCAATAGATAAAAAAAAGTAGTCCATAAAAAAATAAATGAATAAAAATAGAACAAAACACAAAAGAGAATACTAACATTATACAAGTTAATTAATGTTGAGGCTTGTAAAGATTGGGGGTAATTTTAACTCCTTTACCTGATAGGCTTTATGAATTTTCCTCCTTGGGATCAATAAAGTTTTATATTAATCTCTAATACTACACCATCAGTCATTTAAAATAAGATAAGATACATTTTATTGATCCCACAATTGAGAAATGCCAGTGTTACAGCAGTCAAGTGGAAAGAGTTAGATTAAAGCTTTCAATATTTAAAAACTTAAAAAAAAATTGGCATGCAAAAAAAGTACAAAAAATACAAGAAACAGCAATAAGTAATAATAATAACAATAATGAGCAGTGGATAAAAAGTGAGCAATGGATTAAAGTGAGCATATTTAGTGCAAAGTGAATATTGTATGTGCAAAACAACAACAAGGGGGGCAGCAATGCTTATAGTAGTGTTTATAAGGTGTCCATAGTGTCCCTAAAGTGTCCATGGTGCAGTTCATTGTGAGCAGTGCTGGCTATATAGCCTGACAGCAGACAGGAAGGACCTGCGATAGCGTTCCTGCACACACTCTTGACTATGTTTTATTATGCTATTAATCTGAATCTACAAAATAAGTATTTTGGATATATGGAGTGGATTAAAAACTACTATTTGCCTCTGAAATGTTGTGGACTAGTAGTATTAGCCCAAGTAAATAAAATAGAAATAGTCAAGTAGGCTACAAATAGGCTATGTTCTTTTATGTTCTACAAATGTTCGACAATAACAATAATAATAATAATAATAATAATAATAATAATAATAATAACAATAATAATAATAATACAATAAGGGCATATCTAATCTTATTTTGTAAAGCAAAATAATGTCATTAGCCTATTTGTCATTAAGATTATTCACCATATTAACTGTTGTAATCATAACGTCTACTGAGAATACTGAGTATTGCATCAGGAGTTACTGTGTTTTTTTTTTTTTTGTTTTTGTTTTTTTAATTTAATGGCTGCACTAACATGACAGTGAATTGCCGCCACCCACTGGGCATTACCCTGTGTGGCGTGCTTTTCCCAGCTCCGAGAGTCAACCAATGAAGACGGAGCATTTCAGAGGTTTTCCGCTTTCCCCGAAGTTCTTGACAGATCCGACTTCAGATTGAGAGAATTCAAGATGGCTGCTTCAGGTAAGCGTATAACTTTTAACCAAACTGTATTAAACACGTTGACGGAAGGAGGTTTTGCTGGTATGCTGACAAATGTAAAGCGGCAACTGCTGTTTTTAGGCATGTCAATTGAGTAAGAGACTGCTGTGTATTTTGGGAATACACCAGAAGTAGCCAATAAGCTGACGAGATGGTAACCCCCCCCCCCCCCCTTCTCCAAATTAGCTAATGTTAGCAGGCTAGAGGTAGCGTAAAAGCCCTACACAGTAAAGTAACGTTCAGCTAAATTAGCTTCAGAGTTAGCCAGATAATCTCCTCTCCTACTCCAGTCAGCATTTAGCCAGCTAGCTCGCACCGTTTCAAATCAAGCTGAGAGGAATTTACAAACGCTATGATAACTTTGTATCGTTAGCATTTTATTGGCATTACTTTACCTTTTATCCACTTCGTATTAATCTACCTTTAAAACTTAGTTTAAGTCGTTTAACTGCCGCCCCGAGAGAAACATGGCCTCCCAAAACTCAAAATGTCATTGCATTGCAGGCAAATCCCATGCTAAGCTAAATGGCTAACGTTAGCTAGCGTTAGCATGCTTGTTAGCAATTTTGCGACTTTGGCTGTCAGCACTTAATTACTGCATTAATTTAAAGCTCTGGCTGGCACGTGCCTGGTATATGTTACATCATCTAAGGTAAGTTAATATTTGTTCTGTTTGGTAATCTTAATTGTGAACATCGTTGCCGTTCGTGTTGGTAAATTGCTCAGGAGTAGCGTTAACATTAAGACCGGGTTTGTGCCATTCTCTCCTGTATTGCCTGATTTAATTAAGAAAAACGTAGGCAGTCAATTGTTTTCCTCGTCAACAACAAGAGTTTTTACTTATGCGATAATGACTGAGAGTATTTCACAACTCATTAGGGTTTATTTGGGTTATGTGAATGTATCCACCAAACAAACATAGTATTTTCAGTCACATTAGAAAGTAAAGATCTTTAAGTGTCCGTTCTGATTGTTATCCGGTACACTAGTGTTTCTTGTTTCTGCTGTGCTCTCAGCATTTTTAGTAGTTTGGCATCGCCTTCTTGCCACAAAATAAGGGCAGTGTTGAGAAGTTAGAGATGTTTTGCGTCCTCACCCCCTCCATGTACTCCATGCTGTGTAATTCCACAGCGAGGAGAAATTAAAATCTGTCATTAATCGGAGTGCTCTACTTTTTTTATCATAAGTTGTATTTATTTATTATTTAGCATTTGCATAATTAACATTGTTGGATGACTACTAAATTGTCCTGATTCATGCTCTTTTTTTTGATATGGATAGCCCAACATTAGCTTTGTCCAGCTTTGCTTGTTTGCATGGGCTGCACATCTTTTGTGACATTATATTCCTAATTTTCTTGCTTATTATTTTTGTTTTGTAATCATGTACAGTGTCAGGGGTGCATTGTGTTGGATTCTTACAGCTGATTTCTTAGGAGAGGCATCTACACCCGCAACCCATCATATCCATTATGTAGAACAGAAAATGCCCTTTTCTCCAATAATAAGATCCACTTATTTACACAGGTGATATATTGTCTCCATGCTGAAATATGTCCATGTTTTTGCAGGCTCCAAATAAAGGGCTAACTCTTCTGGATCCCACTGTGCATGAAGCTCTCCTGAGGTTGTGGTGTCTAAGTGCTGCGTGTCCCAGCTCTTCCTGCCTCTCATCATGTCCTCCACCTCCTCCTCCTACTCCTCCTCAGGGGAGACTAGTCCGGAGGATGTACCCCGAGGTGGGGGCACCATCCGAGTCTACCTCCCCAACAAACAGAGGACAGTGGTGAGATGATTGGCTCTGTACTGTCCTTTATCAGACAGTAATCCAGCAGAAAATTGTATTTTTTACATATGGCTAATATAAATATAAGTATGCTGTATCTAGATTAATTAGTGATTGCTGACTATTACCACCTCTGTGAAAGTGATGCCAGTACTGTTGGTTGTAAGTGTTATCACTCACACCTTTCAAACTAAGTTGATGAGTAAGCTAGTGGATGGTTGGTATCAGATTTCACAGATGGTGCCTGCCACTGACGTTCATTTGATTTATTATTTCTATCAGACACGTCTTGTTTTCATATTCTGAAAATAGTTGTTTAATTGTCCTGTCAAGTGCTAAATTGTAACATTAGTGATAATGATGATTGTGCATTGTAGTTAAAATTGAATGGAGGACAGTGTGCTCCTATTGTTATACTCTTAAACTGTAAAACAGCAAGCCATGTGTCTGCGCTCAGCAAGTCTTGCATAGCCTACATGTCCACTTTCCATGCCTTTCAGTTAAACTTTGTTTTGTGACATTTGCTGTAATATTGCAGACTTCCAGTTTCTCTACTTGGCTTTTTATATAAAATGAACAGGCATACAACACTATGTACCGAATTTGTTTTGTGTCACTATGTCAGAAAGTCACATAATTGGGACATCTTCTGCGGTAACATAACCATGGAACCAGCAGCTGTGGTTAGATGACATCCCACAATGTTGTCATATGATCTTTATTGTGGTTAACATAGGAATGCAGCAATATTATTTGGGGAACAAGTGATCTGTACTTTGGACTGAGTTCTAGTCTGCCAGAAGTTCTGTCACAATATCAAAGTCTGTAGTGTAGCTGAGATTTTTGCTTATCAGTACTTCTGGTGTACTTCCTTGTTACCTGTACATACCTGACCAATGGATGTCATTTCAAAGTCACATTTGTTCAAATTAAGTTTTCTGTTTTCAGGTGAATGTTCGCCAAGGACAGACTGTCTATGAGAGTCTAGATAAAGCCCTCAAAGTGAGAGGCCTGAGCCAAGACTGCTGTGCTGTATTTCGCCTTCTAGAGGGGTGAGAATGCATTTTCAACTGCTTAATGTTCTTAAACACCGTATAGGGATAACAGGTTGCATGCCTTAATGGTCTTTATAAAAGATCAAGAGGCAACAGAAATGGATTGGCATAAGTCTCAGATCTACATATTGTACAATGTGGTTTGTTGGCATTTTTATGAAGTAACAAGACTGAAGTATGGATTGCGGTGCACACTGATTTTGTGTGCTTAAGTCATTATACATGCTAAACAATAGTACCTGTCTCATAAACACTGAACAAAGGTTGAAATGCCACTTTTTTAAAATTTGATTCAATTTTGCACAGTTTTAAGTTTGAGATCTAAGAGTTTTTATGCACTCAATGTGTTTCTCTCAAATTTTGGTTGCAAATTTTGTGTTAGTGAACACTTCTCTTTTTCCAAGATAATCCATCCTCAGGTGTGGCATATCAAGATGCTGACTAGACAGCATCGTTACTGCACAGGTGTACCTTGGGATGGTCACAATAAAAGGCCACTCTAAAATGTGCAGTGTCATCACACATCACAATACCACAAATGTTACATGTTTTGAGGGAGCGTGCCATTGGCATGCTGACTGCAGGAATGTCCACTAGAGCTGTTGCCTGTGAACTGAACATTTATTTCACTACCATAAGATGCCTAGAATGTCGTTTCCATGAATTTGGCAACCAGCCTCACAACCGCAGACCAAGTGTAACCACACCAGCTCAGGACGTCCATATCCAACATCTTCACCAGTCTCAGAAAAGCTGATACCTGTCTTTATGGTCCTCATTAGGGCTTTGACCTGACAGTAGTTTGTTGTTGTAACTGACTTGTGTGGGCTTTGATGGCATCTGGAGAAGTGTTCTTTTCACAGATGAAGCTTGGTTTACACTGTCCCGGGCAGATGGCAGACACTGTATGGTGTTGTGTGAGTGGGTGGTTTGCTAATGCCAGTATTGTGAACAGAGTGCCCCATGGTGGTGGGGTTATGGTATGGACTGGCATAAGCTATGGACACAGGTGCATTTTATTAATTACAGTCTGAATGCACTGAGATACCATGACAAGATCCTGAGACTCGTTGTCATGCCATTCATCTGCTGCCATGACCTCATGTTGCAGCATGATAATGCTCGGCTTCATATTGCAAGGATCTGTACACAATTCCTGGATCTGAAAACACCCCAGTTCGTGCTTCGCCTGCATACCCACCAGATATGTCAGCCATTGAGCATTTTTGAGATTCTCTAAATCAATTTGTACAACAGCATTTTCCAATTCCTGCCAGTATCCAGAAACTTCACACAGCCATTGAAGAGGATTGAGCCAACATTCCACAGGCCACAATCAACAACCTGATCAACTGTATGTAAAAGTGATGTCGCACTGCATGAAACAAGTGCTCACTGACATGGGTTTTAACAATTTTGCGACCACAGTTTGAGAAAAAAACCTTTTTTGTGCATAAGATTTGTAGATCTTTAACTTAAACGTGTGAAAAATGGTAGCAAAAACAAAGGGTTGCATTTAAATTTTTTGGTGGGTGTAAAGGTGGTGAATTTTACTTTTAAAGGTCCGGTGTGTAAGATTTAGGGAGATTTAGTGGTATCTAGTGATGACGATTACAGATTGCAATCCGTCTGAAATTTCTACTGGTTAGAATTCCTTGAGTGTCCATTGTTCAAGAGGTTGTTATCAGGAGATGAATTATCCATAGAGATCTCTTCTCTCCAAAACAAACAAACCAGGGGTGTCATTTATAACACAGTGTGTAGGATCCATGCTAAAAGTGTACAAAGTGCGAACAAAAGCAGAAAATGGTGTATACCAAAACATATTCTGTTTTATAAAACTGTGTGTACACCTGACAGTGCACAATTTCCTTTTATAAATCCAAATCAACTTGGAATTGTCGGACGAGAATCAGCCTCATATCCTGCCCTCTACACACCCACATTCAACCATGAATGGTCAATACAAAGCACCTTTTATGAAGGTTGATGCATAGAAATGAGTCTGCTGATTAATGGGACTTGACCGGTGAATCATGGCAACAGCGGAGTGTCACCACAGTCTTTATATGTTTACAGCATTTAGACGGATGTCATTTGAAGAGGAAAGTTTGATAGGTGAATACAATTTGATGTGGCCACAAGAAATTTTAGAGTTTTATTTAATATAATAAAACATGTTGGTGATCTTCCAGTGATCATCTTTGATGATTTTCTAAGATAGATGAGTTTATCATGCAGTATTAGCTGATACAGACCATAGAAGGTCAATTTTCATGACAACATCATAAGATATTAACAGTTAAACACCATTGCATCGTGAGAAACACTAAAATGGTGTAAATATCCACCTCAGGTGTGGAAATCTGTGGGTTTTAAACCGATACAAACTGTTTTTTTTTTTTTCCAATATGTTTTTCACATTTTATGATTCTGCTTCTCCAGTCGAAAGAGACTGACAGATTGGGACACAGACATCACTCCACTGGTTGGAGAGGAGCTTTTAGTCGAGGTCCTGGATGATATTCCCCTTACCATGCACAACTTTGTAAGTAGCTGGCAAACACGTTTGTGACTCTTCTGACATTGCCTATATTTACAGAGTCTCAACCTATTCGGAACTGACTTGGTTGGCATTTCACTTGATATTTGAGTTAATAGTCATTTTATGCCCAAATGTTTCGTTAACATTGTTGGTGTAAAAATTGATGTTATGGCTTCTTTATTTGTGTAGGTACGGAAAACCTTCTTCAAGCTGGCTTACTGTGATTTTTGCCACAAGTTTCTCTTTAATGGCTTCAGATGTCAGACATGTGGCTACAAATTTCACCAGCATTGCAGTAGCAAGGTCCCTACTGTGTGTGTGGACATGGATACCGTGAGCAAACGGTGAGTTGGAGAAAAAATGCTCAGTATACATTAATGATGATGATAACAACAACAATAATAGTAACACATTAATTCTTTTCAGTTAAATTGTCAGTTGAACTTCATATACTAGCTTTTTCAGGAGCTTTAAATCTCATTTCACTGTCTTCCCCAGCTTGCTTAGTTAGACTCTCTGTATTTTGTTGTTTATTTTTATAGTAAAAGTGTTTCTGAGGTCAAGAATTAACATTCATATTCAGAAACAGGAGTATGTGGGACCAGATATAAAGGAAAGATTATTATGCACTCTGTAAAGAAAGAAAAAACTTTCCTGCTGCACCTGCAGCATTGTCCATGCTGCAGGTGCTCCAATACAGAGAGTTTAGGTGCAATTGTTTAGTGAAACATGCAGCCATTATCCAATGAAAAGGAGCTACTGATGAACAAAAATGTCTGAAAGGTTGATTCTTACTGTCACATCAGTCTTTTATGTCACCAAAAATTTATGCGTCCCTTTTGCGTTTTAAATCTGTGATATCATGAGGAGATGTAATGAGTGTTTCTGTTTGCCAATATCACTTTCATCACGTCAAAATCTTCTCAGTCATTGAAAGAAAGGTTATCGCTAAATTAATTTTGTCAGCTTTTTTGCAAAAGAAATGAACACCAACCCTTGAATAGTTCATTGAATAGCAGTGTTCATCAGATCAGAGAGTCAGGGAGTCCAGGTTGAAAAAGCTTCAATTTCAGATAACCAGAGCTGAGTCTTTTAATGAGTGTTCCTTTGTCTGACACCTTGTTTCAGTATGTCTTTTTGATCTTGTCCTATGCCTTTTGTCCTATGTTTTGTCTAGATGTGATCCTAGTCCCTGCACAGATGAGTACCCACGGATACTATTGCCAGATAATTCCCCATCACAGAGCAATCTAGCCTTAACCCCAGAGCCTGCTGGGTAAGCTCCTATAAACAGATTATATTCAAAAGACAGTTAAGTCTTAGTATATATACTGATATTCAAATATAAGCTGTAACTATTTTACTTGATCGCACAGGATGGACCTCCTGTCCCCGACCTTTCGCTTCCCCATGCCGGGTGGTGATGGCCAGTCTCTCCAGAGGCATCGCTCCACCTCCACTCCCAATGTTCATATGGTCAGCACAGTGGGCCCTGCTGGTGCCAGCATCATAGAGGTCAGTTTCGGCTTCTTGGTCAGTGTATTGAATGGTTGCCATTGCTGCAAGGATCTGTTTACATCCACTCTGTGTACCTGTTCAATATTTCAAAGCATACAATGTAACAAAATGGTTAAACTTCATTAATAATTGCCTGTAAAACCACAATCGCACTTTGTGGTGTAAACATAAAGCAAACTGGCTGTGGTGCATCAGAAATTGTTAACCTTGAACAGCTTTGCTGAGGTAGCTTTTTGATACAGTTTTCAGTACAACCCACCAAGTCAGTAAGGCAGTTTCACACCTAGGTCCAGGTTTTGAAAGTGCTAATAAAGTAGTTATGAAAAAGCACTGACCTCAGTAGCTTCTGCTTGCTTGTGTTAAGTTATCAAATATGAGTTTATAATGTTGGGTCCCCCCTCCCTTTTTAGGAAGCACTAAAATTCAACAACACAATGGGTATGTGTTTTTTTCCTCCTTCTCTGTTTCAGAATTTGTATTCACTTTTCATTTTACATTTGGTGTTACTCTCCTGTTTTGAAATACTCTCTTGTACTCACCCTCATTCCTGCAGGTCCTGAGCCCTCACCAAAGCCCTCCACCAGCCCACCCTCTTCTCTTGGCTCCCCAGGAAGGAGACCGCCCAAGTCTCCCTCAGAGCACAAGGAGCGCAAGCCCTCCTCATCAGATGACAAAAAGAAAGTGGTATGTGGTCTTTGACCTTATTCACAAGTCATTGGTTGTCTTGGACAAGTGTAAAGAGTTAGTTGTGAATGCTAAACAAATTGATTGTGAAAAAACCTCCAGTAAAGAATCAGAATCGGTTTTATTTCCAAGTAGGTTTTCACATTCAAGGAATTTGGCTTGGTGTATTGGTGCATAACAAAGTATATAAAATATATAAAAATATAGAGTAAAAGTATAAAAAGGAAATACTTTTAACAATTAAATATGAAAAGGAATTTACTTCTGGTGTTAGTTAGCAGTTCAGTACATTTAAATGATGTTATTTCAGCACCGAGGAGGCTACAGAGACTCAAGTTACTACTGGGAGGTCCACTCTCGAGAAGTCACCATTCAGAAGAGAATAGGTGCTGGCTCCTTTGGAACAGTCTTCAAGGGCAAGTGGCACGGAGACGTGGCAATCAAGATCCTTAAAGTCACCGAGCCAACGCCTGAACAATTGCAGGCCTTCAAAAATGAAATGCAGGTCTTACGGTGAGTCTTATTTGGAAAAGGGCACTGGCAATTTCATTTTCATTTTCATTTTCATTTCATTTTGTTTTCTAATAAGGAAAATATATTCACACTATTGATCAATGGGCTTTCATTAATGAAACCTTTGTGATCAGTAAAAATCAATTTTAACAAGGCTAGATTGAAACCTACTTAATTTTGGCCAAATTGTTAGTATAGTGTCTAAATACATGCTGTTTAAATGTACATTAATAATTCCTCAATATTGGATATTCATCTGCAATTTTCTGTATTGGTTCCAGTAATGTATTTTTTTTCAAGTGTGCTGTAGTAGCATGACACATGCACATTACCACTGATCTCAGCAAAAGGCCCCTGCAAAACATTATGGCTCAACCCATACACCACCATGGCTGTAAAAAACCAAAGGGACCTTACACACCAGGAAAGAATTGCATTAAACATAGTACACATGGCAGCGAATTTTTTCATTCTGGGGGCTCCTGGTGGTTTGTGTGTTTGTGCTGCAAGCCCTGTGCTTTTGATACAGAATAGTAACAGTCCATGCACATACTGGAGCACTTATTAGCTTACAGTGCTCTGTGGCTTTCAGTCAGGCTGTATCTGACTATTCAGTGATTAACATGCGGCAGTAATTGTTTTTGGCAAGAGAGGTCTAAATGCTGTTGACAGGTCAAGCTACTGACTGAAAAACTCCTAAACAAGGACAACTGTGCAGTGGACACATATAATTCCCACCACTGTTAATGTCTACTCTGAGTTTGCCTGCAACCTGCATTCACTCTAAGGCTGCAACCATCCAAGATGTATTCTAAGCTGCAACTGTTATTCCTGGTCCTACTTTTTTCTCTGCAACACGTTAACTGTGCGTCTGTTTGCATAAACACCTGATATGTGATGAGTAACGCACATGATTGTTCCAGAATGAATCCTCGACATGTCAACTAATGCAGTCTTGCAGAAATGCCTAGTTTTGGTTACCAAATGCAGCCTCAGTATTTATACAAGTTAAATTACAGTTTCAGTATCTTACGTCCCTCTGTTCCTCAATAACTATGCTTTGCGTAAACCGGCAATTTGAGGTCTGATTGCACCTATTCACTTTGAAAGAGCAATGGCCAGTGATGTCAGTGACTCAGTTATGAACAAATGGGTTTATATATCTGACCTGGCTTTGCTGCAGCCTAATTAAAATAAGGCTTTTAATCAATTTAGTGCAATGTTCTAATAACTCTGTGGTCACTACTTTGACTTCAGCCAACACCAGTTCATTTTGTTTATTGCATTTATTTGTCACTCTCAATAATAACAATTCAAAAACTGTACCTTGATCTAAATCTGATCATTGATCGAACAATGGAATATCTAACACTATTACCATTTCTGTTCTCTGCAGGAAGACCCGCCATGTCAACATCCTGCTGTTCATGGGCTATATGACTAAGCCCAACTTTGCCATCATCACACAGTGGTGTGAAGGCAGCAGCTTGTACCGCCATCTGCATGTCACAGAAACCAAGTTTGACACTATGCGTCGCATTGATGTGGCCAGACAGACAGCACAGGGCATGGAGTAAGACCTGCAGCTAGATTCCATTTCACCATTACCACTTACTAACTACCAATACCCTTTTTTTAAATACTAGACATCAAGTGTCAATTTGATGCAGTGTTTTTTCCAGTACACAGCTTTGTGCACTTTGTAAGAATGAATGTTATTTTGATAGAGAATAATCATTCCTTGAGATACTGATTTTTTTTTTTATAAACTTGTGATGTGATTAAGTTAATGCAAATGTAGTTAAAAGTAGTAAAAGTAAAGACTTAATACTATAAGAGACCCTCTGAGAAAGTTGATGGCTTAACATTGTAGCTTTCTATTATTGTGCAGGATGCAGTAAGTTGAGACAAGTCTTGTCAAACTTGATGCTCTGCCTTTTTCCTTACACAGATGAAATCAATGATTTTGATTTTCCCCCCCCTTTCAGTTATCTTCATGCGAAGAACATAATTCACCGAGATCTGAAATCAAACAGTATCCTTTATTGTGTGGTGTTACCTTTTAACAATGCAGACATACAGGTTTTTGTACCCTAATGTGATGCAACCAATAACCACATTGGCAAATATAAGCGATGTGTTCCGTTCTAACTAAGGTTTAACCACAAGCATGAATCATAACCTTGTGATAGGTAGACATGTAGAGAACATTCAGAGTTTTACAATGGTAAGATGTTAAATTGTTTTCTCTACTGTGTGAATGACTAGTAGGTTTTGACTTTCAGGGTGTTAGCATCTACATGGGTAAGCAGAATAAAACACACTGCATTTTAGCAGGTCAGTGATCCTAAATGCAAAGGATAACATGACCTTTTCCCAAACATTTGCATCTGAAAACACGTAATATTTGTGTTTTGTTGATCAAAATGAATGCTGGCTGCCCCTTGGCCAAGTCTATTTTATGGGAATCACAATTGTATTCAGTGTGTGTTTTCCATTCTAGACCTCTAACTTCTCGTAATTTCTTGGTTATTAAAGGTGTTGTGGTAACTGTTGAATTTATAAATCATGTTGTTATGTTTCCTGAGCTCAGCTGCTAGATATTTTTCTCCACGAGGGCTGGACTGTTAAGATCGGTGACTTTGGCCTGGCCACAGTGAAGTCTCGGTGGAGTGGCTCTCAACAGGTAGAACAGCCCAGTGGATCCATTCTGTGGATGGTAAGTCTCTCTAACTGTATGTGATTACTTTGATTCAGTGAAGAAGCATCCACTAAAATGTCTCTGATTATTACAGACTGTAACATGAAGGAATACTTTTTGACAAGGCCTGGGTATTGGGTAAAAAATGACAATAGCAGTACCAATGGGGCGGCAGTAGGGACTTGGTGTGGGAACCGGAGGGTTGCCAGCTCAAGTCCCCACCCGGACCAAAATATTGAGCATGGACTGGTTGCTGGAGAGGTGCTAGTTAACCTCCTGGGCACTGCTGAGGTGCCCAGAAAAAAACTTTTTCTGTATGTCTCTCCACAATGTAACATATATTATGTCATCAGATGATAATAACCAGACAAAAGTTTAACATATAACAATAATAATACCAGTGTAATAAGAATTTTAACCAGTGTCTCGCTGTATATTTGATGACCTAATTAGATTTTGGTGCACCTTACTGCATATTAACTTCCTTGTAAATGTGATAAAACTGATTTTTATAATACAGGATCCATTTCAAATATATACACGTAGGTGTAACAAGTGAGATATATTTGCTTAATTTAAGATATGATTGTTGAATTAAAAGCTAAATATAAAAGCTAAAAAGTGTAATTTTATCATGATATTTTGGCTGGTCAATATGCAAATTAAATGCTTACTTGGGTCATTTTCATCCCATTTTTCCTGAGGCTCCTGAGGTGATCCGAATGCAGGACAGCAACCCATATACGTTCCAGTCTGATGTATATGGCTATGGAGTGGTGCTGTTTGAGCTGATGTCAGGGACCTTGCCTTACTCCAATATCAACAACAGAGACCAGGTGATATAACGCAACTTTCTTCTGTGGTGACACAACACTGACGTAGTCTAAAGCAGACAATTTGATTAATCCAGTTCATCTTACAGAACATTTTTCCAAACACAATTGTCCTCTCTAATGTTTATACCAGTTGAGAACACACTCTACTTTTTAATCAGGTATAAATTACTGAAATGTCAAATTATCGAAATCACTGCAGATTAATTTGTTTTCTAATCATTTTAGCTTTAATTTCTACATATCGTCAATATCTAAAGCAAATTCAGTGGGAATTAGTTTATTGGTCATTCCTTAGATATCTTGTCTTAAACCAAGTGTAGGGCAAGTGAAATTGTGATCTGTTGGTGGAACAAGATAGATGGTAGACTTGCACCGATTACAATTTTTTTGGGCTGGTACCAATTTCCGATTTGCGGTGTTTGGATGGCTGATTCCGATTTCATTTTTTTCAAACCACTTTGCAGCACACAAGATATTGCAATATTTTCTGTTTTTGTTTTATTAGAACATTTTAACCAAGATACAACCAGCTTTTCAATAATCATCTCAAACAAACAAACAAAAACAGTGACATGTTTCTTAACCTTTTAAGAAACATTTTCCTTTCTGCTCAAATATAACTTCAGGTACAGTATTAAAATAAATAAGTAAAAAAGGAATACATAAATAAAAACATGGATGAATAAAATAATAATTCTTGGTGTATAGCATTTGTGGGTAATTTCTTGAATAGACAAAAAAGTAAAAATATCTCCTGTGGAAAATTCACACAGGTCTTAGGGGCGTGCCCGCCAGTAAGCGCATGGACACGCGCATCTTTGGCATGCGGACACGCGCCTCGTCAGTTTCAAGCGGCACAGTGCAGCAGTGAGAGCTCCACAGTTAAGTTTAACACGGACAATTAACAGCTTTCTCCTTTTGATGTGTGTGCATGAATGATTAAGGTGAGAAGCAGCCCATGTTTCACTTCCTCACATCGCCCAAGCCTTGAGTTGTACGTGTGTGTGTGTGTGTGTGTGTGTGTGTGCGCTGCTGATGTTACATGATGTCAATCATGTGGCGCGGCCGAAATTTGACCGGCGTTTTAAATCGGCATTTCTTAGACTGACTGGCTGGTCGCAGGTCACGGCCAATCACAGCCGATCACATGAAAAACTGCCCGATTTCAAGCACTGCCGATTAATCGGTGCAAGTCTAATAGAAAGTCAGCACTTTGAACCATTAATGTCTACACCAAACGTCATGGCAATCCATCCAAAAAATGTCAGAGTTATTCACTTTGGACCAAAGGGTTCCTCTAACTGACCAATGAATGGATAGGCATATATCACCATATTCAGTGGGTTTCTCACATTCACCAGCTGAATCAAGTGAAGACTTTAAAAACCTGTTGGCAGACATTGGAATTCCTTTTTCTTTTCTTTTTTTCCTTTTTTTTTTTTTTAACTACAGTTTAAATTGAAGTTCCCCTACATGAATAGATCAGTCAGACTTCTGCAACAGTTTACCCTCTGTTGTCTTTCTCAGATAATCTTTATGGTTGGACGTGGTTACTTGTCTCCAGACCTCAGTAAGCTGTATAGTACCTCACCCAAGTCAATGAAAAGGCTTATCATTGACTGCCTGAAGTTCAAACGTGACGAGAGGCCCCTGTTTCCCCAGGTGAGTAGTGAATATGTTGCGCATATACCAAAAGGCATCACACAAAACTAGCAGAAGTCCAACTAAGCACAAAAACCTGTGTTATCATCATCTAGTAAAAACTAATTTCTGTAAAGACATATCTTCATATGTATGTAGAATCTGTGGGACAATATTTTGGTATCAGAAAGTGTTCTGCTTTCTGTTTGTAGTCCGAGTACTATTGACCAATTGCGTTTGAGCAACAGGAATGCAGTTAGCTTTTTTTAATGCCTCCTTGACGGCCGCAGCCAAAGGCATTATCGTTTTGGGTTATCTATCCATCCATCCATCCATCCCATTCTTCTGAATGCTATTTCAGGAACCCCTTGAGAGAATTTCCTCAGATTTGGCACAAACGTCCACTTTAACTTAATGATGAACTGATTAGTTTTTGGTGGTTAAAGGTCACTGTGACCTCACAATAGAATAGAATACAATGAAATGCTGAAGTGATGACATTTTATATCCAGTAGGTCAAAGGTCAACTTCACTTTACTCAACAGCCCTTTTTTCACCTTATTTTTTCACGGAAACACGGAGACAAAACAGAAAACAGCCAGCTTCCTATTTTTTGTGCAACACTTCCGGTCCAGCACTCTTGACCACTGTGTAAATGGGAATCGCCCTGTTGTTTACCTTGTTGAGTTTAGTTTTGTAAAGTCTATAAACACAATGATTGAACAAACATTACTATTTTTATGTGCACGTTTTGTAATTAATGACATGGTTATCGTAGATTAGGCGGGCTAACCGTTAGCTGTTAGCCATTAGAGGTGTCTGTAATAACTCAATAAACGGTCCTTGAAAAAATATTTTTTCCAGCAGATGTCTTAGTTACAACATGATTGAGCTAATTGGAGTAGTTTCATGTCATATCCGACAACAGGAGGCTTTTAACAGATGATGTCCTGATGTTAGCTTTGCTGCTAGTGTTAACGTTAGCTGTCCCTGTCAGCTGCAGCCACTGATGCTTTCTAGACATCGTGATTTCCCAAAACTGAATAAATACCACACATAGCAACACAAAACTGCTTTGCTAGCTCAATCATGTTGTAACGGCTGGATGGTTGATGCGTACATGCTGATTCGGATGCTATCAGAGCCGATCCGCGCATCACTGTGGCTTAATAATCAACTCAGTCAATAAAAACAACCCGTCCTCTGTTAGGAGTGTATGTCGCTGACAGAAAGAAAGAAAACAAAAAAAGATAGAAAAGCAGCATACACCTCACATATTTATTTCTCACAGTTGCGCACATGTTTTGCTGGCATGCAGAAGCACTGTCTGTGTGTCTGTGTGCCGAGGGTGCGAGCCGCAGCTTCAGCTGCTCAGGTAGAGAGGCTGTGTAGCTTGGTGTGTTTTTCGCTGATTCGGTTCTGCAGGTTCTCTGCTGGTACACTGGAGATGGGGATCAAGCAGTTTGTCTCACTCGGGATAGATTGTGCTGCTTTGGTTCATAGTTTTTGATTGATGTGCGATTTATTCGCGTTTAGAGGGAATTATTTTTACTAGCAATTACCGGGTAACAGAAACGCGGGTGCAGTTATCTATATAAAATACACAGACTAACTAACTAACTAACTAACTGATTGACTAACAAACAATTGAAAATTGAAAAAAATTAGCTTGCACCGTTAGCTCTGGAAAGGGAAAGCGGCTGACCGGAAGTCACTCACAAAAACACGGAAGTTGATCACTGTTTACTTCCGTGTTTGAAAATAAGGTGGATACGGCCACTATGGAGTCCCTTCTTTATGCTGCCTTTGCGGTTTGACACAGAGCTAAACAATGGCAGCATCATGCTGCTCTAGTTTGTGATTTCAGATTGCATGACCGCATCACAAAAGCAAGAGGCATAATGGGCATGTGTCTGCCTTTAGTGTGTCATATAACTTATGCGTTGGCAGTGCTTTCTAAACAGTAACAATGGCATAAAATGTCAGTAACATTCATCTACCATCTCTTTTAAGTCTCGGCCTCTCCTCAGAGTGTATGGAGCTCCCAGACCTCATTGTTTTTCGCAATTTGCAGACACTTGTGGCTGCTGGTAACTGCTACATCTTTGTGAACACGATATAGGGGGAATTTCTTCAAATTTGGTACCAACATCCACTTGGACTCAGTGAAGAGCTGATAAGAATTTGGTTGTCAAAGGTCAAGGTCACCGTGACACTGAAACTGTGCTGATTGTATAGATCTTCTGTACTGTCAGGGGGAAGATGTGTGTGAAGCATTCATGTTTTCACAGACATGGATGTAAACTTGAAGTGCAATGTAAGTGGATCAAAGAGGCACACAACCATGAAGTGATTATTCAGGTTTTGTATTTGTTTTCCTTTCATCAGATCCTGGTAGCAATTGAGCAGGTTCAAGACCTGCTGCCAAAAATCGAGAGGAGTCGCTCAGAGCCGTCGCTCCATCGGGCCGTCCACGCTGAGGACCTGAACCCCCTTCTGTTCCACACCACCAGGCTGGTGCCCCTCTAAGCTCCCCACAACATGGGGCAGAGAAGTCGTCACCTGTCTAAAACCATCACAGTGTGAGGCATTCAGGTGTCTCAGAGAGGCCACAGGCTGACTGTCCTGACAGACCACAACCCCCAACTCACTTCCTGCCCCTGCAGAGCCCCGGAGCTGCAGCACTCAGCGCAAAACTCAGTAACTGCAGAAATAACCGTAACACTTTTAGTCTGATGGTGAATCTTCTATTCTTTTATAACATGACAAAGATCTGCTCATTAAGGGATGTAATTATCTACTGTATCCAGAAGGATGTTAAAATGCCTCTGATCAGTCCGTTTGCGAAAGTCATCAAACTGGTTAAGCTGCATTACATATTCTGACCTACTAGGAAGTATTTTCAGTTGGTTTTCATAAAGGGTAAAGACAGTTTGGCACCAACCCTGCAAAATTGTGTGCCCATTTTCAGGAATAAATTAGTCTTAGACCTTTGAGGAGCACTGTGATCATAGCCAAAACATTTAAATCAGGTCAACAGTCCAGTGCCAGAGCTGCTGGTTCAAGTCACCTGATCAGCTCACATATTTCAAATGCTCTGTTGTCATGCGCCCCTTTCAGTCTAATGCGATGGGAGATCTGAGATGTGAAGCTAGTGATTTGAAAGCAGACTCAGTGCTTAGTTACCTTGGTAAAAGTGTCTCTGCACATACAGAAAGCAGTGACGGGCTTGAAAACAGAAGTGGTGGATTTTTGCAACTTAGTATGACCTCAGAATAATTTATCTGATTTGGATAGCTGCACTCGAATCATTAATTTCACCTTGGACCCAGGTTACCATTGATGTTACATTATTGATGGACTAAAAAAAAAAGTTAAACTCTAAAAAGCATTTGATATGTGGAGGTTGAACGGTTAACACAGCAGCACCTGGCCGAAATGACTGTAGTTCAAATAATTATATTTTTTAGAGATATGCATTTGAATTCACATATTCCTGTGAGTCTTAAACATTACAGTTTGGAAAAAGTACATCAACAGGCCATTAGATCTCTTTCAGCTTAAATTATTTGGACCAATATTTTTGCAGTTGATACAGAAAGGTTTGTCTGACAATTTGTTGTTCTGATATTGAACATTTCCGAGCCCAAATCACAGGGCAGAATATTAATCAATTCTTATGCAGATAAAACTACTGTATTAAGACGGTTGAGGTTTGGGGCTTTAAATAGACTGATAGGACAGTGTTGATCAATTCTACACATCCTCTTTAACTGCAACATTTAAACCTTGTAAAATTAGCTCACTGTTTTGGTCTGCCCCTCATACACAGTGTCGGAAAAACACGTTTACGTGTTTGTGCAGAGCACACCTTAAAATTCAAGGTGGTACCAAGTCTTTTTGTTCCGCTGATTCTTTTCTCTAGTTTCACCAGTGTCATCACACCCCAGATCACAGGACTGCAGATAAGACAGCTTTTACCTGTTTTCTTTTGTCATTTTTATCTTCATGAGGAATTGACAGACCATTGTAAGTTCCATTCTTAATGTAACTGGTTAGTTGTATTGCTGCTACTTTTAGTGTTTTCTATTCATATTTTTTCTACACCTCAGAAATGAGACAGGCTTGGACCAGAGTGCACCTTCATTGTTCGCAGCTGCAACAGGTCTTTTGCAGTGTAAATTAGCCCTTGGTTGACACCTCACACATACATGCCCACACACATACTGGTCGTAACACTGTGAGTTACTTGGTTAAATGAGTCATACCGATTTGGATGCACTGCAGAAGGTGTGAGAAGTGGAATTAATTTCCTGCAAATAATTGAGGATTCAGTGTGCTCCATATAAACTTGACCGTATCACGTCGAATGGATTAGGGTGACGATGCACCTTTTAGAACAGTCTGTCCTCGAAGGCGCTCGTGTTGTTATCCATTATACACACACACAGTGACAATGAAAAAGACGGCTTGAAAGAAGCTCAAATCATGCTTATTTTCACCTTTAGATTTTTGGATTTTTTGTGTCAGAAAAGCATCATAATTGTCTGATCGCTCTCGATTCCACTGTTAATAAAGGAGCTTTAGATGCTGTAGATGAGTGGGCAATGACTTGGTTTGAAGAATGAGTCCTTACAGTTTAAATGAGCAAATTATGCATCATCCCATTGTTCATGTAGCTAGCTGATAAGTGAGTAGCATTAATGGACCAAAGTTTAGATCTTTGTTTGTTTGACTTTCATGCCGTCTTTGTCTTTCAAACAACAGTTGGAGGTGACTGGCTATAACTCAGTACGTTTACATGCACACCTAATTCAAGCTACAGTCATAGCTCGACTTGGCCATTTAATTGGACTACTGTCCTTGTCCCAGTATACAAGCACAGGAGGGGAATTGATTTAATGACCGAAATATGTTCTTCTCTGATATGATGGGTGGTGAAATGCCTTGTTAGTATTGGACCTTTTTTCGGTTGACCTATTACATCACAGACCCAACAATCAACAAACGTGAGCTATGGTTAGCTAGCAGCAAACTGGTACCAACAGCTTTGTACATTTCGTACGTGCTGTACACTTTTACTTTTTGTACAGATGAGATGCACGCTGGATGTAGATTTCGCCATGTTACCTGCTTCTTCTTCTGTTACCCATTTAATGCTGTTCGACTTCCAGGTCAAAGCCAGAAACTGTGAAGCATGTGCAGAGCACCTAGGCCAGTTTGGGTTTGATTGACTGTGTACATGCAGGAGTAATTATATTCCCAGTCACACTGTCTGGGTGTGTTGGTCTGACTTTGAGAAATTCGATTTAGTACAATTTCAGTCGGACTAATATGTTAACATATATTTTAAAAGTCCAGTTTTATTCGGACTAACACAATAAATTGATTTTCTCTAATGTCATGTAAACATACTGACTGTCAACATCAAAGTCATTTTGTAATTTTGTAGACAGGGCTGTTTAAGGAGCTGAATTAGATTTGTAAATGAGGGTGCATAGAAATCTCTTGATGGCCAGGATGGCACAGTGATGTGATGTGGATTTTGTGAGATTCTCAAAAAAACAAAATTATTAATTAAATATTAATAAATATGTAGAGCTTAAGTAATTAATGTGCACTAGAGGCCATTTGCAAACACTTTGTAACACTGTAATCAGGTAGCTACCCTGTGCAGTGTACACTGGGATAGAAAGTGGCCAAGTGGATTTTATGAACAGTACAATTCCCACATTGCCGCAGAGTGTTTCATGGCCAAGCTTTTCTTTGTGAATGCTGGTGGCCTTCCCCTGCTCTCACTTCTGGAGAGGAATGAATGAACCAAACCTTGACTTGTTGATCATGTTGCTCACAGTGCGATCTCTGGGTTAGGCCTGTAACTAGTTGCTGTGTCTAATGACTAATGTAGTAAATAGACTCAGTGGGGCAGACACGTCAGGATACTGTCACAGACAACATTCAATGCTCAGGTGTATACTGCTTCATGATGCAGTCAGTTTCCAATTGATGTTTCCAACGCATAAAACAAGCTGCCTTGTGTAATGATTAGATGTTGTTACAGGAATACTTAAGCCCCCAAAATGATCATTAGTATATCAGTTATTCACCCCGATATTTTGATACAGCTTAGCAGTTAAAAGCCACCCCTATGCTTTCATTCCAACAAGAATTTTTCTCTTCATTCACTGTGTAGGCATGTGAGAAAAACAAAGTTTCCTTCAGAAATTCAACCTAACAGGGGTTGAGTAATTAATACACAACTGATCATTGGCAGTGAATGATTCCTTTAAAATAATAATTCCAGCTGCATAAAGAACTTCGTCAGTAATGATGGTGGATTTGTAATGGTGTGCTGTGTTTTCTGTCATGGCTGTAGTGTTTTCGATGTCAGAAGGCCTCAGGAGCCCCAGCTAACATCACAGTGCTCCTAAAATTGTTTCATGACTACCAGTGCCTCATTGACAGGAAAGTAGTCCTTCATGAAACACTGCTCCTATTAAGAACAAAATGCATCATGGGATTTAACTCATCACAGGGAGATATTAGTAGGAGCCTTTTTCTTTTGGGACAGGCTGAGACCTTTTGTGGATTATAAACCTAATCCCATGCAAAAGCACTGTACACCAATGTGGAGCTATGAATTGCATGCGTTGTAGAGGGACTTTGTGCAGGTGTCTCCTTTACTTGAACCATCTCTGGAGCTGCTTTTCCTCTTAGCTTCTTCTGTCAACAGTGACACTAGTGGAAAGTACTACATTCCTCAAGGCTTTTCACCCCCATCACCTCTACAAGATTCAATTTCTTGAGACATTGACATGCCTGAACACAGACTTAAACAAAACTTTAATAACTTGTATAACAGATCAAATATGTAGTTTTAGTTAGTTTACAGGACCCTTTGCTCCTCCTCATACTAGACAGTTGACAGTATATTGACCCTTTCAGACACAACAGGACAATAGCACTGCTGCACTCTGAAATCCATTCTTTGGGCAGCTGCCACCGCGCTGGGTGCACTGAACCCCGCAGCGAATGCAGCTCAAATTGGTGTAAGTATATAAAGCGAGCAGCAGCAGCAACCCACCATCTGACGCAGCACACCATGACCACTGACACAGGGGCTCAGCAGGGAGACGAAGATGTCGTCTGCAGTCATTTTGACTTGACTAGCGGACTTCACTACAAGCCCACCGGCTGTTGAAATAGGTGACCAGCCTTATGTTCTCAACCACCTGCCAGCCATATGACCACCTGAGTTGCTGGTGACACCATCAGCCAGCTTGAGTCGAGCTCAGACCGGCCAGTTTACACAGCTGGAACTTTTCTCAGCAATGTTCTAAAAGTTGCATCTTGTTGCGAATGTTTGGTCTGAACTGGGCTAAAGACTTTATCTTATCTTTAAAAGTCACAGACTTTTTACTATCACATTCCCTCCATGTATTTGTATGAATAGTGTTTCATTGCTGAGCAGTGCTTGAGGGGTAGTTTCTGATAGGAGGACAAAACAATAAAACTACATAGGACTGCCAAAACAAATATGCCCACCTGACCTCTCGATTTGTTTTTCAGATAGCTAAAGCCCCATATTAGCTTTGATTTAAAGAAACATAATGTATGCTCCATGTAACAGCTTTGTTGGATATGTACAGCCAGACATGTTTGAACCAGAATCAAATTCAGAGCCAGAGGAAACTGACCTGCCTGAAAATGAACCTTGTTCTTCTCAGTCTGCAGCAGAACGGTCATTTTGATTCATTTTTTCAAACAACAAAACTCAGTGTCTATAGTTCTTAAATAGCTCCATTGTGTCGTCAAGCAAGCTTTTTAAACACTTCTAAACACACACACACACACTTCTAAACACACATTTTATTTTACCCCAACTTCAAGTTTAGAAGGTATTTTAGCAAAGAAGAACTGTGGACTTTGTCCTGTTTCTAACTGTAGTTGCACTAAGAAGATACCACATCACGGCCAGTATGGAGAGGGGGAATGACCACAGCAATAACTAAGTCTTTCATATGGCATGTGAGAATTATAGTAAGAGACTTGAGAAAATCCTGACCTATCCTTAAAGTCACTGGTATCATCCTGTTCCAACAAGTAATTGTAGGCTAATACACGGCAAAAGTGCTTCTTTCCTTGGCCTGATCTGTCGGGTTTTTCTCTCTCAGTATGACTGTTGGTCATCTGTTCCATTCCTTGCAGCAGTGGTTGTGACTGGTCACTGCTTATTGGCAAAATTGGCAGTCTTGGAAGTGTCAGTGTTGTGATACTAACAAGTCATATGGTTTTTAACATCACACTAGAGTGTAAATGGACTACCAGCAGCTGTGAGGATGATGTTTTAGGTGGTGTTCTGTGAACTGGCCTTGCTTCTCTGTGTATTGTATGTGTCAGTTAATGAACTGATAGCAGATGGGACGTAGACAGTGATATTTTACTGTTGTGAAAGGGGCTGGGTACCCTTAGTGTTCTTACTCATTCCAGTTATATGGGGGCTTGCATTGGTTTTACCAGCAGGTTGGGGTGGGGATCTGTGAACCAGGGTTGGGAAAGACTTTCTTTCTGTCTTTCTCTTATTTATTGATGTCTTTGCGGCTCTTCGAGTCTGATAAAATGTTTACAGAGACATCACTCTTTGCAACATTCACGTCATCGCCGGCCGGTCTCTCTAGCAAGAATGTTTTTTTCAGGACGGTACTGTCTGCCCCTCCAAATGACTTATTCTGATACTGTCTCCTGTAGGGGCATTTATAGTGGTTTGTCTTTTAATATCTTGAGCACAAACAAGATATCAAACTTTTAAGAAACATTTTGTTCATAGGGTTTCACTACGATAGCAAATGTTAAAAGATAGTTCAGAATTTTATAAGTGGGGTTGAATGGGGTACTTATCCATAGACCGTATATTACATGCAGTAGATGTCAGTCAGCACAACCCCAGGTTGGAGTCTGACATGAGAGCAAAGCAATCTACTGCTGTGGATGGGTCAGCAACAAAATGTATTTTAGCCACCTAAAAAAAAATCAGTGTAAGTGTATGATATATTGACAGTATTTTACTGCTTTACCTTGATGTCAGACAGTGATATTCGATAGGAAAATGGAGCTGTTAATATTGTTCTCTTTCACACCAGACTCCATTGAGGAAAAAACTGTGATTTAACATTGCTGAAACAGGAGCTGCTGATCTATTGCTACCTTGAACACTTATTCTGTTATTTGTTATTGTGTGCCTTTGGCATTTAAAAGGCTAAGTTCAGATTCAGATGAAAGTCACACAATAGAATTAACTAACTAATCGAAGAAGCAGCAGATCAGCAGCTCGTGTTCAGTAGGCTAAAATTACTATTTTTGTCAATGGCGTCCAGTGGCTTTGACGAGAGCATAGATGGATAACTAAAGCCATTGGAATAGGCTGATGGAAAGGTAAAGCAGTGAAAATACTGCCAATATAGCATACACTTAAACTGATACTGATTTTTTTCAGGTGGGTCTGTTTTTTTAAATACTTTTTCTTGCTGATGTCCTTCCACAGCATTGCATTACTAACCTTCCATGTTGGGCTCCAGCCTACTTTTCCAAACTGGGGGCATGTCCACTGGCATCTACTGTAGGTATTGCACTAACTATGTGTAAGTACCCCGTACTACCCCACTTGAAAAATCCGAGCTATCCTTTTAAGGGTAACACTCAAAATACTGTAAAAGAAACTTGTTATATGGTGGGCTGTGTTTTAAACTTGAGCCTATCCTGTGATATTTAAGTGTAGCTTATGAGTATTTGAATGGCCTAAGGCTGCTGGATGACAGAAACCCACCTTTTCTATGTGAGATGCTTTTTATAATCTTTCAGCAGAACCAGGACAGAATGTCTTTTTAAAATTTCCATAATGCAACGTTGGACCAGGTTTCCTGTGAATCAATGTCATAAGTGCATCGCCTCTCTGAGAGACTGGCTGTAGTGGAGGACTCATTTTTTCCTGTTCACTAAGGATATTGAATTATGTTAGTTCAGTTTGTGTGAGTGTGGTGTCTCCCAAAGAGGACTGAGTTTATCTCCTGAAGGAGGAGGGAACAAGTGCCACAGTTACTGGAAATCCATTCAAATAGACCTGAAAGGTCTCATGACACATTCAAGATACTGTGATGCTTTTGGAGAATTGGAGGGGCGGCACTGGAGGGGGGAAATCCAGACTTACCACAGCTGTGTGTTTCAGAGAAGAAGAAGATGAGAGAGCTGTATCAGAGTAGTTTTGTTTTGTCTTTTCATATCTCTAGGTGAATTGCAATACTTGTGTTTATAGTTTCTGAGGTGTCAGGGGTGTTCAGTTTGCAATAAATGGTATATTCTGCTGTGTACAGTTACATTTTTTAATTACAAAAATCGTATTTGTCTATTTTTTGTGTGATGGTTTCAAAAAGAACAAAATTATTATAAGTGTAAAGGAAATCTTAGTATTTTTTTAGGGTTTTTTTGTCTTAAAATATTGATGCAGGATTTATTCTTTAAATAAATACATTCATCTGTTACCCACTTGTTTTCAACTTTTTGTTTAATCTTTTTGCTTCATTGCACTTTTTATTACACAAGGAAATCAATTGTGACAATTTGTGGACAAAATTTTCAAAGTTCATCATAAATTGGAATTCTTAAACATTTATATTGAGGGCTTTTTCCCAGTCTTAAATGATGAGATATAGAGAAAAAGTGTCAGACTGTCAGTTTTTAGAGGAACCAACTGATGGTTAAACAGGGTCAAAAGAGGAAGTGGTTACATTTTTACAGATCAGTGAACTGCAAGCTAGAGACAGGAAATGCTGATCATCTGACATGGTGAGGTTAGTCAAAATGGATGATGCAGAGCAGTCTTTATACTATAAACAATATTTTACTGGTATATTGTAGGATTTCCAAAACTTACTATTTTTGAAAAGTTTGCAGGTGAAAGTTTGAGTAGATAGGTAATATTTTACACGAACAGCTGCTTTTCATAATCATTTCCTTCAGAAGATGTACAATGTAGGGAAGTTAAAAGGAACAACAAGCGGCTTCCATTTCACACAGCTCAGACTGAAATAGCATTTTACATAGCTTGATCATTCACACTTACAAAAGGCCTGAGTTGTCATGTCTGAAACATTTTTGTTTCATTTTCGAGTAACAGAAAATGTTCGTTCTGTGTTAAGCTCAAAATATTTTGTGATCATGGTAAAACAATTAATAAAATCATAGTTTTGTCCTCACAAAATTATTTTCTGATCTTAAGCCTTTTCCAGAAAACACCTTTTCAGCCATCTGCAAATATGATTTTTTAAAGGACAGTACTGTACAACAAAATTAACCTTAAAACATGTAGATGAAAGATATATTGTTTAAGAGAATATTGTCTATAACTTGTAGCCCAGTCCAGATCTACTGATGTGGCAGAAGAGTGTCATGGCAAAACACATTCCCAGGACCTGTTAACAAACGAGATGAAAAAAACAGCTTAGTTTTAAAAACAGAATAGATAAACTTGATGCCTGGTGTTCGTCACAGAGAAAAGTATTTATACATCTTCACAACTGTTACTAAATATAAAAACCTCAAAATCAATATTTGTGGCAATTTATTCCAAATCACAATCTAGAAATGTTTAGAGTATTCACAAAAATATAGGCTGTACTTTTTTTTTATTATTTTACAGGGTCTGTGATACTTTGATGTCACAACATAGCTTCTTGAGGAAAAAGATTGATGACTACAGCTCAGTTTTTGTCCTTAATTATTGAAATTAGTAAGATTAAGATACACTATGAAAGCTGCTTGAAATCATATTTTTGGCCACTTGGGAACGCGAAAAGCTGAAATCACCCCCTATTTGCTATAAAAGGGACTACGCATATATTTATTTTTTTAGAGACCAATTTTATTGAGTGGGAAAATTAGTACTATATAACGCCCTCAAAAAACGGCAGCCCTAAGGGACAAGAAAGATTTTTTTTGTGATCCATTTTCTAAGTCGGATCTAAATTATTACCTCCTGTGTTCTTTCAATCAATTTGTCTCTTATCTATAACTTAAGATGAGGTTACAAAAAGTTTTTACCAGGATAATTTTTGTCTGTGGAAAAAAAGGTGGGAAAAATGCTTTTGCATGTGATTATTTATTTTTTATTTTTTGGTCAGGATCAGTTCAAGTGTTTGTTGTTGTAAAACCCATTGTAGCCACAAGAGGTTTACGTTCACCATTACCCCAAGTCATAGGACTAAAAGCATTGTTTTCTTCCGGGTGAGATTTAACTTCTCCATGCATTGTAAGCATGAGGTACACATATTCTTTGTGAGCAAGTATTTACTCACTAGCTAGCGGGCTAAGTTTAGAATGGCTAATGCTAACAGCAGATTAGTGCCAATAAATTCATTTCTAGCCAAAGAAAGATAGTAAAGGACACTTCACACTGACACAAAGAAAAAGATATTACATATTTTGATGTGAGACTTGGTTGGCAGAGTACAGTGGGTTTATTGAAGCTATTTAGCTAATAACAGTTGCGTGCTGCTGCTTGTGACAAGGTTGATGAGAGTTGGAGGCCAGACAGCCAGAACAATAAGCTAAAAGAGGTAAAAATAATAAATAAATAAATAGAAAACAATTGCTATCAACATAATCAGAAAATTGAGTTGTATTCACAAGTTACTGGACCAAAACAAGCATGAGCAGCCATGGCTGCATATTATATTAACATTATCTGACTAAGAGTCTGACATCTTGACAGAACTTGCATCTTAACATAAACTGCAACTTGCAGCAGGCCACTGTTTCCTGAGGTTCACTGTGCAGTACCCCAAACCACAAAGAATGTGCTTTGATTTTGTATAGAGAAGTTAACGAAGACTGTTTCCTTGCAGTTTGGTATTAATAAGTATTTGAATACAGTAAATATAACTACCATGCATTTACCTCGATAATGCAGAGGACAATGACAGAAATCCCAGTGGTTAGGAAATTCTCCTCAAACAGGTTCTTCAACCTTTCCACACAACCCTGCAAACAAAGAGTATGAAGTTGAGATAAAGTGCAACCAACCAGTCAAATAAAAATAATACGGCATCTATCTAGAATTTCAAAAACTCATGACCCTGACCTCTGACCTCTACAAGCTGTTCACAGGGGTTAACAGTGTGTCTACCTTTATTCGGTACTGGGGATTTTGGGTGTCACAATTGCTCTGGCAGCAGGAGGCTGGCACGTTCTCTCCCCAATCTGTTTTATTACTGACACCACAGCAATCCAACTGAAACGGATCATTCAGAGAAAAAAGTCTTATAACAACAGACTGAGATGACTGAGCTCTCTGTATTTCAGCCCACTATCCACATCCATTAGTCATCTGTGTCATCACCTTATGTGAAGTGTCAGTATGTCTGTGCTCTGATGCACTTACCTGTGTCTGAAGAACATCCCACTCAGTTATGGCCTCACTCGTTGAGTTGCTTTTTTCCTTTGTCTTTGCTTTTGCCTTCTCTAACCCATCATGAAGATCATCTTTCACCAGTGAAGCGATCTAAATAGTGGGATGAGATTTACAGATTGTACACAGTGTATATGTGTTTCTTTTATTAGCACAACACAGTGTGAGTAGCAATGGATGTGACCCTACCTCGCTCTCATACATAAGGAGCAAGCATGCTGCAGTCAGCTCCACCAGCATCAGGAGGAACAGCAGCAGGAAGAACTGTCAACAAAATATTTTACAGTCTGTATTTTTACTCTTTGACAAACATTTATTATAAGACAGTACCACATTATATTGACAGAAATGAACGGAAAATTCCAGTTTATTGCAACTTAGGTCTTATTTTCTTTACTTCCTGCTTTAATTTTGACCCACTCTTCATAGTGTAGTTTTGCACACACAATCTTCCTTAGCCCATGTGAGCTATTTATTCAAACATCAGCATGTGGACACAGTCACATGATAATTTTAACATGATTATATGTATGTAAAACTGTTAATCAGGTAACAATTAACAAGTTGGTTTAGCGTGTTTGTATCCATACGTGCAAATTATTTGACCTGCTGGTGGCACTACATTTTAAAAAAAGTTAAGCTATCAGCAAGGTCATTAGGATTCATCATCTGGGGAACATGAACATCTGAATCAAATTTCATGACCATTTATGCAACAGTTGCAACATTTTAGCCAAATCCCTTTGCATCGAAAGGAGCTAGTTGAGGTGGTTTGGGCATCTCATCAGGATGCCTCCTGGGCGCCTCCTGTTAGAGGTGCTCCAGGCACATCCCACTGGTGGGAGGCCCTGGGACAGACCCAGAACATGCTGGAGGGATATCTCGTCTCGCCTGGGAACTCCTCAGGATCCCCCAGGAGGAGCTGGAACGCGTTGCTGAGGAGAGGGACATCTGGAATATTTTGCTCAGCCTGCTGCCCCTAAAACCTGACTTCAGATAAGTGGTTGAAAATGGATGGATGGATTGTTGCTTCGTTTGGCTTCAAAAATGTTCACTACAGTGTCCCATTGTAGTAGGGTTCAGATAACTGTTGCAATGGTGGGTTTGTCTTGTGCTAGTGGTGGGCGTGGTTTGTCGGGGCATGTCGAGTACGCTACAAATAGAATGTGTCTACGGCTATACATGTCTGAGACTGTAGTTACCAGCTGGCTGCCATATTGTTTTTAGACGCATTATGGGTGCGTTCTAAATCACATACTTTTTCTTTTTACTTTTAGTAGGTACTGCACCTGCCCTTAAAAAGTATGTGCTGTTGCATGCAGTATGCACACAATCGGGACATACTTCTTTGTTATTCCATTACACCCTGAAATTTGGCCTTCCTGCTTTTATATTCATTACCTTGGAGATAAAACAAACGCCACTCCCAGAATTTGCTGAAGATGATCAACCAGCAGAGATCTGCTGTTGTTACTTTGCAATGTATGTAGTTTAACTTAGAAGTAATAACTGCATGGACTGTAGATTCTAACAACTTGTATCTGCATTTCTCTGTCATTGTTATCTTTATAGTTATGTCCTTCCGGTCATCAGTTACTTGACTGCACTGTCATCAGTCATTGTGACTTCTGACAGCTGTCAATCACCTCTCAAGCTGTCTGTGGCTCAGTCAATGTGAAGTATCATCTGCTGCGAAATGGATTGTTGGTCAGAATAGCCAGAAAAGCATGCTGGCTTGCACACTGCAAAATTGGACCAGATGTTGTACAACATCCTGGTATTTTTGGCATATTGCATTTGACATACTATGTATTGGGGCATACTAAATCTTTTTCTGGCATACAGTATGGTCATATGGGTATTGGATTGCACAGTCTGTCACCCACCGTCAATAGGTCTGGTGTAGCGCAGTGCATTTTGGTGGTTGTAGGTTTTCTACCTCTTTAGCAAATGCAAAAGCCACAGCCCCTTTTCTCTGGTCATGCACCAATTTCAGAGGTATTTGTGTCTTTCTACTCATAGACAGCCCAGCTTTGCAATAAAGACATCATACTTCTTCAGCGACATTTTGGATGTGCTCACTTTCAGTTTGTAGCTCTAAATAAAGTGTTTTAGATAATCTGGATAAACTGCTGGCTTGTTTACAACTTGTGATCGCTTATAACATCTGATCACTCTACAGAAAACACGGTACCAGCTATGAAATTAAGACCAAAGTTGTAATAAATCTAAATGATCCTTTAATGGATACATTATATGACTGATATAAATATGTAAAGTGGACAGAAAACAGAAGTATGGTGCAGTGTGTTTCTATCACTTTGAATTCACCTGGGAGATTCAATGCGAGGCTTGGAAGTTTTTAAGACACCATAGAGGTAGAAATGATTTGTGACTACAACCAATGCATGAGAAAAATCAAGCATCCTTGTAAAATAGTTTTAAATGATCAAATAAGCCCTCCAGATGTGCTTTGGGCTCTTTGGTTTCCTGATACAAATGAGATAAACATGTTCATAGTGTTAAAAAAACAAAAACACGTGACAAAATTCCAAGGTGATATGTCTCTCCAGAAACAGTGTCTCACTTACTCTGGATAATTCAGAACACATAGTGAACAGTTGTAAATGGAACTCTTACTTCAGGTGAAGTGACTCTTTAAAAACCTCAAACTCATATACACTGGCTCACATCATCTGGACCGACTATCAAAAATAGATCAATAGTAAAAGTCAGGGTGAAAAACTGACGTGTGAGACATGAGGAAGTGTTTAACCAATCTAAATATAAGTTATCAGATGGACTAGAACAACAACACAAACAGTATGTGTGAGTTACCGTCAGGAGGAGACAGCGGTTCTCCTTCAGAGCACCTAGGAAGCCCAGGAAGGACACACAGGTGATGACGATGCCACTGACCAGCAGCATGTTGGCTGAGTTGAACTTGGCCAAGGTCGGGGTGAGCGCAGTCATCTTGAAGCTCACCATCAAGTACACACCGAAGCTGAGCACCGCCACACCACATAACTGACAGGAGGAAACACCCTGCAGTCAGCTTCATGATACACTTCTACACCTTAGTTACCTGATCCCATCATCACATGAGGCAGTTTCTCCACTGAGCAGCACCACAGTATTTCAGGGGATTGTTTCCAGTGGTGTAATGTACAGCATTTACTCAAGTACTTCTACTTCACAACATTTTAGAGTACTCTTCTCTCCGCTGCATTTATTTAACAGCTGTAGTTACTTTATATTACATAAGTATGCAAAATACAGTACATTGCTGTAACCTAATCTACCTGACTCCAAGTCAGCCAGCTGCAGCCCAAAACGTTTCTTGCCCATGAATGTATCATAATATTAACAATCCAGTTATATCATGTGTAGGTAACAGTGGTAGAGGAAGTATTCAGATCCTTACTTTAGTAAAAGTGCTAATATACACTATAAATACACTGTGGTACAAGTAAAAGTCCTGCATTGTAAAGTTAGTTAAGTAACAGTACACAAGTATTATTAGTAAAATGTAGCTAGGATAGTTTTGATTTTTTGAAGTGTGTGTGACTCCCAGACAGCCTGTTCCAACAGGGAAGCCATTTAAGGCTCCAGTTTCCCGTCCATGCTCTTGTCAAAGCCACCAGACTGCACTGATAACAACAGTAATTTTAGCTCACTGAACACAGGAGCTGCTGATTTACCGCTGCCTCCATCAGCTAGTTAGTGTTATTGTGTGACTTTGTGAGAACTCAGAACTAACTCAAAGTTAAATCACAGTTTTTTTCAATGGAGTTTGGCTTTGAAGAGAATGATGTAACACCTTAATGTCCCCGTCTGAAATCACTACCTGACCGTAACGTAAAGCAGTGAAAATATTCTATTTTAGGTTGCTTAAATTCGTTTTGTTGCTGATCCCTTCACAGCACTATATTGCTTAGCTTCAATGTGAGACTCCTGTCTGCTTCTCCGAACTGGAAGCGTGCCATCTACTGTAGGTAATACACTGACACACTCAAGAGATCCAAACTATCCCGTTAATCTACTCCAAACCGAGCTGAACAGCTGCAACACAAAATTTCTAATACACATGAATGCATCATAATTATAATAATCGAATATATTATATGTAGATAACTGTGGTGGAGGAATTATATAGGTCCATTACTCAAGAAGACGTACTAATACCACACTGTAAAAAAAATACTCTGTCCTACATTGAAAATGTTAGTTCAGTAAGAATACCTAAGTATAATCAGGAAAGTGTACTTAAAGTATAAAACTTAAGGTAAAAGTACTCAATGCATAAAAATAAGATTATTCATTTATTGGATCCGTTGCATGTCTCAATAGCAGGTGGTGTTCAGATGTTACAAATACATGGGTATTTATCAAATTGTAATTTTTTATGTTATTATTGTTCTTCTTCTCCCCTGACAAATGTAAAAGTACCTCTGATTGATAGAAACAGACACTTATAACTTGTATCAAAATGAATGTGATGCTGGGTGAGTGAGACATACGTACAAAACAAAGGAAGTTGGCAAAACACATGGTGTACTTTAAACACTTGAGGCAGCCTTGAGCCATTCTGTAACACTTCTGATCAGACCTGCAGCAAGAAACAGAAAAAAACAACCATATTATCAGATTTCATCTCTTATGTGAACATATGAACTCACAGGAATCTGATCTGAACTCAAAAGCATGTCATGTAGGCCTTATGTTTGTTTGTGTGTGTGTGTGTGTGTGTGTGTGTGTGGGTGTGCGTTTTAACACTGACAAAACGTCTTGGTCACAAAATGGGGAAGAGATACTGACACATCTCACTTCCTGTGTTTCCTGTCAGTCTATATGCAGAGAGTGGGCTTCAAATACATTTTACATTTATCAAACACGATATGAACATGTTATAGTTAGTGCTGGTGATGACATCACAGGGGTATCGGTTTACTGTGGAAATACCACAAATTCCTCAAATTATAAAATTAATACTTCTGGGTAAAAAACATCTGATAACCACCGTCACTATATATTTGTTTCAGACAGTAGTTTGATCATTTATAATTGATCTTTTCTGTAAAAAGAATTCATGAAGAGCGGGGTCATAACTATACAATATAACTTTACTAACATTTGATCTATTTTTCGGTGTTTACTAAACTTTTACATAGCCGATACCCTCGATTGAGATGGGTAAAAAAGTACGTTTTTAGTTCCTCAAATTCATCATCTGGTCTCCTGTTTACCACGTATTCTCTGGACATTAAACGTGAGGACAACAGCAAATATGAAAAATGATTGTTACAGTACCCTGAAAGATTAAATTCAGACCCTCAGAGGAGACAAAGACGAGAAATAAAGTTGAGGTCTTACCTGTTGGGGAGAATAATCTGCTCGTCTCAGTTTTCAGACTTGTGTTGAGTGAACTTTGCTGTTGCTCACACTTCCCCTTCTCAGAGTGCTGTGGACTGTGCTGCGTTTCGTGGGGCTTTCAGCACCTCCTTCTCACTTCCTCTTTCTCAGCATTAGCAACATGGAAAATCTATGACAGAAAATGCAGCAGAGAACAAACCAAAATAACACCAGCAACATGTCTGTGACACGCTCTTTTTTTATAATTAGACCAGATGTACAATCAGAAATAAAGGCCTGTCTAAAACAGTCAAACTGTGGTCGAGAGCTGTTAGGTCCGAAACATGGTGAATAATTATACAGCTTATGAAGTGACAGTGAAAAAACGCATCCTTATCAGATTTTTCAAAAGCAAAATCTTTTTTTAAAATAGGTTACCAAACTCATCACATGAATGGCTTTACAGACATGGCACGCTTGGTTCAACCATTTAATTCAGTGGATTGGTGACTGTATCAACTTTCCAATAATGATTATATTTGTTTTGTAGTGACCTTTGTATTTTCTAAAATATATATTCATTCTTACTAAATGACCTAGCCATTTTCCTTGAGTAAAGCACACGAGAGCCTGTGTAAGTTATGCACAAATGGAAAATGAACTGCTAAGGTATGCTGGTGTATTTCTGTGTTGCATAAAAAAGACTTCATTCTATCACTAGACTGTAGTGTGGTAGAAGAGCTCACCCTCTGACTCAACATTAAGATTCAGTTGTATGTGTTAACCACACCCTGTTGGTGGAACACACAGAGCATCATGGGGTTCCTGTGATAATCAGACTGCATCAGACTATACTCAGTACAGAGCTATGAAACTGGCTTAAAAATCTCACTTCTCAAATCTTAAAACTCACAAAAAGTCCCCACAGGAGACACATCCCCCTCAATATTTATAATGCATATTTTCCCCCAGTTAGAACATGAAAGTAGAAGAAGACTTTTTTGGATGAAATTAAAGCCATTCCCACAATAAACTGATACAAACTAACATTACCACCTCATGGTTGCCGCCTCCATGCACCAGTCTAGTTGCACTTACAGTTTACACCCTTGAGGGGTTCTTGAGACGGTTGCAAGGTCACACTGACCTTTGACCACCAAAATCTAATTAGTTCATTGTTGAGTCCAAGTGGAGGTTTCTGCCAAAAACACTCTTAAGATATCACATTCACAAGAATGTGATGGATGTACATTCGTATACAGGCGTATACAGTATGAATGGATGGACAAACGGACAACCCAAAAACATAATGCCTCTGGCCCCATTTAAGTGCCAGCATGTAGGCATAAAAAAATGCATAAACTGGTTTACAAAAATATATCAGAATGCAGGAAATGATGTGTTTGATGCTCAAAATTTCCTGGAAGTGGACCCTCAAACCCCTAGTTTCATATATGCCCTCCCCCAGTGTTTAAATGAAACCTACACCCTTGTGTGTCAGCCTCACACACTCCATCGTGGCCTGAAAACTTGCTGATGTTTCGAGCTAAATCAATCATTGATGCTGAAATTCATCTTTATTTACAGATCAGTGGCATCTTCAGAGCAGCTGTCCATCATCTCAGAAATATATTTTGTTTGCTTCTCTTCCAGTCAGATTTAGAAACACTTGCCTTTTCCATCAATATCAGCACACCAGGTTTCTGTAACACCCTCTTCATTGGATGCTGTCTCAGCATCTTTATTCTGGATATTACAGTGAGGGATGGCTTTCCGGTAAGAGTTATAATAACACCAAGAGACACAATATGGTGCTGTTCTCCATGTGATCCATGCTGCCATGTGGCTTTGAGGTTTACTCTTCCAGATTCACCACACAAGATGTTATGCCCCCAAGACAATCGAGGAGATGATGGGCGTAACATTAAAAATGAACCCAGAGAAAAGCAAACAAGGAATACAAATATATGTGGTAGCATTGCAGCGGTAGTAGCTTTCTGTGTTTTCACTTGATTTATAACCCCATGCTGTAACTATACTGTACAAAGAACAGAATAAATTTAACACTGATGGTTCTCTCTTATTGACCCCTTCTCTTTAAGGTTGGTGGGAATATAGCTCAGACTGTATGTTTTTCAGAGAAGTTGTGAAAACAATCATCTCTAAAAATGTTATCTATTACTGGCAGTGACAACAGTGACAATGAATTACTGAAGATATAGCCTGCTTCTGTTTTCATGAAAGATGTAACACAAAAGTTTCCTCTGTAGATAACCTAAAAAATGAATATTCTTTGATTAGAGGAAAAGTCAGGGGATTCCCAAAGTTGGTAGGATTCATCCTCTAATAATACAAATGTACAAAATCATAGCAATTCATCTCTAAGTCAAAAGGTGGGCTGATACCCAGATGTTGCTATCACCAGCATGACTAAAAACAGCCATGGCAATTTTTAGAAACTTTATCTGACCTAATGGCCAGTTTCAGGAACTGAAAAATAGAAGACCTAATACTGTTCTGTGTAATATAGCCTGACACCCCTACTACATTTATAACTAGCATAATTATGAATCTGTAAAAGTTGAAAAAGCAATGATCACCTTGGCAAGCCACACAGCCAAAAATAACATACCCCTGATCTTTTTTTTCTCACAGATACATCAACAGTACAGACACATTGACACCAAAATAATACAATATTTTTTTCCCAGTTCTTTTTAATTGTATTCCTTTTAACTCTCAAAACTACATCAACTTTTCCACCACTGAAATTACTTGAACAGTTTCTTGCCAGTGTTCCTGTTCTGTTTTACTTTGATCAAGTAAATAATAATAAATATCTTTTCTAATCACAACACCTTTAATGTTTCTGAGATACATCATAAGATATATTGCATAAGTGCACATATATATATATATATATATATATATATGTACATATATATACATATATATTGCATAAGTGCACATATATATATATATATATATATATATATATATATATATATATATATATATGTACAGTACAGGCCAAAAGTTTGGACACACCTTCTCATTCAATGCGTTTTCTTTATTTTCATGACTATTTACATTGTAGATTCTCACTGAAGGCATCAAAACTATGAATGAACACATGTGGAGTTATGTACTTAACAAAAAAAGGTGAAATAACTGAAAACATGTTTTATATTCTAGTTTCTTCAAAATAGCCACCCTTTGCTCTGATTACTGCTTTGCACACTCTTGGCATTCTCTCCATGAGCTTCAAGAGGTAGTCACCTGAAATGGTTTCCACTTCACAGGTGTGCCTTATCAGGGTTAATTAGTGGAATTTCTTGCTTTATCAATGGGGTTGGGACCATCAGTTGTGTTGTGCAGAAGTCAGGTTAATACACAGCCGACAGCCCTATTGGACAACTGTTAAAATTGATATTATGGCAAGAACCAATCAGCTAACTAAAGAAAAACGAGTGGCCATCATTACTTTAAGAAATGAAGGTCAGTCAGTCCGGAAAATTGCAAAAACTTTAAATGTGTCCCCAAGTGGAGTCGCAAAAACCATCAAGCGCTACAACGAAACTGGCACACATGAGGACCGACCCAGGAAAGGAAGACCAAGAGTCACCTCTGCTTCTGAGGATAAGTTCATCCGAGTCACCAGCCTCAGAAATCGCAAGTTAACAGCAGCTCAGATCAGAGACCAGATGAACGCCACACAGAGTTCTAGCAGCAGACCCATCTCTAGAACAACTGTTAAGAGGAGACTGCGCGAATCAGGCCTTCATGGTCAAATAGCTGCTAGGAAACCACTGCTAAGGAGAGGCAACAAGCAGAAGAGATTTGTTTGGGCCAAGAAACACAAGGAATGGACATTAGACCAGTGGAAATCTGTGCTTTGGTCTGATGAGTCCAAATTTGAGATCTTTGGTTCCAACCGCCGTGTCTTTGTGAGACGCAGAAAAGGTGAACGGATGGATTCCACATGCCTGGTTCCCGCTGTGAAGCATGGAGGAGGAGGTGTGATGGTGTGGGGGTGTTTTGCTGGTGACACTGTTGGGGATTTATTCAAAATTGAAGGCACACTGAACCAGCATGGCTACCACAGCATCCTGCAGCGACATGCCATCCCATCCGGTTTGCGTTTAGTTGGACGATCATTTATTTTTCAACAGGACAATGACCCCAAACACACCTCCAGGCTGTGTAAGGGCTATTTGACCAAGAAGGAGAGTGATGGAGTGCTGCGGCAGATGACCTGGCCTCCACAGTCACCGGACCTGAACCCAATCCAGATGGTTTGGGGTGAGCTGGACCGCAGAGTGAAGGCAAAGGGGCCAACAAGTGCTAAACACCTCTGGGAACTCCTTCAAGACTGTTGGAAAACCATTTCAGGTGACTACCTCTTGAAGCTCATGGAGAGAATGCCAAGAGTGTGCAAAGCAGTAATCAGAGCAAAGGGTGGCTATTTTGAAGAAACTAGAATATAAAACATGTTTTCAGTTATTTCACCTTTTTTTGTTAAGTACATAACTCCACATGTGTTCATTCATAGTTTTGATGCCTTCAGTGAGAATCTACAATGTAAATAGTCATGAAAATAAAGAAAACGCATTGAATGAGAAGGTGTGTCCAAACTTTTGGCCTGTACTGTATATATTAATATTTTTTCCAGTAGCCTATGACTGGAAAAATGAATTTTTGTATGGTTCCAGAAAAAGCGCGAGTGGTCGGCCTCCATGTCCCCACACAACATTGTTACTGTGTAGCCTACCAAGCTAACCACTTTTTAGTTCAATGGTGTTCATTATGTCTTTAGTTTATGATAATGACTTTAGTTGTTCTTTTATCTCAGACATGTTAGGATATTACGTACATACCTTGACATGTTTCGTCGGAAACTTCCGCCTTCCTCAGAAGTGTCACTTGGTGGTGGTTGTGACGCGTCTTTATCGGCTGATCTGTCAATCAGCCGATATTGGGAAGGCGTGAACGTCCTGTCACGCCACCTGCTGTCCGTCTGCCGCCTCTCCAGGACGCTGCTCCAGGTGTGGGAGAGCATGTATGCCCCCTCGTCCCTGTTCATTGTCCCTGGACCCCGCTTCCTTATTTCAATGGCCACCCTGATCCAGCGCCGGTAGCTATTTGTTGTCCTCGGTGCGTATGATTCTGGCCTTGTCCCAGTCCATAAGATGATTTTGCCTTTTGCAGTGAGCTGTTATGGCTGATTTGTAGGTTTCTTGTTGTGCCTTTTCTTTGATTGATCTTGTTTGTCTTATTTTTGTCTCCTTCTTGCATTCCTTTTAATGTTCTTTTTTACGTGTGCTGAAGCTCCTCCCTGTCTCCTCGATGTATGTTTTATTGCATAATTGGCATGGTATCTCGTAGGCTATATGGCGTTGCATTTATTGTTTTGTTCGATCTTGTCTTTTGGGTGTAGGCTAACAGAATTTGCCGTAGTTTTGTGTGTGGTTTGACCGGTGTGTTTATGTTGTGTTTGGAAACACAACATAACGTATGTTGTGTTTCCAAACACAACATAAACACACCATAAGGGAAAATCATCTTATGGACTGGGACAAGGCCAGAATCATACGCACCGACAACAACAAAGCTAGATCAGGGTGGCCATTGAAATAAGGAAGCGGGGCCTAGGGACAATGAACAGGAATGAGGGGGCATACATGCTCTCCCACACCTGGAGCAGCGCCCTGGAGAGGCAGCAGAGCCGAAATATGTCAAGGTATGTAATATCCTAACATGTCTGAGATAAAAGAACAACTAAAGTCACTAACTGCTTTTTATTTTGGGTGTTATGAAAAAGCAGGTTAAACTCTTCCAGCAGACGTCCCTTCACACTAGTGAATTTGTAGATGTACATTGTGTCTCGCACATTTGAAACCAATCTTCCTTTGTTATTTGGATCTTCAACTGTTTCCCATTTTGCTTTTATGTATAGTGTTGAGTCCCCCCTACTTCCCCCCACGTCTTGGTAGAAAGCAGAGATGACCAGAGAACCCTTCTGTTTGTATGCTTCCACAGTCACCTCAGTCAGTTTCCCCTGGTTCTGGCCTTATCTCTTTTGTGAAATAGTCCCTTAACTGCATGTACCTAAAAAATCTTTATTTTCAAGACTTTACTTTATCTTAAGCTGTTGGAAGCTCATAAATTTGACATTTTACAAAATGGAACACATTGCCGTTATGCCTTTTTGTGCTCATTGAATACTGAATCATAGATCCCTGGCTTAAACTTTGAATTATATGCAAACCACCTCAGTGTGTGAACCCCTCTTTTAAATTTGTATTTTTCCACGGTAACATTTCATATTTCTAGAGTAATTGCTACTATTGGATCCATTGCATGTCTCAGAGCCTCTGTCAAATATCTGTCTCCCACCAGGATCTGGATCATCTTACCTCTGATCCAAGATGTACAGTAGTTCAACACTTTCACTGACAGCCATAAACAAATTTATTTTATCACGGCAACAAACAGTTTCATCATTATTTCACATTTCCACAGAATAATTCATCATCTGGATCTTCCCTTCAGTTTCTCCATATTAACTTTTAATTTCTATCAAATAGTGGATATTATTACTACCCAGCAGTTTGTTCACTATTCACTGTATTCTACATCTTTAACTATTTAACAATATCTCACATCAAACTGAAAACAAGAAATTCAGTTTTTCAAAGGCAAAGAAAACATTGTAACGTGGTAACTATTCCCTATTAGGATAAAATCTTAAACAGAACAATCATCCAAGACTACAGACATGGGATCTAGATTATTATCACAGCTACTATACTCGTAACACTTTACCTTTTATTTTCAGTCATAAAAACCTAAAAGAAGGAATCACTGAGTCAAAACCACAAAGAGGTCCATAACCACAGTGATTAAACAGAACAAATGGCTGCTACAAAATGTGTACTTTTGCATGAATTGGCAGGTACTAGTTTTCATATAGTATCAATCACATTTACAGTAGAGAGCACTTTCTATGATTCTCAGTCGATTATACAGTTTGACATAAGAAGGTCCAGGCGTGTATTACTACTCAGCAACGGTGAGTCATGTCTTTAGGGTTGTTAGGTTGTTTCAAGGTTTCAAGGTGGACACCCAAGATTAGTGTCACCAATTCAGTATCTGACCAAATGTCTCCCCTTCTGTTCCTGAGATATGACATTGAATTATGGACGGAAAACTTCACGTTGTCACAGTTAAGTTGTCCTTTGACCTTTTGGATTTAAAATGTCATCACTTCATTGTTTTATTCTATTAGACATTTCTCTGAAATTTTCTCATAATTAGCATATGAGTTATGGCCAAAAACATGTTTTGTAAGGTCACAGTGACCTTTGACCACCAAGTTCATATCAGTTCATTGTTAAGTCTAAGTGGATGTTTGTGCCAAATCTGAAGAAATTTCCTAATGGTGTTTCTGAAATATTGCGTTCAAGGGAATGCAACAAAGGGGGTCATGGTGACCTTGGCCTTTGACCACCAAATTACATCATCACTGAGTCCACGTGGATATTTGTGCCAAATTTGAGGAAATTCCCTCAATGTGTTCTTGAGATGTAGCGTTCACAAGAACAGGATGGACGGACAGACAACCCAAAAAAATAATGCCTCCATCCATGGCTTAAGCTGGTGCAGAGGCATAAAACGGTGTGAACTAATTAAGTAACTTTTATCAATAACCATACCTAGTAAAAAAATGGAAATCTGGAAAAAAAGATTAAGGCTGGTTCACTGTTTTAATGGCACAGTTGCAAAGACCAGCATTAAGTGGTCGATCATGTGCAAAGTCAGCGAGGGTGTATTCATACACACCAGCTTGTTTGGTTCATACAGGCACAGAGCATGATGTGCAAAATGGACAGGTGAAGTGAAATATAAAATGTGTTGTCATAATCATGCTCTCATAAGTCATAACAAAGACCAGACTCACAACATGAAGACTTGTAATACAATAATATTGCATGTATAATATGGATGGTTTTGTGAAAATACTGAAAGTCCCTTCATGTTTACCAAAAACAATGATCAATGCAATAACTGTTATTTTGAGTCACTGTCTTCACTGAAGGCCACAATAATTAGAAAAAGCTTATTCTAGAATTAATTCAAATTTCCCTTCTGTGAAAGGTGAGAAATACCTTCTTCACTGGACAGAAATATAGAGGCTAACACTGGACTTAAGTGCATTCTAGGCACATTAAACTTCTATTTACTGTTTTAATTTATATGTAAACATTATGAAATGCTCTGTAGTGCTTTATGGACCTGAGCTTATTACAGTAGGGACCAGCTGCACATTGAGCAGTCCCAAAAAGTGTCACTGCATATTATGAAATATTATGTTGAAAGATTACAGTGCATTTTGAAGTTGTGTGTGACATGCTTGTATGAAGATACCAATCTTCTCAGAATTTTCAAGGCTCTCATGGTGGTACAATGCCGTTCACTTTCCCTGTTTCTCCATAACTACGACGGAACAAGAAACTGCCATACAAGTCAATGCACGTGTCAGACAAGATAAAAAACAAACATTGCTGTATTCCTGTAATTTAACCGATTTGTAAAATTCTTTGCTGTTCTCTGACCTCCCTGGGAGAACAGACAAAAGTCAGATATTTTCCCTGTTCACATCTCCTAAATGCATGAAGTCTTAGGAATTCCCTATGAAGTGGGAACCCTGGTTTGTTACTGAAGTGTTTAAACCATTAAAATGTATAGAAGTACAGAAACCAGGATACTACATACTGGGACTCTTCAGTCAATTAAAACTACCTCCCTCTGCTGGAAGGTTTGGGCCTAACAAGAAGTCACAATATCCATCAACAGTTGAGTCTTTGAGGAAGACACTGGTGTTCCATGGCTGCTCATTGGATAAAAGTAAAAGCTACAAACTCAGTTCTCAAAGGTTCCCAGAAGTACTGCATTTAAATGTGTTTGTTGTGGACCACGATCAGCAGCCTTGACAGGCAGTCACAGCTTCGACGGAAGTCATGGACTTTGTGGGACATTCTTTGCCCGATGTCGGACTTGGACTTGAATTTCATCATCCTGTGAAACAGACAAAGTGAAAACTCATCACTGTCTTCCACTGACTTAAGGTAGGCCCATTGTGATAAGAAAAATGAATTCATTGTCTGGAACTGCCTATCCCAGTACAGGGTCACAGGGGGGCTAAAGCCTATCCCAGCTGACATTGAGCAAGAGGCGGGGTTCACCCTGAACAGGTCGGCAGACATTCACAAGACTGACACATAGAGACAGACAACATTTCGCACCCACGGACAATTTAGAGCTACCAATTGATCTATATGTTTTTGGACTGTGGGAGGAAGCTGAAGAACCTGGAAAATACCCCATGCTGACACAGGGAAAACATGCAAACTCCACATAGAGGGGCCCCAGCCAGCAATCAGGTTTACACTTGAAACCCTCTTGCTGTGAGGCATCAGTGCTAGTCACTGCTCCACCATGCCACCCATGTGATACGAATATGGTGAATGGTGATGATTACATTGAGTTAAAACAGGTACATGATTGAAGTTGGTTTTATACATACTGTTTCAGCAGTGTCTGCCGTCTCCTCTCCCTCAGTGTGTTCACTGCCGGCAGTGAACGCCTCAAAGTCAGATAGAGCGCTTTCCACCGTCTCCTCATCATAGTCTGTCTGGCATTCATCAGACAGCTCCTCTGAAGGCACACAAAGACAACACCCATCTGAAAAATGTTGTCCCATATACAATCATACAACTGTAGCGGTGTAATTATGTAGCTTTTCATAAAACATTTTTGACAAAAAAGCAGCAACACTTATTCTTTTTTTTAACTTAATTTTCATAGTTTTGTTTTGATAAACCACAAAATTGCAAAAGGGAGAAAAAACAGACACATTCCTGAACAGACGGGTCACCGGAGACAGTACAGCACAGCTCATACGTTACCAGCAGTCAACTTTCTGTTAAGGGTTACATTCCTATTAGTCCACGGAGGGAAGACAGGCACACAAAGACAATGTCAACAGAACGTCAGGCAAAACTCCTTTCAAGTCCATACCAGCCTTATTCCATCTCACCCTCAAAGGGAGGGATTTTTTTAAAGAAAGGAATATGAAGCAGATAAATACTGCAAAGAAATCAAGAAATAATAATAATAATAATAATAATAATAATGATAATAATAATAATAATAATAATAATAATAATAATAATACTGGAATAAATAAAAATACAATCAATCCTGGAAGACCAAAAGTTTATGAGGAAGACAAATCAAACAAAATGAAACAAAAAAAAAAAATCAAACAGAAAATAAATAAATAAATAAATAAATAAATAAAATTAAAAAAACAAACAAACACCACCAATTACTTTCTTTCCACGTAATATCCTTACTCATATGCGATAGCCATTTGGTCCAATATTTACGAAATTTATCAATTCAGTCTTAGAGAGAAAGTCAGTTCTGAGTTTTAACAATTGCTACCCACTCTCCCTTTGTTGGTGGTTCCTTATTTAGCCATTTCTTAGTTATTGCTTTTTTGCTAGCTACAAGTAATACACTGCTCAAAGAAAATAAAGGGAACACATAATCATCACAATGTAACTCAAAGTCAACCAAACTCCTGGAATATCAACCTGTCCAGTTAGGAAGCAATACTGACTGCGAATCAATTTCACCTGCTGTTGTGCAAATTGGACAGACAACAGGTGGAAAGGAGAGGCAATTACCAAGACAACCCCTATTGAGGAATGGTTTTGCAGGTGGTGGCCACAGACCATTTCCCTCTCTGCGTCACTTCTGGTTGATTCTTGGCTAGTTTTGCATTTTTCCAGTGCCCTCGCCACTAGTGGTATCATCAGGTGGCATCTGCAGCCCACAGAAGTTGCTCAGGTAGTGCAGCTACTCCAGGATGGCACATCCATACGCGCAGTGGCCAGAAGGTTTGCTGTGTCTCCCAGCACAGTGTCAAGAGCATGGAGGAGATACCAGGAGACAGGCCAGTACACCAAGAGAGGTGGAGGGGGCCGAAGGAGGGCAACAACCCAGCAGCAGGACTGCTATCTGCTTCTTTGTGCAAGGAGAAACAGAAGAAGCACTGCCAGAGCCCTCCAAAATGACCCCCAGCAGGCCACACGTGTGCATGTTTCTGCCCAAACTGTAAGAAAGAGACTCCATGAGGATGGCATGAGGGCCTGATGTCCACAAGTGGGGCCTGTGCTCACACCCCAGTACCATGCAGCCCGATTGGCATTTGCAAGAGAACACCAAAATTGGCAGATTCGCCACTGGCACCCTGTTCTCTTCACAGATGAGAGCAGGTTCACACTGAGCACATGTAACAGACGTGACAGGGTCTGGAGACGCCATGGAGAACGTTCTGCTGCCTGCAACATCCTCCAGCATGACCGGTTTGGTGGTGGGTCAGTTATGGTCTGGGGAGGCATATCCGTGTAGGGCCACACAGACCTCCACGTGCTAGCCAGAGGTACCCTGACTGCTGTTAGGTAGCGGGATGAGATCCTCAGACCCATTGTCAGACCATATGCTGGTGCAGTGGGCCCTGGGTTCCTCCTGATGCATGACAATGTGTGAGTGTGTCATCAGTTCCTGGATGACGAAGGCATTGATGCTATTGACTGGCCCGCCTGTTCCCCAGACCTGAATCCAATCGAGCACCTTTGGGACATCATGTATCGTAGCATACACCGCCGCCACATCGCACCATCAATAAAGATTGTCATCTGGAACATTTCATTCACCGAGATCTGGGATGTGTGATTTAAGTGTTCCCTTTATTTTTTTGAGCAGTGTATCTTCTGTATGCCAACATGAAGAAAGGATATCATTTTCCTTCTCTCCCTCCACTTGGTTACTCAGACCACAACCTGATACTCCTTGACACCACCTACAGGCTGATGGTGGAACAGCAGGCGGCCAGCACAAAGTCTGTAAAGGTCTGGTCTGATGACACAGAGGAGGCATTGCAGGAGTGTTTTAATGTCAAAGACTGGGGACTTTTTATAGAAGACTTAGGCGATGACAAGGAGGGTCTCTCTCGTTGCATTACAGACTACATATAATTCTGTGAGGACATCATTGTCCCAACAAAAAAGGTTCGCTGCTTTTCAAACAACAAGCCATGGATCAATAAAGACATTAAAGGCCTTCTTAACAGGAAGAAGAGGGCGTTCATGTCCAAGGATCACGAGGAACTCAGGGCTGTTCAGAAGGAGCTGAAGAGGAGACTGAGGGAAGCCAAAAACAGCTACAAGGAGAAGATTGAGGCCAAGATGGGACAGAACAACACAAAAGAGGTGTAGAATGAGATGAGGAAGATGACAGGCTATAGGAAAGCCACACCTGGAGTCAAAGGCGGCCCAGAATTTGCAACAGAGCTAAACTTATTCTTCAATAGGTTTGAGACAATAACACCCCCTGTGAGCTTTGTTTGTGGATCTGAGTCCCCACCCACCATCACTGTACCAATTCACACCTCTGCTGTAGACTCTGCTCCCCTCCCCAGCAGCGACCTGTCTCCCTCCCCCTCCCCCTGCTCATCGACAGCTTCAGCTGACAGCTCCCCCTCACCCCAAGAAGGTGCCTGACCTATGGAAGACCTCCTGCATCGTCCCAGTACCTAAGAAAGGACGTCCCAGCACTCTCAATGAATACAGGCCGGTGGCACTAACGTCACATGTCATGAAGACATTTGAAAGGCTTGTTCTCCAGCACCTGACGCCACTGCTCTCTGCCTTCCTGGACCCCCTGCAGTTTGCTTACCAGCAGCACATTGGTGTGAAGGATGCCATCATCTTCCTCACTCACAAGGCCCTGTCTCACTTGGAGAGTGCTGGAAGCACTGTGAGAGTCATATTCTTTGACTTCTCCAGTGCCTTCAACAGCATTCAACCCAGCCTCCTGAGAGACAGGCTGCTGGATATGCAACTTTACCCGGATATCACTGCCTGGACTTTGGATTACCTCACGGGCCGGCCACAGTACGTCAGGAAGGATGGCTGCGTATGTGAGGTGGTGTCCAGTAACACTGGGGTGCCCCAAGGAACTGTTCTGGCACCATTCTTCTTCACCCTCTACACCTCTGATTTCCGGTTCAGTTCTGGTTCCTGCCACCTCCAAAAGTTTTACGACGACTCTTCTATAGTCGGATGCATCAGCAATGATGATGAGGAGGAGTACAGAGGACTGATTGAGAGCTTTGCCGCGTGGCGCAACCGAAACCACCTTCAATTTAACATCAGTAAGACTAAGGAGGTGGTGGTGGACTACCGGAGGAACTGGAGGCAACCTGCCCCAGTCACCATCCAGGGCGAGGAGGTGGAGATGATGGACTCGTACAAGTACCTTGGGGTCCACATCAACAATAAACTGGACTGGACTCATAACACAGATGCCCTCTATAGGAAAGGACAGAGCAGCATGTTCTTCCTGAGGAGACTCACATCGTTTGGCGTCTGTAGTGGACTACTCAAGACCTTCTACCAGTCTATGGTTGCCAGTGCACTCTTCTTTGCTGTAGTGTGCTGGTGGGGTGGAGTTAAGACTGGTGAGGTCAACAGGCTCAACAAGCTTGTGAGGAAAGCCCGCTCTGTGGTGGGACTGGACCTGGACAGTCTGGAGACAGTGGCTGAGAGGAAGGTGAAGGAAAAAATCTGTGCAATCCTGGACAATCCTTCTCATCCTCTGCACAAGGAGCTGTGGCTGATGGGCAGCTCATTCAGCCAGCGGATTATCCCACCCAGGAGCAGAACTGAACGATTCAGACGCTCTTTTGTGCCCACCGCCATCAGACTGGACAACAGCGGTTTGGCTTAAGCAACATCCAGCTCTGAACTGACTTATTTTGCATCCGTCCAATATGACACTTTATCTGCCACCTGTCACTTTATTTCATTCAACACTTTGTCTGCCATTTTTTAGTGACTTTATTCATCTGTTGTAGCAATTTTATTGATGTAGCAATTTTATTTTATCTTTAATTTATCTATTATTATCTTTAATTTTTACATTTTATTTCTTCTCTTTAATCTTATTCTATTTAATGTCCTTTGATTTTGTCTTGTGCTGTTGTGATACTTGAATTTCCCCCCTGGGGGATCAATAAAGTGTATCTTATCTTAAGCAGGTACTTGTCCCGAGCATTAAATTTCACTAGAATGTTACATAAATATATAGTGGCAAAATTATAATCCATCTCAAAACCCATTATCGAATTGATTCCTGTTACTATCTCTAGCCAGTACAACTGAATTGCTGGGTAATTCCAAAATACATGGAAATGATCCGCCATTGAATTGTTACAGATTCTGGTCTATCATTCTGTAAATATTTTCTTCTTGGCGTAATAAAGAACCTCCATGAAAATTCTCTCCATCGGCCAGAACAGGAGATGGTGGATTGTGTTTTACATATGTTGAACCACTCTTCCTCTGTGAGGGTTATGTCTGCCTCCTTCTCCCATTTTGCTTTAACGTATAAAGTAGAATGATTCCTGGAGGTTTGTATACATGAATATAGTCTTGATACCAGTTTCTTCTGGCTGTTGCCCTTATATGCATCAATAAAAATATTAATTAAACTAATTTCATTTTCCTCATTAATTTTAATATGTTTATCAAAGTGGTGCCTAAGCTGCAGGTATCTGTAAAAATATTGTTTTTTTAAATTGTGGGTGTCAGTGAGATATTGGAAACTTTCCAAGCCTTCTTTGGATGAGATCAAGCAGTACGATGTAATACCTTTTCAGATCCATTGTTTAAGCCTCAAATCCAACTGTGCATGTTTAAAATCTCTATCATATGCCACCCATCTTAACAGCTGTGTACTTCTCTCCAGTTTCTGTATTTTACATTCTTTGAACCAGATACTGGGAGGAACCACAGACCAGCAGCTGACTTTGTCTGAATAGATCATCTTAGAAGTTTTGTCAACCAAAATGGATTGGAGGGGGATATCCACCTGGCTTAATGCTAGGTCTTTCCATTTTGCATGATAATCATCATTGCACCAGCAGACTAGGTATTTTAACTGTGCTGTTTTATAGTAATCTTTCAGGCAAGGAAGGGACATTCCTCCCTTTTTCTTTTGGTAACTGTAGTGTTTTAAATCGCAACCTTGGCTTCTGACCTTTTCAAATATATACAGTACAGGCCAAAAGTTTGGACACACCTTCTCATTCAATGCGTTTTCTTTATTTTTATGACTATTTACATTGTAGATTCTCACTGAAGGCATCAAAACTATGAATGAACACATGTGGAGTTATGTACTTAACAAAAAAAGGTGAAATAACTGAAAACATGTTTTATATTCTAGTTTCTTCAAAATAGCCACCCTTGGCTCTGATTACTGCTTTGCACACTCTTGGCATTCTCTCCATGAGCTTCAAGAGGTAGTCACCTGAAATGGTTTTCCAACAGTCTTGAAGGAGTTCCCAGAGGTGTTTAGCACTTGTTGGCCCCTTTGCCTTCACTCTGCGGTCCAGCTCACCCCAAACCATCTGGATTGGGTTCAGGTCCGGTGACTGTGGAGGCCAGGTCATCTGCCGCAGCACTCCATCACTCTCCTTCTTGGTCAAATAGCCCTTACACAGCCTGGAGGTGTGTTTGGGGTCATTGTCCTGTTGAAAAATAAATGATCGTCCAACTAAACGCAAACCGGATGGGATGGCATGTTGCTGCAGGATGCTGTGGTAGCCATGCTGGTTCAGTGTGCCTTCAATTTTGAATAAATCCCCAACAGTGTCACCAGCAAAACACCCCCACACCATCACACCTCCTCCTCCATGCTTCACAGTGGGAACCAGGCATGTGGAATCCATCCGTTCACCTTTTCTGCGTCTCACAAAGACACGGCGGTTGGAACCAAAGATCTCAAATTTGGACTCATCAGACCAAAGCACAGATTTCCACTGGTCTAATGTCCATTCCTTGTGTTTCTTGGCCAAAACAAATCTCTTCTGCTTGTTGCCTCTCCTTAGCAGTGGTTTCCTAGCAGCTATTTGACCATGAAGGCCTGATTGGCGCAGTCTCCTCTTAACAGTTGTTCTAGAGATGGGTCTGCTGCTAGAACTCTGTGTGGCATTCATCTGGTCTCTGATCTGAGCTGCTGTTAACTTGCGATTTCTGAGGCTGGTGACTCGGATGAACTTATCCTCAGAAGCAGAGGTGACTCTTGGTCTTCCTTTCCTGGGTCGGCCCTCATGTGTGCCAGTTTCGTTGTAGCGCTTGATGGTTTTTGCAACTCCACTTGGGGACACATTTAAAGTTTTTGCAATTTTCCGGACTGACTGACCTTCATTTCTTAAAGTAATGATGGCCACTCGTTTTTCTTTAGTTAGCTGATTGGTTCTTGCCATAATATCAATTTTAACAGTTGTCCAATAGGGCTGTCGGCTGTGTATTAACCTGACTTCTGCACAACACAACTTATGGTCCCAACCCCATTGATAAAGCAAGAAATTCCACTAATTAACCCTGATAAGGCACACCTGTGAAGTGGAAACCCATTTCAGGTGACTACCTCTTGAAGCTCATGGAGAGAATGCCAAGAGTGTGCAAAGCAGTAATCAGAGCAAAGGGTGGCTATTTTGAAGAAACTAGAATATAAAACATGTTTTCAGTTATTTCACCTTTTTTTGTTAAGTACATAACTCCACATGTGTTCATTCATAGTTTTGATGCCTTCAGTGAGAATCTACAATGTAAATAGTCATGAAAATAAAGAAAACGCATTGAATGAGAAGGTGTGTCCAAACTTTTGGCCTGTACTGTATATATATATATATATATGGAAATTGTTCATCTTCATTCATTTAATTGCTTCAGTGGGATCTCTACGGGTAGGGACTGAAAAAGGAACAACAACTGAGGTAAAATGTTCATCTATATAATCTCTATTCTGTCACACATATTTAGTGTTAAAGGTGCCCATTTATCAAGATCTGTTTTTATTTCCTCTGTGATAGGGCAGTAATTAATGTTATAAATATGAGTCAGGTTCTTTGAAATATTAACACCAAGGTAGTTAATATTACTAGTTTTCGATTAATAACCAAACTGTTAAGGCAGGACAAGAGTTTGGGCAGGCTAGAGTCTGTATGGGACAGAGTGACAAGCATGTCATCTGCGTACAAGCAGATCTTATGCTCTGTTTCTTTAATTAAAATTCCTATTATTTCAATATCTTCCAATCCTCAGAGACTACCATTTATTTTAATTCGAGCAGTGGGTGTGTGATATATGGATTTAAGACATCTCAAAACTACATCATTGACACCAAAACACTGGAGCACTAAATACAGAATCCCCCATTATACTGAGTCGAAAGCCTTTTCTGCATCAGCAATATTATACTGCAGACTTTGAGTTGCTTTTACTCATACTATCAGCCAGGTACAGTGCGCGCCTCACATTATCTTGTGTCTGCCTGTTTTAATAAAACTCGTCTGGTCAGTGTCAATCAAATCAGGAATTATGTTTTCTAGTCTTTCTGTGATTATTGAGGTGAACAGTCTGTAATCTATGTTCAATCCAGAAATGGGTCTGTATGAGCTGCATTCTGTCCTCTCTTTCGACACCTTTGGGATCATAGATATTATAGCCTGATCCAAAGATACTGGGTTCTCTCCACCTTTAAGGACATAACTGAAACACTGTGAAAGCAAAGGGGTCAATAAGTCCCCAGATGACTTAAACCACTTTGCCGGAAACCCATCTCCTCCTGTTACTTTGTTCATTTTTAGTCTTGATATAGCATTATCAGTCTCTGTTTTGGTGATTTCTTGTGTTATCAATTTATTTTGTACCCAACATATTGATGGTAGATCTAAAGATTCCAGGAAGCTTCGTATAACTGAAGGTTCTGCTGCGTTAAGACTCAGAGAACAGCTCCTTACAGTATTTTTCAAAAGATTGTTGTATATTTTCTGGTTTACAGATAGATAGATAACAGATTAGTTGATAGTGGGATCCCTGATTTTAAAGATTGATCTTTCAAATAGTTGTTTAAGCAGTTTCCATGCCAGCATTTTTAACTCTTGGCCTGTTCTCATAATGAGTTTTATCTCCATTGGTTGTCCAGTATCTTGTTTAATTTTTGCTTTGTTGCATTTATTTTTCTAGTATTTGGGGGTCATTTAGCTTCATATGCTTTCTTTCCAGTGTTTTAAATTTGGCTATTAGTTCGGTAAAATTTTTCTTTTTTCTTTCTTGAAGACCACATTATAAGTTTGCCCTTCAGCACTGCCTTTAAAGCACCCCATACAACACTTGGTGATATATATTCTCATTATTATTAAATTCCAAGTAATCCTTAATTTCCTTCTCAATAAATTCTTCATATTGTCAATCATTTAGAAGAGCAGTGATGAGTCTCCAGATGGTGGTCTTAGGCTAAACATTCAAATGTAGTCTCAAGTACACTCCCGCACGATAAGACACATCTCTAATTCCCATACTGCAATCTATAATTCTCTGTCTCTCTGACTTTAACATAATAAAGTAATCAATTCTAGAGTGAACCATGTGGGAATGGGAGAAGAAGGGAAACTGCCTCAGAGGGGTGGAGTTTCCATCATATATCAATCATATGAATACTTTTAAGCTTTTCTTTTAAACATACAGTGACTCTGGGTTCATTCTTTTAATTGGATTTGAGACTAAGGGTGGGTGAAGCTGTACATACCAGTCCCCTCTACTAATTAGAACACCAGAAACTTGTGTAGCAGTAAAATCAAATATTTTTGGTTATTAATTTGTCTGGTCCTGGTGGCTGATAAACGTTAAGTAGTGTTACTTCCCTGAATCAAAAATCCCTTTCACAAGGACATTACGCCCTTCTCTATCAATACTTTGTGTGGAGGGCTGAAAAGAGACTTTGTTTGTCCTTTGGAATAAGAGGAATAGAATGTGTTTCTAGATTTTCTTCTTTTACCTCTACTGTTATTATACACATATGATTATTGTCATATATGTATACTATCAGACATTTATATATACTTTCAACATATTGTAGTACACTACAATAGGGATCCCTCCTCAGTTGCTCTTCCTGAGGTTTCTACTGTTTTTTTTCCCCCTGTTAAAGGTTTTTTTGGGGGGAGCTTTCCCTTATCCACTGTGAGGGTCCTAAGGACAGAGGGATGTCGTATGCTGTAAAGCCCTGTGAGGCAAATTGTGATTTGTGATATTGGGCTTTATAAATAAAAGTGATTGATTGATTGATTGATAGATTTTGGTGGTTTTCTCTTTTCATCTTGGCTATTAGTTTTCCTCTTTTGATTGGATTTTGTATGCTGTTAACATTAAGTGTAATCACTCTATATTCTTGTTGAAGCATTTGTCATCAAATACAGCTAATATATCCATATTGTTAAACCGAGGTGACCTTAACATCTTAACATGAACACGTATGATAACACAGAACATGAAAATTAGAAACACAAAAGAAAGGACCTCCATAATCCAGGTTTCTTCTTGAAAGATAGTCTTTGGATAGGAAAGCCTTTGATTTACGAAGACCCTTGCCAGTGCAAACTGATATATACTGAGATATATATAATTCAGTGCACACATACAGTACAGGCCAAAAGTTTGGACACACCTTCTCATTCAATGCGTTTTCTTTATTTTCATGACTATTTACATTGTAGATTCTCACTGAAGGCATCAAAACTATGACTACATGTGGAGTTATGTACTTAACAAAAAAAGGTGAAATAACTGAAAACATGTTTTATATTCTAGTTTCTTCAAAATAGCCACCCTTTGCTCTGATTACTGCTTTGCACACTCTTGGCATTCTCTCCATGAGCTTCAAGAGGTAGTCACCTGAAATGGTTTCCACTTCACAGGTGTGCCTTATCAGGGTTAATTAGTGGAATTTCTTGCTTTATCAATGGGGTTGGGACCATCAGTTGTGTTGTGCAGAAGTCAGGTTAATACACAGCCGACAGCCCTATTGGACAACTGTTAAAATTGATATTATGGCAAGAACCAATCAGCTAACTAAAGAAAAACGAGTGGCCATCATTACTTTAAGAAATGAAGGTCAGTCAGTCCGGAAAATTGCAAAAACTTTAAATGTGTCCCCAAGTGGAGTCGCAAAAACCATCAAGCGCTACAACGAAACTGGCACACATGAGGACCGACCCAGGAAAGGAAGACCAAGAGTCACCTCTGCTTCTGAGGATAAGTTCATCCGAGTCACCAGCCTCAGAAATCGCAAGTTAACAGCAGCTCAGATCAGAGACCAGATGAATGCCACACAGAGTTCTAGCAGCAGACCCATCTCTAGAACAACTGTTAAGAGGAGACTGCGCCAATCAGGTCTTCATGGTCAAATAGCTGCTAGGAAACCACTGCTAAGGAGAGGCAACAAGCAGAAGAGATTTGTTTTGGCCAAGAAACACAAGGAATGGACATTAGACCAGTGGAAATCTGTGCTTTGGTCTGATGAGTCCAAATTTGAGATCTTTGGTTCCAACCGCTGTGTCTTTGTGAGACGCAGAAAAGGTGAACGGATGGATTCCACATGCCTGGTTCCCACTGTGAAGCATGGAGGAGGAGGTGTGATGGTGTGGGGGTGTTTTGCTGGTGACACTGTTGGGGATTTATTCAAAATTGAAGGCACACTGAACCAGCATGGCTACCACAGCATCCTGCAGCGACATGCCATCCCATCCGGTTTGCGTTTAGTTGGACGATCATTTATTTTTCAACAGGACAATGACCCCAAACACACCTCCAGGCTGTGTAAGGGCTATTTGACCAAGAAGGAGAGTGATGGAGTGCTGCGGCAGATGACCTGGCCTCCACAGTCACCGGACCTGAACCCAATCCAGATGGTTTGGGGTGAGCTGGACCGCAGAGTGAAGGCAAAGGGGCCAACAAGTGCTAAACACCTCTGGGAACTCCTTCAAGACTGTTGGAAAACCATTTCAGGTGACTACCTCTTGAAGCTCATGGAGAGAATGCCAAGAGTGTGCAAAGCAGTAATCAGAGCCAAGGGTGGCTATTTTGAAGAAACTAGAATATAAAACATGTTTTCAGTTATTTCACCTTTTTTTGTTAAGTACATAACTCCACGTGTTCATTCATAGTTTTGATGCCTTCAGTGAGAATCTACAATGTAAATAGTCATGAAAATAAAGAAAACGCATTGAATGAGAAGGTGTGTCCAAACTTTTGGCCTGTACTGTATATGTTTCAAACTCCCAGACAAAAGGTCTGTTGTTTTGAACTGTTTTGTTTAGCACCCTAACCAACTATTTAAAGCCGCTACAAGGATATAACTGGATATGCAAAAGTCTCTCATTTCTGCTGATGTCTGTGCGTGACCTACAACAGCAAATGAGACCATCGGTGTGAAGATAAGCTATTTCTATATAGTGTATACCCATACCTTTAGGAAACTGTCTCCGGTCCGCCCCAGGTCGCTTCCAGGACGAAACGATTTACGGCACTCAGACGGCACACGTCATCTTACCTAGCTGCTTACATTTATAGTGACTCTTATAAATAGTTGCTATTCCTCCTCCTCAACCCTACGTCCGCGGGGAGTTAAAATAGCAGCAATCATCGGGTAAAAGTTCTGTGAAAGCACTGGACTCACCAACAGTCAGCCACGTCTCAGTCACACAGAGAAAATCCAATCCTCGGGAAGTCAGGAAAAACGTTTTGTTCGCTAGCGATCTAGCATTTACCAGCCCAATCCTGGCAGAAGCCGGCGGGTCCACGGCGTTAGCTGTCCGGGGAGCCACACACAGAGGCTGCAGGTTACGCAGATTCACCCCGTGCCAGCGGGGACGAGGAGAGAAGGGGCCGCGGGGCTGGAACACCTCATCCGGGCTGACGACAGGTACCAGCCAGGCATCGACAGGGTCCAGCGAGTGCCGAGAAATAAAGAGGCGAGGCACCACTCCATACTCAGTCCAAGAAGCCGTGGAAGTGCTCGCCAAACAGGCCTTCAGCCTTACCAGCCGACCGCTGCGTTTACCCCGGTGGCGGTGGCGCTTACACCGGAGAGGTGGAGCTGGGGCGCGGCAGAGGTGAGCTGGGATCCCCGACAGGAGCGGGGGCAAAGTTTTCCCGTCTTGTGGTTTTATTCATCCCCAAAACAAACACATGCGCGAGCCAGGTAAGCATCTTTACGACAATACGCGCTAGAGCTGATGGGAAATGTAGGCTTCATTCCGGCAAAACGCTACTGCTTTTGTCCACAGGGTCACCAAAATCAACTCAAAATTAAAGTTCCTTGTAGGGGCTTTAAACATTCTTTACGAATAAAAATCATGAAACAACAGGTGTACATTTAGCTAGTCTCTCGCAAACAGCATGTAATTGCTTTTCAGTTTACATATTATTAGTCAATCTGGATGTACTTACCACGGGATATCAAGCTTGGATATATTTTACCTAGGAGTAAAGTCAGGCGGTGTCTCTGACCACAGCAAGGCGTAATCCCTGAAGCCTTTGCCACACCCTTTCTCAGTGAGCATCTCCGTCCTGGCGCTTTTTCATGCCCACCATCTGCCACGATTCTGACCTGTCTTTCAATGGATGCCATAATGGTGGTGCCCTTGTCTTCGTCGCTATCCACGGTCAAACCCTTGTTCCTCAAACCCTCCCTGCCTCTGCCGCAGACTTATAGGTGATGGGACCCTCGTCAAAAAAATACACAGAGTTTCAATGGAGGTGGCGTTTGCAAGCAGAGACCCTTTTCTTTCAATAATTTTCTGATGGGGGTGTTAGCCTGGCTCTTCCTCTGGATCTCCACGGGATAGTCCTGGTCAAAATACACTCTGTGTCCATTCAAATGACCTTCTCTCTTTTTCCACGCCAAGCATAGCACTTAGTCCTTAATCCTGTATTCCAGAAAGTAAATCACAACCGACCAAGGATTAGCATTTTGCAATGGTTTAGGGCCGAGTGCCTGATGGCAGCACTGTATTCCCAGTTCGGTGTTGGAGAGGGACAACTCCATCTTGTTAAAAGTTTCAATAAACTGTGGGATCCCATATAGGCGTTAGGGCTGCGCGATATTGGGAAAAATTGATTTTTTTGCCCCCAGCAATATATATTGCGAATTATTTAGTTTTTTTTAACGATGCATTATTTTCCACCAGATGACTTCAGTAGCTCTACTTGGTGAGAATTAATCATTCTGGAATTATTAGGCTGATATTGCTTTGAATGCAACAGCATAAAATGTGCTGAAAATGGGCATTTGTTCAATGAAACCACCATCTCTTCTCAGTGTTTCCCCTATATGCAACTAGCAGTGGCGCACCACGCTGCTGATTTTTTTTTTTCGTCTTAGCTCTTTAGAAATTACCGTTATATTATTTGGCGCTACGGACACTTAAAAACCAGGTCAATTCACACACTTGAGAGTGAAGCATATAAGAGGAGAGGAGAGGGCTCCGTCTTATCTCTTCATACACTAAAGTTAGGCTATATTATTTTGCGCGACGGATACTTCATATAATAACATAACATTATACTATTTATCGTGTTATACAGTGAAACATTTCACCTTATAACGTGATGACTTATATTGTTTACACGATGGCATGTCATTTCTGTCTCTACATGGTCGTGCCTTTACAGTTCTCCTCTGCTCTCTGTATCACGCACGGCAGAGTTAGGCCCCAGTGCACGCGTGCACACACACACACAAACGTGCGCACACACAGACACAGTTGAGCACACAATAGAGTGCGGCTCGGGCCGCATTTTCCCAAGTCCGACACATTTATAACTGAGCCAGGCCCGAACCGCAGCACGGCACTGTGCACACAGTCAATGGAGCGAAGCCTGTGTTGCGTTCAGGCGTTGTCACGTAAATAACACATTCCAGCACCTGAATAGGCCATATATTATTTATTCCACTCAATCAGACACATTTTGTTTGTCAGTCATTAAAACAGAAGCGAGTTTTACGTGCATCACTCGGCAATTTAAACATGCATGCTTAATTTAATTAGGGCAAGCCACACTGCAAGCCCCGTGATGTAAATATTGCACAGGTGTGCATCGCGATGGCGATGCTTAAAAGATATATTGTTTAGGCCTAATAGGCGTACGTTGTTTCTTCGTGAGCATGCTTGGAGATCATTTAGTTTAGCCTGAATGCTTTGTTGGGTATGTCGTGCTTGGCAAAGCACCTCTTTAACGACAGAGCTCCAGTCCTCCATGTCGGCCATCCGTTGCGTCTTCTACTGTACTCACAGTTTCTTTCACATTCGTGGCAATTTGATTAGGTTGCGGTCGACATCATCTTTGAAGTTTGCCAAAACGTTTTTCATGTCTCTTGAAAGGGTGTCATTAAAGTTGTTTAGCTCGATCTTCACACGGTAACAGATAGCTTCTCGACATGTATGGCACAGATGCTAGCCTGCAGGCTAACATTATCCATGGCGCTGTTTTTTTCAGGTGTCTGTCCTCCACTTTTCTCAGGTCTCAGGGATGCTTTGCCTCTTCCCCTTTTCCCCCATCCATTATGTTTGAACTTCAAAACTTGTAAAATCAAGTTAAATTAGGGGAAAACAACAGACCTGTCTGGGAGCTCTTTGTTTATGCTGACATCTGCCCTGATGTCATATCGGAAGCCAAACAACACTTTATTCTTAAAAAAGTATTTCACTGCTGGAAACAGCACTGTGCCATACCAGCCCACTAAATGCTCCTGCTGGTGGGTGACATAATGCGAGTTGTTTATCCGAAAACAATATGGTAGGTAACAAGCAATCTTGTATTATAGTTAAACAGGGAGCTGAAATATGTTCCTGAAAACATCAGAGGTGAGAAACAGGCAACGTAGTAACAGAATCTTGATTTATATTTGATCAGCACTGTGTGGTAATACCATTTGATCAAATTTTTTTCAGCCTCTGTTGCGAGTTCAAGCAACAGGCCAAGAGCCAGCCGGGTCCCCAGGAAGTGCGGTGAGATTTAAAGCCAATTTTAGTGGTGGCCAAACAGTGTAATTACACCATCATGTGATGCCCTGCAACCCTAAAAGACTTTTTTTCTCATTGACTAACATTTTGAAAGACATTTCTGTTCATCGGTGGATACATGTTTTTGCACGTCACATCCCCCAAGAACTGACATGGTTTTGGGATATAATCCATTCGGTGTAGAAGAGCCGCACTACTGAATCATTTTATCTCCATTCAAGATTATGGAATGATAAACCTGAGGTAGTTGACTAGGCTAGTCTCTAGTTTGCCTGCTCTATGGGCCGCACAGTGAGGAAGCAGTGCCAATCATGTGGGTAATTATATACTTTGCACTTAAATCATTTTGGCTTCATGCGCCACTGAGCAACTTTCATAGGGCTGAATGGGGCCCCACTTCCAACACGGTATCCAGTTTTCTCTATACATCCATGGAGCCAGCTCAAAACCGCAGGATGATGTGTAGCCTGTCATCCAGCGGTTTTAAGCAGGGCGATCTGAGTGCTGATAAGATGGAGGGAATTTTACCACAGTTCATTTACACATACCCGCCACATTGTTATGACATAAAGCTGGGTGAAAATTGGTGAAGCACTTCTGATAGCATTTCAGGATGAACAATTTGTTTCAAGTGGACATACTAGAGTAACATACAGATCAAAACATCAGAATTTCAAATTAGCTGCACAGATGTTAATGGCTCCTGTAATTTTATTATGGATTTTATAAAATACATACACCTACACCTGTACACTGTAAATCAAAAGCAGGCTTTGGTATTATTTATTTTGTCTATGTATATATACCATTTTTGATGCATTTTTTTGTGATTTCAATATTTTAATGCAACTCACCATCGACTAAGGCATTCTTGACTGGTTCGATTCTCGACACTATCTCTGCCAGGTCGGTGAAGGAGGCATTCGGACAGGTGACCACCTGAAAGATATAAACTGCATCATTCCAAAGTAGACTTTAAATTAGCTTCAATTTCATTTTATTTTCACTCTTTCTGATGAGACATTAAGGACAGAGATCAATAAAACAGTACTAAGACTTTAACTAATAAGAGCCCTGGTTTTCTATCTGTGTTGATAAAGTGCAGTGAGGTTAATAAACATGAAAACTACAGCAGTGAACTAAAAGAGGAGAGTAGCTCCATGGAGCTGCAAGGGTGGCTTTTAACTCTTTTAAATTAGTAATAGTATAGCAGGCCTTTTCCCACTACCCAGAATGATTCAATCTACTGTAAAGCTAGCACACTGAAACCTGAAAGGGTGTATGTCAGACAGTTCAGTTGCCAGGGGATGGTGTATGGTGTGACATCTACGAGACACCTGCCAAACTGCAGACCACTGTTCAAGACCTGCAAACAACAAAGCCTGTTGTTTTTCAGCAAGTCATTAATGCATTTTCAGCAGCTTTTTAGCCATCAAACGTGGGTGTTTTTCACAGAGACATCGCTGCGTCTCCACCAGGAACAGTGCCATGAAAATCAGTAGTTTTTTTACCCAGACATTGCTGCCTTTCAACATATTCTGAACTTTGCTGATGCAGAGTCCATACTGGTCTGAGTTAAAATAAAACTACATGAACATGGCTTTAAAATCAGCCCTCAGGTTAGCAATGTCTACAGTTTATACTTACATGTCCAGTTTTGGTCTTGTGGAACTCGGCCTGATGTCTGTCCTTGAGCATGCTGTCCACCACACCGCTGCGCTGCCACACATCAAACAATGTCTTTCCGTGCTGGTATCCAACCTCCTGCAGCCACAGTGAAGGAGGGTTAGAAGGAGATTGTCAGTCTGCAGATGGAAGAAATGTGGGTAACAGCATCAAGGAAAAGAGAGGAAACTCACAGCGATCTCGTCGAACTTGCCAAACTCTAGTGTGCCGTAGCGATCGATGGGCGGCCGAATGTACTCGCAGTATTCACTGTCTCTGACCAGTTCCAGCTGCCGTACACAGCAGACGTAAGCAAGCCGGGTTTGGATCTCTGCCATGTTCAGGACCTGGAATGTAAAATTAGTTGAGTCTAGCAGGGCTGTGAGGGCTGTTTCTGATATTTAGCATCCCTAAATTTGACAATGCTCATATACACTCTCTCCAACATTTCTCTAAATAAGTTCAGTAGGAGACATTTTCCAACTGTACCATAAATTTCTGCATTATCTTTGGTAAATGCCTACAAGAATAATTTCAGATGACATGTGACATGCAAGAGTACCTTGACTTTCTCAGTCAGAGGGTTGAGGCGTTTCCACAGCAGCCACCAGCCGTTCAGGGCGTCACCATAGTTGGTTAGGTTGGTTTCATCCCGACTTCCAACATCAATTGCAATCACAACCTTGGCCCCCATAGAGCGAGCCACATCGGCTAGATACCAAAATCACAGAAACACATCTTAATCTTAATAATCTATTTTCTCAATCAACTTCTTAGTGTGAGTGATGAGGTCTGACATTTAGAGATGTATGATATGGGCCTTTTTAATCCTAAATGCAGAGCCATGTTGAGTACCTCCCACTACAATACAATTGCATGTGACTTCAGCACATTGGAAGTTGTTTCATTTAAGAAAGAATTCATCTTAAATGACCATTCATTTTCACAAATAAAGGTCAGTAGTGGGTCATCCACTATCGAAAGATGGCGGTTCGATCCCTGGCTTCTCCAGTCCACATGATGAAGTATCATTCGGGCACAGTTGAATGGCTGTACCATGTGTGAGTGTGTGAAAGTCTAAACTGAGTAGCAAGGAGTTTTTTCCCCACATTATTATTAAGGTATGAATTAATAATTTATTTGAGGCTTTTCAGTGTTCAGTTCACTCTAGAAAAGATCGAGATGGTCCAGTCTGTGTAATAATTTTTTCAACAAAATACTTGAATTATTTCATTCCCACGATTATATAATTCACAAGCAGTGAAGTTCACTGCCACCTTCTAGGTGTCTCTCACCTGGCAGGTTGTTGATGTACCCTCCATCCATAAGTAAGTGTCCATCTTTGGGATCACAGAGAGGTGGCAGGTAGCCCGACAGAGACATACTAGCCCGCACATACCGCCACAACGAACCTGAGGTGGAGAGGCAAGTGCTGGTCAAAAGCAGCTGTCTCTTTGTCTTTTTTCTCTGTTTGTCAACAGGTTGTCAAACAGAGAGAAAAGACAAAGAGAAAGCTGACTTTAGAAAATAAAAAAAATAAAATAATTTGCTTTATCCATTTTAGTAAAAGTCTTTTTTCTGTGAGTATAAAAATACAGTTTTAGAGGGGATTCTAAAAATATACATTTATTCATATTTTGCAATCTTCCAAAAAAGTAGCTGAATGCTTTTAAAATAAAACAAGAAAAGTCCAGAGTTACACAGACCGTCAGTGTGCACTCTCATAGAGGAAGCTGTGATATCTGTTGTAATGTTGAAGTACGGTAGCCATAGGTCCTAGCAGAGGAGAGGGAGTAAAAGGAGACAAAATTAACATCTGTTAGTATGTATCAGACTATTTACTGTAAGATACAATCCCACAAGTGCTGACTTTTGTGCCATCTATCCAGCTATTCTTGTGGAAATGTGCTAACAATTACATTTTCTCACAGAATACATCAAATTGGAACTGCCATCGTTAAACAAAGGAGGTGGCCTACAACACCACTTATCACCCACTTATAATGCAGTCCTCAGATGTCTCCCACAACAGCTTCACAGCCATTCTCACCTGGACCCATCTAACCCTAATGACACACACTATAGCCTTGTGGGTCAATGACTCACAAGTGACCTTAACGACTCTGAAACTCAGAGCTCACCTGTGACCTCAACAACTCTGTAAGGGTTCACACCCACACAGGGTTTAATGCCTGCTATTCTCCACCAGTCAGTTAGAACTGAAGAATCCTATTGTGTGAGAGGTGAAACATCTTCAAGAAACGCAAGCTGCCTACGATAGAGCACTTAGAGTTCTCGTAGAACTCTTCACTAGCACAGAGCTCCTTACATTAAAACTGGATTCTCACTTCAGGTGTGACACAAAGGCGACAAGACTTACTGCACCTTTCAACTGAGATAGATAGATGGACCAGTAAATCAGAAGCTTTGCCTTCTGGCTCAGCTCTCTCTTCACTACGACAGTCTAGCACAGCACCCGCATCACTGCAGATGCCATGCCAAACCGCTGATCCATCACACGCTCAATTTTACCCTCCTTCGTGAACAAGACCAAGAGATATTTTAACTCCTTTGCTTGGGGTGGTAACTCTCTCCCATACCAGAGGGAGCAATCCACTGTTTTCCAACAGAGAATCATGGAACAATACTAAAACTCTCTTAAATTAGGCTAAGACTAATAACCCTTTAACCTTACTGCTTAGCTCTTATTTGTTGTCTTTTTAAGAACTAATTTGAGAGAAACCCCCACCTTACCTCTATCTGTTTACCCTTGAAGACAGAGCTAATGCTGGAATTAAAGGAAGCGCCAGAAAACATAGAGGTAACAGGGTAGGTCAGATCCAAGATCTTCTTGAAGTAAGAGGTCATATCCTGAGAAAGAAAGAAAGGTACAAAGGGAAGTGAAGAAAAATTAGTATTGACAGGTAAGGAACTAAATTCATTTTAAGAGAGGAAAACTAGAGTCAAGAAGTCTTGATAAACATTAGAGTTGATGTCATAATAGCAAGAACAAACTCTTTAAGTAAAGCAGTTTCTAATAACAATGACAAAGATCTAACTTGTGAAAATTTGTGGGAAAACTTTTTGAACATAATTGCATTCCTATCCTCAGTGTCATGTCAACACACCATGGCCCATTCACGAGCCCGGACCCTCATGCGACTGTTGCTCTTCTCCTCGGCGTACAATGCTCCCATGAACGAGCCAATGGAGGTGCCGCCCACCATGTCGATAGGGATCCCCGCCTCATTCAGAGCCCGCAGGATACCCACCTGAGAGCAACCCCTGAAAAAAACACAGTTGTTATATCGGTATGTATAATATACCTGTGTATGTATATATATATATATATATATATATATATATATATATATATATATATATATATATTGGGTACAGTAACAGTTATGAGCAATACTCCTGCTGTAGTTATATGTCTATGTCTACCAGCTGTCTCAGGTGGTAGCTGAGAGGAACTCAGTCCCTACCTTGTCAAAGCTCCAGGATAAGGCAGAGCAGTGAGAGACAGAAACAGATCAGTTAGACCAGAAACAATCAGAATAGACCACCTATTGGAATAGGCATATTTTGCACACCGTGTACTGATGTTACATAACTATCAGTTTGTTCCTGTTTCATACTGATTCTGCATTTTTCTCTTTTATCATTCTAATGCTAAACTGTTATTGTATTGCAATTGTACTGATGGAGTCCTAACATGTAATGAACTGTCCTGGACTGCCACCCTGTGCTGCTAACACTGGTTCCACAAATTCCATCAGAAATATTTAAGAAGTTTCTATGCTTTCTCTGACTTTTTTCATAACAAACTACATTAAAAAATTGATAGTAACAATTGTAGTGATGTAGCTATGTTTAACTGTAAGCACCGTGGCCACTCAAAAAATATATTATACTATTATGATAACATGTATACTCTGTCCTACATGAGTGACCAAAGTAGTGGTTGTTAAATGCTTTTTTTGGATATCAAATATGACCAACCACTGACTGCAGCTAATGTTGAGTCACAAAGTGAAAATGTTATTAAGGCACTACAGATTTGGTAAACAATGGAGGAGACACTGGTGGTAGCGGTTGCTGGATACCCAGAGCTACAGTATATGACTTTACAAACTGCCATTACCACGATCTCTCATGTACCCATACAGATCTCTGTTTCCCTGTGGCTAACAGACTATTTGCTGACAGCCTCTCACCCTCAACCAGAGCTACAGCAAGTACCCTCTGCCTGTTTAGTAACCAGCTACTAATTACTGTGAAAAGAAGTAGGTAGTTTTAGCTAGCCAAAATAAGCGGTAGATTGATTACGCAGGGAGGTTAGGGTAAGGAGGTGATGGGGTGGTTGCCTGGCAGCAATAAAAAGGTGTGTGTTTTTTTTAACACTGGCATTCAATTAAATAAAAAGACAATGCAGTGCTCATTGCATTTTGCAACCTGCAAAACATGCCAGGCTTGTTAATAGCTGCTTTGTCTGTGCCCGTCACTAATGTTACAAAATTTAAGTTACCTCAGTTAGGAGGACAAATATAGCTAATATGTGTAGGCACAAAATTCTCAAAAAAGTGTACTTGATTCAGATTGTGACTGTAAGGTATACCATTACTCCCTCAGGCTAAGTCTTACAATGCTGGTGTATCAAATGTATTTGTATATAAAGCCGCAGTACCTAGCACCCCCTCCACCCAGCACAAGGGCGATGCTGTTTCCTGTTAGGATCCTGGCCAGACGAGAGAAGTCGGAATGACGATCTGGACACTTTTCAAACACACGCTGGTACAGCTCTCTCTGAAAACCACACAAGCACACGAACAAAAATGAAGCATTTGCTAACTGGGTCAGAACTGCCCATAAAAACCTCTGTTGGTTGGTGGTTGGTACCAGCTTTGGTAAACTCCTCCTGGAGAACACTCTGCGGGGACAGGACAGGTGGTGGTGTCTGGAGATCCAGCTCCGCATGTTCAGCCATTCGGCTGTCCCTTTGGGCGGTGGGCCATCCTCCTTGTGCAGCAACACCAGCTGCTTCTGAGCACGAACTGCACTGCCCTCCAACATTCGCTCCAACTACAGGTGGAGAAGAGGAGATAGAGGAAGATAGCTTCTACTCAGCTCTTAGGATAGTCTTACAAGTATGGGGTCAGGTCAGTCTCATAATGAATGAACTCACGCAGGGTTTTTCACGAATGCACATACTCTGGTTTGCAGTTGTATTTCAGACTCACTAATGCACACGATCTGTTTCGCAAATACACACGCTCTGGTTCACAAATATAATTTTTATGCAAACTTGTAATATAAATTCACAGATCATGCGAATTGCTGAATGCGCATTTACAAACTGCTTCTCATTCGTGAACCTCTCTACATTTGTGAGAGAAATCTGTGTGGTGAATTTTGAGACTCCCCTGACGTCGCAGGTCAACGAACGTCACCATTGGCTGATAAATCTGTCAATCAAATTTATGATTCTGATTGACAGATTAATCAGTTAATCAGGTTCACTTTCAGCCAATCGTATGGCTCCTTACATAGGCTGTATTCATAGTTTATGTTCATTCAAACATGTTACTTGGCTAAGCAGAATGCTTCAACTCATTATAATTCAATAACATTGCATGATTTACAACGAGGGGATAATAAGATAAATGTGTTACTTACAGGTTGAGATTGATCCATGTCTCTTCCACCGTTTCAGTCTAGCGCGTCTTGTTTGAACACTGCAAACAGTAGCTCAGTAGCTCTGCGAGAAAATGTAAGGAGCCATATGATTGGCTGAAAGCGAACACACCTGATTAACTGATTAATCTGTCAATCAGAATCATAAATTTGATTGACAGATTTATCAGCCAATGGTGACGTTCATTGACCTGCGATGTCAGGGGAGTCTCAAAATTCACCACACAGATTTCTCTCACAAATGTAGAGAGGTTCACAAATCAGAAGCAGCTTGTAAATGCACATTCAGCGATTTGCATGATCTGTGAATTTATATTACAAGTTTGCATAAAAATTATATTTGTAAAGCAGAGCGTGTGCATTTGCGGAACAGATCGTATGCATTAGTGAGTCCGAAATACAACTGTGAACCAGAGTATGTGCATTCGTGAAAAACCCTGCGTGAGTTCATTCATTATGAGACTGATCTGATCCCATATACAAGGCAGATTTATTTTCAAATGTTACAGACACAGCATGTGTGACAGGCCATTAGGTCAGACTTATATAAGCCAAAAGCATGTCTAATGCTTTAAATAAACATAATTTCTGATAAATTTGTCTTTTCCAGTCCTTACATTGGCTGATTCCTTTAATAAAATCCCTTTTTTCATTCTCTAATTTCACTCATTTGTTCACATTTCAAACCCTCAAAGAAATTTTAGGCCTGAAATCAAGCTTTGATTTGTCATTTCCTGTGTTAAGAAGATCCCCCATATTAGTGAAGAAATATATTAGTATTCATATTAGTCATCACAACTTGAAAGAATTTGTTTGAATTTGTGGCACTGTAATGTGTGGAGGTGTGGGACACCCGTCCCTACTCCAGTCCCCCTCTGTAATTCCGGCTGATGTGTGTAAGCACAGCTTTAAGTCGCATTCCTCATTGAACTCAGTTTGTTGCAATTATTTAACTTGTTTTATTACATGATGACATCATGTACACTTTCTGCTTAAAAAGGCTGAAAAGCAGGTGTGTGTATTTAAACTGACCTCACCCACAGTGGGCTCCTGCTCACCCAGTCCCACAATGATGATGCAGTCAGCCTGGCGGATGCAGCGCTGGGTCCAAGGCGTGAGGCCAGAGTCAGCTTGGTAGAGGACAATGCGATGGATGTCTTCCTGCTGCCCGAGCCAACTGGACAGACGGTACTCATGCACACTTTCAAAAACAAGATACACATATGAGCCTGTTTGCAGCACATTATCTGTTAACTCATGTATACAACAGTTCACTGTAGATTTAAAATCAAATCGTATCTGTTTCTCTGGAAGTATGTGACTCTTTAAAAGAAGCATCAGTTGTATAGGTGTGTTTTCAGAAAGAACCTAACCAAACAACCACCAATGCCTCATCAGACTTAAAAAACGTTGACACATACTTTACTTTTCAATCATTGGAAGAAATGTCTACCTGTCCAGAGCAGCAGAGCCTAGGCGCTGTTTGATGATGTCACTGGTCAGGAGTAGAGTAGGGCCTTTAGAAAATAGAAACACACCAAACATGTTTTTAAAATGTGTAATGGTGCATAATAGTGCAATGTCTCATAATGCAGATTCTAAAGTAGTTCCTCTTCACCAGTAAAAGTGGATAGTCATGTTTTTACAAATCTCGACATGCGGTTCACTAGCAAGGACCACTGCACAACAATATGTCATTTAAATGTTTAATTGTAATTCAGGAGGTGTTAGTTGTTGAGGACTGGTGAATGGATGTAAGTGGGGGGTGAGGGTGGAAGAGGGATGTCCTCTGCTAAGTTAATCTGAGAGGATGTACTAGAGATAAGGCAGAAGGGGACTCAGTTTGGGGTTCCGTCTCAGGCGTTTTTTCTAGTAATTTTTCACCAGTGAGGTGATTTTGAAGTTAACAAATTAACTTCATTTGGTAGTGGGCCGTTACTTTTTTTTATACAATCTTTATCCATGCTTATTTGGTTAATTATCACTAGCTTGGTAAGGTGTTGTACTTGGGCTGTACACACACTTTCTTTCTTTCATAAATTCTGAGTAAAGGCACTTTCAAACAGTACTATACAGTAGAAGTTACAATGTCAAAGTCATTTTTAGATGTTTGGCCTTCAGCAACAATGGCATAACAGGTCAACAATTAAACACACAATATGCAGGAAAGGGGTGCTAGGCTACAAAAATATTACAGTTTCTAAATTTGAGAGCAGACACACAACAAAGTGCAGCCCAGTATTTTTTTTCTTCAAATCTAACCTTAATTCTAATTATATTACTGTCTTGTGTGAAGGAAGACTGGCTATTAAGAATGTCATTGTACAGTGCAAACTGCTGAGTCTTATGCTGTGCATATAACTATAAGTTTCTTCAATCCTGATTCTTGAGTTTCAGTCCAAGTCTATTAAAACTGAACATGTCACACATATCACACACTCTAATACAACATGCTAAATACTCCCAAACATGTAAAGACATTTATTACATTAATTTCATTTTGACAAAAAAATGTCATAAACACCAACCTCTCTGAACTAATAAATATAAATGCACTCATAAAACTCTATTGGGCACACAAAACGATACGTGGCACTTTCACTGATGTAAATCAATAGCTCTACACAGCAGTTTAAAAAAGTGCCTTGTGTACCAACACTACTGTAAACAATGCAGACTGATTTCAGGTACTCATTTCAGGTAGCTTGTTGTGGCTGAATCTAGGGGTGCACGATATTGGAGTTTTTGCCGATATCTGATATGCCGATATGTAACAACTCATTTGACAGATGGCCGATACCGATATCGATACATCCACTTTTTTTCCCCACCTAATTTTAGTGACTATCAAGTCTCTTCTGTAGTGGAATTAACATCAAATTATGCATGCATACTATCATCATGATGGTCCACCAGCAGATGGAGACATGAAATACAACACTTTTCAATGTCTGTAATATTTATTCATTATGCAAATTAAGAAAAAGCATGTTGGCCTGTTGTTTATTTTAAAGCCAATATTGGGCAATACTTATGGCGTTCCATTGTTATCATGCATCCCTAGTTGAATCCAAATCTCTTTTAACACTGAAAAGACTTAAGAGAGTCAGCATCATGCATGTCTCCTCATATGCAGCGCACTCCATTTAAATGTGTTTGTCTGTCCCTGCTGCTTCTCACTTCTCTGATGTTTAGTGAGAGAGCTGTCAATTGAGCAGTTTGCACATGCCCACACAGACCTAATTGGAGGTCTAATCAGGTGGCATGGATGTGGGTGGACTATGGGTGACGGGGCTTTAAATACTGGCTATTAGAAAGCTTTGTTCTGTGAAAGTGATTGATGTCTTACATTGTCCTCAATATAAGACATCAATATGGTTACAAATTACCATGGCTTTCCTATGGAATTTTATATAAAAATGAACATGGCATTCATGTGGAACACATTCTGTGAATGACTGAGTGGTCTCTCTGTGAATCAAGACCCTTCAAGTAACCTGTTGAAGTACACTGTATGTGTGTGTGTGTGTGTGTGTGTTTACCAATGCCACTGAGAGCATGCTGCAGCTCCAGAGTGAAGGCAGTGAGGGGAACCTCCTCAGACACAGGCAGGATGGACACAGTGGACAGGTTGGAGGCTGGATTCCCAGCATCCCACTTGCTGGTGGGGGTGTGGAGAGCCAGACTACGAGCTGCAGGGGAAAGGAGTGTTTTCTCATTGGATATTTCAGACAGAAATTACATTTTTCAAATGCTGTACATGTGCAAAATACTATTTACTGAATATCTATGCTCTTTTATTACCTCTTTTGCATATATCTTAATTTGTATCTCATTTTATACTAAAGGCCAACTTGATCTCCATACGGTGGGCCCTATTTAAATGATCTGTAGCTCAGAATCTTAAATGCATGGTGCAAGTGCATTTAGGAGGTGTGTCCAACTCTACTTTTGCTAGCTGAATGGTGCATTATCTCAGTGCAAGGTAAGGTAAAAGGGGCAAAGGGGTTGTATTTAGTCCCTTAATTAATCAAAGGTGTGTTTTGGGTGTTACATGAATTCATCTAGTCAGGGTGTCATCTCCTATTCCCTTTAAAAGCCAGCACCTGCGCCTGCACCTGAATACTGCCATTTATATGTTGGATTCTGCAAACTGGAGAAGCAAGCAGTTTTCCTGCTGACAGTAATAGCATAAGAGCAGTAATGTCACTGCAGCAAATATTTTGTGACATTTAAGCGGCAAAACGAAAAACTATAGTTATAAACTTGACAGAGAAAACAGAACTAAAGTTTTACCTTCTAAAATAACGAAGTTCCACTGCTCCTCATTTATAAATGTGCACAGCCTCATTCTTAATGAGTAATCGGGGCAGCAGCTCTGCTGTGCTCTATTCACATTTTACAGAATATAAGTCATTTTTTTCCTTATTAATGATGTATTATTTCACGTACTTCTGCACACTCTGTGTGTGTGTGTGTGTGTGCATTATGAACCCACCTATATAAGTGCATCTTACTGTCTGAATAATGCGCCCCTTATATAGCAGGAAAATAGCAATCCCTGTCTGCTGCCTCAAAATAGCAACATGCAAACAATGCACCTGACCACACTTCATTTAAAGACCTGCACGCCAATGGGTGCACAGCTGGGTGCAAGTACATTTGCTATTTACACAACCTGGGCACTGGCAATGAACATGACAACTGCATTGGTCTGAAACTAGCAATAATAGTAACGCTGCACTGTGCACTTTGCTCTGGATGCAAGATAGGACCCCATAACTGGTATCATTCCTTTATTTGGTAGAGTACATGAATACAGTTTTTTCCTGACACACACCTACAAAAGGGGTATGTAATTACCAGCCAGAGGTCCATTGACCTGTTGCATGTTGCCCAGGATCTTCTGTCCCAACAGATGAATCAGCCTGGTGACAACCTGAGGATACCTCCTCTTGATGGAGTTTAGGGCTCCTTCAGGTAGCTTGGCCAGCTCGGAGTCCCTGACAGCATGGACCGTGGTGGCTCGGTTCATGTGGGTGAGGGCCTCGACCTGGACAATCCACAAACAAGGTGCTATACTGCTATTTGTAGTGCCTAAAAATGTGTTTGCCCAGTGTGCGTTGAGATAGTGTCTTATCGGCTGTTTCTGACCACTCACCACACCGATTAGATCCCCACGGCCATACTCTCCGGCCAGTTCCTTCTTCCCATCATCCTTTGCAATGACAGAGCGCAGTCGGCCACTGAGGACAATGAAGGTGCTATCTGACTTGTCTCCCTGTCTAGAAAAAAAATTAAACAAATGACTGTTTTATTGGAGTAAAAAAAGTTAATCAAAATAAATCTCATTACTATCAATAGTAGTGGCGCACTCATTCTTTCAGTAAGAAGCCCATCAACAGCTCCATAGAGTAGATACCTATAGACGGCACGGCCAGCCTCCAGAGCCATCCAGTCCAGAGCAAAGTCAATCTGTCTGACGAATGGTGACACTCTCTTCACCACAGTGTGAGCTACATTCAACACCACCCTAGGCTCCTCACGCATTATCCTGCAAAGTTAATCACAGGTTTGTTTGCATCCAAGTGGTGTGATGGGAAGAATTCAAAGAAATGACTAAATGTTTTGTGTGTATGAGCTTGATCCTACTCATAGAAGTGGGCCTTGGATATGGAGAGGAAGGTGCAGTCTCTGTGAGCTCGCACAGTGAAGATAAGGGGCTCCCCTGTAAGAACAGCCAGGTGACCCACCATCTCCCCTGGGTGGGTGACAAACAGTAGAGACTCCTCCTCGCGGTCTATCATACGCTGGTAAACATGGAGCGACCCAGAGATGACAAATGCCACACTCACATCCTGTAAAAGGTGTGGAGGAGGACAAAATGGTCTGGGTAATTATTACAAAGTCTTAGGGCTGCTGTGAAACTGCGCCTACTTGGGGCAACAAAAAAGTTTGTCTTTGGTGGGTCAGTATAATAGACAAACAAGAAAGGACAGCAGGGGAGATACCCACACACTAATGCAACAGGGCTAGAAAGCCACAAAAAGGTCCACAGGCTGAGATCAATGCAAAAATAGTTTATTTATTTAAAGGGCCAGTGTGTAAAATGGGTTGAAAACAGTGACATCAGTGGTCAAATTCTAGATTGCAGGGCTCACTCGCTCACCCTTCCCGTCGGGTAAATGACGGCGGCCTCGTAGGGTCAAAAAGCCTTGCGCACGACTTTTTCAGGAGTAGGTCTATCTAGCGACGAGGTGAATGTTTATTTAGAAATCTAAGCCATGTTACGATATTGTAATGAATCCCTCACGAGCAGGAGACCAGAGGAGCATTCGGGAAAAAGGCCAGTTTATTTGAGCACTCCAGAAACTCTGGTAACACTCCACTCCGTTCCAAACTCTGACTCTTCTAGCGTAACAGACACACTTAATACACTTAATAACTTTACACACATACTCGTTTACCATGCCGAGTGGGGACCCCCCTCCCCTCTCTGCTCCGCCAATCTCCAGCCTGCACACTGACTGACAGCGTAGCCGGTAAACAGAGCTCAGCTGTTTATTTAGCCTAGCAATATCTCCGGACTATAGTAGCTGCAATGGACGACTTTGAACGCGATTTTGAAGAGTTTCTTGTAGCGGACACAGACCCAGAGCCATACCTGTTTGAGCCGGAGCATACAGATGAGGAACTCCATGTATTTGATGCTGAGCGGGTGAGAAGAGAGGCTGAATGCACAGAATGGGATTCAGTGCTACCATCGTTGGAGAGATATATCACCAGGAGGAAAAGCGCCGCAGAGAGTGCATCACAAGGAGTGAAGTTGCGTCTTCTTTTCCTCGCAGATGACGGTTCGGGTTCATTCTCTCCTGTTGCGTGGTAAGTCTGGTCCATTCGCAAACTTTATCACTAAAAAAACTTTTCACTACTCTCTATCCATGAACTACTAACACTCTGCTGTTTCTTCCTCCTTCTTCCTTCTTTCCGCTGTCTTCGTTGGTTCATTTATACATGCGAAACGCGTTCTCTGGCTGGCTGGATTGTCCACTCGGTCTGCCGTACATACATGGCGGCGCAAGATGGCGACCTCTCTAAAGCAAGGCCCTTGCTATATATATATATATATATATATATATATATATATATATATATATATATATGTATAAAAGCATAATTATAAGGCTACGAAAACCAAACGAATTTTATTTTATAGCGATCATACACTTGTATAAACATATTAATGGTTAGAATATTCAGATTCAGATTCAGATTGACAATAAACCATGCCAAATATTACACACTGGCCCTTTAAGACATCTGTGCACAAAAAAGGTGCTCAAAGTGCAAAAAATTATAGAGTGAGTAAAAATAGCAGCAAATGTTTTAGTCCTTGACTGTAATCAGTGCTAGTAGCACTGACAATCATCAATGCTAGTAGCACAGCTCGGGTAACACTGATGATAGTCAGACTAGCTACTCACTCTTTATCATTTTTGCACTTTGAGCACCTTTTCGTGCACAGATGTCTTAAATAAATAAACTATTTTTGATTGATCTCAGCCTGTGGACTTTTTTGTCACTTTCGAGCCCAGATACATTGGTGTGCAGGTATCTCCTCTGCTGTCCTCTCTGGATAATGATTAGACATCAGTTAGTCGGTACAACAGTTTTATTTAGTCGTGTCACTGAGTGGGAAATCTGGCCATTTTTTGTAAAAAGCTACACATGCATTTGCTTGAACAAGAGCAACAAATTGAGAGGTAAGTTTCTGTCGACAGACTGACCTGGTCTCCCTGGTGGGCCACAACAGAGCTGGCTTTGACCTGCCGAAAATTCACCCTCCCCTCAAGCAGGCTGGCATCCTGATAAAATGACAGTACATTTTAAAAACACTGAGAAATGTGTCAGACCAGTCTGTCTAAAGCATCCAGTTATAACTGTTTCACAAACCTTGGATTCCCAATTACACGACTGTTGCTAGATCACCTAAACAAACTATATTTCTTATTATCTTGAACTATTTCACAGATTTTAAAGCACTTTACAGTTAAATTATTCCACATGTAAAACATTAAATATATTAATATATATTTCAAACTGGTAAATTTTGTGTGCTGAATGATATTACAGACAGATAACATTTGTACACTACCTGTAATTGGATGACCTGCAGCAGATCCTTCTTGGCAGCTTGGAAAATGGCATTGACTTTATTATACTGGACATTTCCTCCTCCAGCATCACTATAGTGATAAACAGCAGATGGAGTGTGCTGCATCATCACACTCTTCTTCAGAATGGACTGAGGAGACAGAAAAATGAGGAACGGCATGACTGAGACTTCAGAAAGACACAAAACTACAAACTAAACGCTTACTCTAACTAACCCTGTCCATGCCCATGAAGTGTCTGAAATAAGCCATTACATCTACTGTGTAACTGTAGTGTACTGCTCAAATAAGTATGATTTTGCTTAGGCTACATCTATTTGCTCAATCATATAAATACTCATGATTACAACAAATACCTGCCAGTTCTAATCCTTAAACCAACTAAATAAATGACAGGGAAACAGAGAGCTGCTTTATCCTCCAGTCACAGACACTGCTGCATTGCTCTTACCCCCTAACACACTAACTTTATCTAGGGCCGCCTTTACAAAGATGACCTTTAACTTTGACTATGAATTAGATTAGTCAGACCTCAAATACATGTCGAAATGCATTCATTACACAAAGTTGTCTTGTTCTTGACTAACTGAACTGTTATGAACCCTGGGTAAATTAAGATTTTTTTCATAACTAAAAAAAAAAATGGCTGACACTAGGGCCCATTCATTCCGAGCCCCCCGAACAAACGCTGGGCAAGGGGACCAATGGAGCCCAAACTGTGTAATCACAGCTTCCAGGTCTGTCACATGATGCCATTGGGCCCAAAAAAGTTTCACTTTCAGGATTTGATCCATCTGGTCAGATATTATTCTTAAAGGCTAGAGGAGCTGCACGATTAAATCATTTAATCATCATATAAGGTAGCAGAGAACTGAACCAGAAGTTCAACGATGCAGAGGATCCAGATAATTTAAACCCAGAAAAAATTTAAACCCATTTTGGTTTATGTGCCACTGAGCAACTTTTATAGGAATGAATGGGGCTCCACCTCCAACGCTCGAGTACTCTTTGTATAAACCATAGTTCACTCCAGCAGAAAATGTCTCCTGGAAAAACTTGACAGTTACAAAGCTATTTGCTGGGCACTACAGACTTGTGTAAAATATCTTTGTGAAACTGACTCTAGATGTTCAAAACCTAAATTTAAACTAACAGCAGGAACAAAAAAGAAAATCCTTCTTCAGAGACCTTCATAGGACTGTGAGACAGAGTGTCCTCTTTGGCAACTCGAGCCCGTTCATATACTCTGTTGAGGTCGAGTGACATTTCACCTGTGAAACACAAAAGTCATCATGTTTATCATTAAAGTTTGGTATCAGCAACAATACTCACTGACACGATTATCACAGCGAGGTGGAGAAGCATCTCCCCATGCCAATGTGTCTATAGAGACTGCTATATTTGTTGTAGTGTAAAGAACTCTTGATGTTGCTAGTTTTAACTGCAGCAGCTTTTAAAAAATCTTTTTTTATGTTTCTTTACAACTCAGATGTCTTGCGGAAGCCTTCCTTTGCTAGTAGACTTCATTTCAAGTTTGATGGTTAACAATTCAAATAGTTGATTCAGGTTTGACAACTACACTGTCATAAAACTTGCATAGCAGACCCTGCGTATGAGAACACCAACAATAACATCAGCTGCAGAAGTGGGAAATGATTGGTGATTTGGTTTCAAGTTATTAGTAATGACCTGCACAAAAGCTCATATAACACTGACACAAAGTTGGATTTCACTTTTTTGACATTAGTTTCAGCTAATTATATAGAAAACATCATGCAAACATTTTGAATGTTTGTCTTAAAATGTGTTACATACTTTTCTACATGTTCCAAGGCCTTCCATCAAAAACACACATTGCCTGAATCTATTTAGATAAGCAAGTAGCATGCAGAGAAGACACAGTTTTATGGACTCTATATGTCCTATTAAGACAAGAAGGACACTGAAAATATTTAAAAAAGATTTAAAAAAAAATAAAATAAAATAGGGATATGTGTAAAACTAGAATTACAGCCCTGCAGTTGTATGTCCCATGAACCAGTCAAGTTTCTCTTACAGTTTACATACATGTCTGTGAAAACATGGATGTTTCACACACATCTCCCCCTGGCAGCACAGAACATCTATACAATCAGCACAGTTTCAAGGTGGACACCCAAGATTGGTATCACCAATTAAGTAGTTGACCAAATGCCTCCCCTTCTGTTCTTGAGATGTGATGTTGAGTCATGGCCAGAAAAGTGTTTTTTACGCAGAATATTATTATGTCACAGTGAAGTTGACCTTTGATCACTATATCATGTTGTCCCATTAGACATTTTTGTCTGTCATGATTCAGTACGAATTCTTACATTATGGCCAAAAACATGTTTTGTGAGGTCACACTGACCTTGACCTTTGACCACCAAATTCTAATCAGTTAATTATTCAGTCCAAGTGGGCTTTTGTGTCAAATTTGAAGAAATCCCCTCAAGGCGTTCTTGAGATATTGCATTCACAAGGACGGGATGGACAAAACGACAACCTGAAAACATAATTGCTCTGGCTATGGCTATCACCAGTGCAGAGGCATAGAAATATACTATGTGTGTGAATATACCTGTTAAAGCCAGTGGGGTGGAGAGAGAGCGAGGTTTCCTGTATTTAGGTGTGGACATGTCAGAGAAGCTGGACTTTTCTGTTAGTATGTGTAACAAGAAAACATAACTTTAGACAAACATTACCACACACACATTACTGCAGCCTAACAGTGAAATGCTGTGAGACAGCTGTTGTTTTTGACCTGCGTCACCCTTTTCGGAGCCCAGATCATCAGAGTGGGAAGGTTGCCTGCGGAAGCCTTTGTGTGGATGACTCTCACCCAGAACATGGGCCACCGATACCAAGGAGATGGCTTGGCTCTCCTGTAACACACATAAATCAACATTTAATTTAAAAAAAACAAACAAACACATATCTTCATTTGCAAACTTTCTCAAACCAAATATGTACTAAGGTTAAACATATTCTCTAAATATTCTATAACAAATGCAACATTTTGATTCTATATAAATGTAAGTGTAGGGACTGAGGGAAAAAATGAGGATATAACTCTTGGCGCCAAACATTAGCTTGATTGGCACATGGGGTCACAAGTTTATTTGTACCATATTACTTAAATAACTAAACAGGAAAGACACCTCTCTCAAGAGATTATAAGTAAGCGCAGGAAAATGCAATATGTGCAATGCAAATTCCAAGGGCTTTAAACATCCACTGACTTTCTCATATCTTTGATTCTATGTGTTGCTATTCAATTTGAATGAACAAAAGGGAAAACATATGTGTGAGATCATAAATGGCAGTAATCCTATCCTATCTAAAACATTTTTGTACAGTCTACATCAGCCCAACCACAGCGTGGAGCACAGTCAAGTACCGGGTTGAAGAGCTCAGTGGTCAGGCCAAGGTAGTTGTGTAAGGCAAGGAAGGTCACTCTCTGGAGACGCACCATGATTATCTACAGAGGACAGAAAACACAGACTGCACTGTTAATGCTAAAGAATGGGAAATGGATACATGTTTGTAAGCTCCCTGCGCTTTTTTGCATGTTATGTACTGGCTTGCACTTGAAATCAAATACTTCTCATTGTCAGTGGACACTTTACCTGAATGACACGGACCAGAGTTTCAGGATATTTCTCAAAAACTGACTGGAAGGCTGCAGCTGGAAGACGCAGGATAGTGGAGGGAACTGCAGCTCGTGCAGACACTGTTTTATAAGGTGCTGGATAGCCCTTAAATACAGATAATAGAGAGTGTGAAAGAAAAAATGGATGCTGTAAAAATCTTTACGAAACAGATTTGAATTGTATAACATATCCAAAAGGTGGACATGAGTAAAATAGTAAATGAAAGATGGGCTGATCAAGATAAGATAAGATACAGAATTAGCAAAAGTCTGGAATTACCACCTCGTGGTTGTCCTACATGAACCAGTGAAGTTCCAGTTAAAATTTCGATCTGTCCAGACCTCTATGTAGCCATGACGGTTGACAATGCTTCAAATACGGATATGACATTGAATAATGGACAGAAAACATGTCGCAGTGAACCTGACCATTGATCCTTACGAATTATGATGTTAAATAATGGCCAAAAGGGTTTCTGCAGAACATTTTGATATTACAGTGAGTGAAAATGGTATATGATTGTTTTGGATTTAGAATGTTAACACCTCAGCATTGTATCCTATTAGACATTTGTAAGAAATACTGTCACAATTAGTCCATGAATTCAGTTCATTCATTCAGTTTATGACCATGACCTTTGATCACAAAAATCTAATCAATTCATTGTTAAGTCAAAGTGGACTTTTGTGCCAAATTTGAAAAAATTCCCTTGGGACACTTTTGAGATGTCACGTTCATGAGAATGGGACAAACGTATGAACAGCCCAAAACCCAAAAACATAATGCCTCCATCCATGGCTAGCACCAGCCCGAAGGTATAACAATGCATTAAGAAGTGTTCATGCCATACCATAAACTACAAACCTCCATCATGCAAAGCTCTAAGCTCAGACTACACAATGACCAAACGTATAGTTGATCTAATTGTATGTAATGTGCATGTAATGTACAAGTGACAGCTGCTAAAAAATCTGCTCTGGAATACAAGTGTATTACATATGAGGGTGAAGACGTACAGTGATGACATCCATAATACTGAGCAAACTGTGAACACTGTCTCCTGGTAAAACTTCCTTCACCACAACGTCTGTACCATCCTGCAGCAAGAGAACACAATCAAATCTTAACATGAGAGCAGAATAACAGTCACAGCACAGGTTAGGGTTCCAACACTTTTACCATTCCCCTCACTAATCACCAATATACAGAAAACATTGAAGAAAACAAGCACTGCTCCATGGCTGGGTGTGGAATATTATTGTGGTCTTACACTCTCATGGATGCACAGCTCCAGGCGGCCATCTTGAACCACGTAAATACTGTCATCAGTGTCACCCGGTCGGAAGAGTCCCTCTCCCTGATGCAGCTGGATCAGCACCATGTGACGACACAGCTCCAGGAAAAGAGGCTTCTCAAAGTGGCCGAGCACCCTGGTTAAAACACGTGTGCAGATACTGTGAAGTTCTATCACTGCGAACGATATCCACATTTTAATTAACAGTCACGAAATGCACACTACAAATCTATCATTCAATTTGTCATGTGAAATTATACAATGTACAACTCCAGTGAAATGTGATTCCGTCAGCTCCTTCAACCTGTACATTGCAATTTAGTCCCCTTTTGCCTCTTTTACTTCCTACATTGTAGGCTGCTGCTTTATTATTGTCCGTATTTCCAGGCTGCAGTAGTTGTAAGCTACAGTTTGTGTGTTTATGGCATCCTGGATGGTTCTGGTAATCATAATAATTTCACTGTAGTTTTGAGTACAGTTGCCTCTCTTGTTTCACAAATTAAACCAACCATAGACCCAGTGAATCCAATATAGACAGTTTCAAACTTGAAAACATAAACATTCTAAATGGGTCCCTTTGTATTTCCTGTTGGAATGTTTTGCGGTGTATGTGAATGACATCAGCTGACAGAAAGTATGGACCCCAGCTCTTGCCTAACAATGCAGTTCCAGTGATATGGGCTATACATTTGTGACGTTGCCGGTGGTGTCCTGGAAAGTGCTCCAGGCTGCATCGTGCAGTGCAAACTGTAGGGCGGCCTCTGATTAGCCTGACCATTCTAACGTCACTGGGAGCATTTATCATAGTTTGTTTACATATTTTGACATTAGCGAGATGGCAGCATGGTTCCTCCTCCCAAACACAATCAGAAAGTCCACTCTGTAGCCGCCTCTGAATGGTGTGTAGCAGTGATCCAGTGTTTATTCCCCTTGAGGTGCAAGGCAAGCAGGAACAGGACAACATGTCAATATTCCTGCTGTCACACCAGTCCTTATTCACCATAAAGCACACGCCTCCTCCGAGCATATGGAGAAAGAGACACCTGGTTGAATGGCTATGTCCAGGATTTTGCCAAATTACTGTGAAACAGAGGACATTTCAGTTCCTGATACCTATTGGAAACTGATGCAGGCATTGAGGTTGTCCAATTTATTATCAAACACTCATACAATGGCTAGCAGGATACTTGGCAAAGAAGATCCATGAGTCTGGGATCGCAGCCGGCGTTCAGTACCTCCACTGTAGAGATGGACACAGAGATGGTCTTGTTTGTCCATGCAGTGGGGATTGTAGCTGGTGCCCACGTTCTCCACCTTTTCCTCGTTGTTTAGCGGCCACGACAATGTTGCAACATCTGGTAAAGTTTTCACCTCGTGGGTCTGTGTGTGACATCATGGCTCTGGTGTGTTCTTGGTGATACCAATTGTAGCGGGAATTACCATAGAAGCCATTTTGAGTATTTTGTCTGGTGTTTGTACATCTGTCTTTGGCGGATTTTCTCAACTCTGCAAGTTGCAGTCACAAAACTTTACAAGTCTGGAGTCAAGAGAGGGATGAGTTGATTTCCTTATCACAATCAATGACTTGTAACCATATGCCATTAACGTCTAACGGCAATCACAAAAAGCACAAGCAATGTTTGTGAAACAAATGCAAGACCATAAAGTCAGTCTAAAGCTGACAGAGATGTGACTGGAAAGGTCTGTGCCCTCTAGAATAAGAATGTATCATATCCAATATATAGCTAATTCGATCTTGATTCTGGCGCCATAGATGTACAGCAGTTGCTGTATAGTGGTCATCCTATATTCATAATTTTTAATTTTGAAAAAAAAAAAAAAACCAACAACAAAAAAAACACTTAAAAGTTACAATTGGTAAGATTTGAGTCCTCGTTGGTTTGGTGACACCCAGGGGTGAAAATCCCATTTCATAGTTGGGGGGGGACAATAAACAGTAAAATTTTAGAGAATAATTCCAGGGGGGGACAAGGAAAAAAAGTTGTAGCCTGTCTTTTATACAACATCTTTTACTGCAATTTGACGCTTTAATCTTTTCTCTATCTCTCCAACAGGCAGGCATAGGACCTTTCTTAGCACTGGCTGAGTCCACCTGCACATGTCCAGATTTAAAACAAAATGATTGAAATCAAATTAACATGTACACATCGACAACAGTCAGGTGCGCCGTGCTGTCCAAGGTGCTGAGTGTGTCTGGAGCAGAGCAGGTCTCTGTCTCCCCGTGCGCAGTAGTGTGAATATTTATGCTATTAAGTAAGCGGAGAAAACATGTCTCTCATTGTTTAATAGCAGCAAAACAATAAGGCTTCATTCATCAAAGACAGAAACTCGATCTCTCTCCTTCTCTCCCTCTTTTTTCTCTGGCTCAGGTGTGTGGAATGGATCCTTCGTCTCTGGCTGGCCGCAGGAGCAAACCGTTTTTTGTTTTTTTTTTCTGTTTTTTTACCGTCAGTGAGATCATAACTTTAAAAAATGTTTGAAAGAAAAGTAACCAAAGAAAATGTGTAATACCGAATATTTTGTTTGTTTACAAGGTATTTTGAATTTTGAAACCTGTTTTATTGACCTTTTTGTAATAAATTACTTTTTTTGGACTTTTATGGACTTGGACATTTATCTCAGCATTGCAAGTTATTGATAACGAGAGAGTCAAGACTCAAGCCAGCAGCAGCCACATGTGAGAAATGGCTTAACTGAACATTTCCTGCAATTAAACTGGTAAACTGGTTTATAAACAGTGTGCTGTGAGATCTGCCACTGCGCACCTCACAATCGTGCGTAATAGCCGCGCGTAATGACCGCTCCTTGTCTGCACGTCTTTCATGTTTGTCTCACTGACAGGTGGAGAGCCTACAGACAGGTACCCATTAGCTACGAGCCGCTCCGCCACTGACTGCTCTTGTCCTGTCCTCTCCCTCTTCTTTCTCTCCTGTCCTAACTATCACTAAACTCTGAGCTTAATCATTAGCTTTTAGCTTAGCAGCACTCGTAATTGAGTAGGCTTTTGAACAATGCAGGAGAAATGTTGCAGACAGTTTATATTATCAGCCTGGGCCTGGGGCTTGTTGTAACAGTAAATGGGATGTGTTGTAACTTGTGTAAGTTAAACTGTGTCTGTGTGAGTGTACATCTTACCCTGCGATGCGCGATGTGGGCAGCAGGTCCAGCCACACGCTGCTACTGCTGCCAAGTAGCCCCGCCCATTGGAAAGAGTGTGGGATATACCACTACTAGGAATGGGAGGGGGGGACTAAATCTTTTAAGATTTAAATAACACATTATTGTGCGATTATAATGAGCACCGCTTACATTGTGCATTCAATAAATACTACTGTATTGTTCAAAAATTATTAATTATGTCTCAAATTATTCTTGGGGGGGGACAGCTTTACTGGACAGGGGGTCATGTCCCCCCTGTCCCCTCAGGATTTCCGCCCCTGGCGACACCTATAGTTGCTGCAAAGCGTGTTTCAATAATACAGGCTGCAGAGTTCTGTTCAAAATCAGTGTCTCAGTCATTGGGGCAGAAAACACACCTTGAGTAGCGACTACATCGGAAATGCAACTGAGGAAGAAGACAAGCTGGTGTATCTGTTTACAGCACAGCCAAACAAATCTTGGGCTGAGAGGATTTTCTATGCCATGTCAGACAAAAGACTTTGATCAACAAAGTCACCCAACATGGTAAAAGCAAAGTCATGATAGAATTTTGACTCTAGTATTAAGTAAATCATGTGCATGGATCAATTTGTGTCTTTCACATCATGTCCAGTATGTGCTTGTATTGTTTGCTGTGAATTCATTAGTCTATGCTAGGGTATGCAGTTTGAATCCCAAGCAGGAAAGGTGGACTCCCCCAGTCACAATGTTAAAGGGATTTTGAAATACAGATACTACAGTGTGCGGGAAAAAAAGATGCTATAAATGACAAGATAGATTGTTCTTGTAAAAGTTCTGCATTTTTGCCCTTTTAATGACTTTAATGATTAATCATCCAATTCATTCTCAGTCAGTTGACTAACTGACTAATCTTTTCAGCACTGCAAATCACTTTTAATACACACTATTCATTGGGTCTATATGTTAATAAGGGACTGCATAGAAACTGTGCTCCTGTTCATGTGGAAGATGGAAACAAAACATGTCATTTTACTCACCTGACATTTTTCAGCATGTACAGCACCTCAGAGGGCAGATGGGAGTTCTGCACATCAAACTCAGTTAGGTCAGCCTCCAGCAGGCAGGGAGGTGGCTCCTTGGGCTGTAGGGCAGGGGGCTCCCTCCGGATACGAAGGATCCTAACAAGGACAGTCTTCATACAGTAAAGATTGATAAAACAAGTCTCCATACCAAGTCTCAGCTCTTAATTCTAAGCTAATTTTACACCTCTTTTTCTTAACAAGTTTCTGTCTTCTAAATTGGAACGTAACTTTTCTGAACTCCTTAAAACACATCACTTCTGTGTATTTTTTATTACAAATCTTCCTTTTAAATAAATTTATGTCTGTTTATTTTAGTTTTCACTGGAAGTTTTAAATGACTGCCTAGGTTACAGCTGGGGTAGGCACTTAAAATTTGGCGTCACTGGGTAAAATCCCTGAGTAAACTTTGAGCATATTGTATTTCAAGGGGACTGAGAGAAAACTAGACTTCTGCACCTCCTCTTGGCTCTGATTTCAGGCCTTAGAAAATCCAGCCAGTGACACAACACTTTGGCCAGTCACAGGTCATTACAGAGAGAGGGCGTTCCTATTTGCTGCTCTACAAATGCAGATGCGTGTGCACGTCCCCTCAGTGAAAGCCTGATTAAATGGCAGTGAATCCTGCAGAGAATGTTGCTATTCGAGCATTGGCAGCAAGTGACTACACTGCAAAGCAATCCAAAAAAGGGAGACAGACTTATCAAAAGGAGAATCTAATCTCATTTCAGAGATGGAGAGAAAATGTAGCTAATAGTTTAGCCTTCTGCTAACTGGCACACAGGTTAGATCCCACACAGCCGCTGGCCTTAAACTCGCTGTGACACCTGTTGCTCGGGGGTTTGCACTGACGATATTCGAGCTGCTAAAGCCGCCAACCAAAGGATCGTCTCCAGAGCAGCTTCCCGCTCTTCTCCCAGCAAAGTAGCCCACAGCAACAGGGAGTAAAGAGGAGGGACCATGAGGTGGCTAGTAGTTGATTCTTGTCTCTTTTGTGGTCTGATAAACAGAGAATGAGAACTGGGCAAGGAGGGGCTATGTGAGTGAGCTGCGCACAGCTCTGCAATGAAATAAGTTAAATCAATGTATGGAAAACAGTGGGTGACTGTATGAAGCGCATGCATATGCCTGTGCTCACCAGGTGGGAGGGGCTGAGGACAGAGCAGAGAGCTGCAGGAGGGAGGTGTATTTTTAAATTCTGCCTTTTTTTTTCTTTTCCAGATTTCTGCCCACCCCAGCTATAACGTTGAAGGGTTTAAATAATGTATTCAAACTTAAGCTGTTTTATCATTGGGCATACGCAGTAGATCCAATATCATGGTGGCTGGGTCTGACAATGTATTTTTCCCTGTCCCTGGTATCTTAAAATACCAGCTTATCTTCTTTGATAAAATAATCTTAACTCAAGGTCCACTTAATTGGACCTTGTTGGGAACAACTGTTCCCAACTGTTGAATGGACTTTCAACCCTCAAAGTTAATCTATCATCTGTCCACACCAAACACTGAAAGGAGACTCACTTGCGAGCTATGGACATAACTTTGGTCCTCTTCCTCATTCTCTGCCGGGACGCTGAGTTTGAATTAGAGGAAGGGGCTGAGGACAATGTCTGAACCTGCAACAAGGAAAGTTTGGTGAATTGACATGTTTAAATTCTAGTAATGATTTACAAAAGATAAACAAACTGTTTCTGATGATGAAAATTCCAATCATGCTAATATCAGATATTTGAAATGATAAAAGGTATTTGTGCCCCACGCCAGGGCCTAGTGATGGTGATGTCAGTGGCTGGTCGGTCAATAACCTCTTTCTGTCCGTCCATCTGTCCAACATGTCCAACAGAGAAAGATACCATGACATCAACTGGGCAGCTCTATGATTAATTTGATTTGAATACTAGTGGTCTCAAATCTGAGCATCTTAACTTTACTTACACATCCTGTACAGTCAGCCTGTTGTTACTTTTTACATAAGTACTAAGCAATCCTAATCTAATGTTCAGTACTGCCAGTCACACATTTTAGCAGTATCACCTGGATATTTATACTATGAGATATCCTGTAGAAGAAGTAGCTGAACATTTGCTGTATATGTGTGTATAGTCTTAAAATTGTAGGAGTCAACACAGTGTAAACTAAGATAAGAGAAGATAAGATAAGATAAGATAAGATAAGATAAGGATAATATTAACTTTATTGTCCCACGTGTCGGAAATTTGTCTTGGGCTGTAAGAGGTTACCGTCACTGCTCACATGAAGACTTGACAAGAAAACATAGCTTACATAAGGACAGAGTGAAAACTATCAGAAAATTAGGACATACACACAGTACAAGTAAGACATACACAGTACATTACATTCTCAGTCTTGGGGGTGGATTACTGAAACCACAGTCTTGAGAGTTTTTTGTTTAGGAGAGTTACTGAAGTTGGGAGAAGTGACAACTTAAAATGGTTGCTCTTATAGGCAATGGCCCTGAACCGTCGCCCAGATGGAAGTAACTCATACTCAGTGTGCAGAATGTGGGACGGGTCGTCTAGAATTTTGTGTGCCTGGTTTATAGTGACCTTTTCAAAAAAGGATTGAAGGGATGGGTAGTCATTTTTACTCATTACCTTATATAGCTGTTTTCACTAATTTCTCCAATTTTGATTTGAACTGTACAGTGAGAGAACAAAACCAGGCAACCACCCCATGTCTAATTAGACTTTCCAGTACAGCATTATAAAAAAGTGTCATGATCCTGGTGCTTAATCCAAATAGCCTAAGTCTGCGGAGGAAGTGTAATCTCTGACCAAGCCTGGAACAAAGATGATCGACATGCATGTTCCATTTTAGCAGACTATCTATGTAGAAGTTCAGGTACTTGTAAGACGACACCCGCTCAATTGCACTGTCTCCTATGACTACAGGGTCATGAGAACACACGTCTTTTGGGTCAAAGATCATTTGTTTGGTTTCATTAGTGTTCAGTATGAGGTGATCTCATCATAGTATAAGAAGGGACACTCTGCTACTTTTAATAAGCTCAAAATGATATTTTATGATGTAATTATTTTGATGACAACTTCTACAATCATTAGTATATAATGTGAACAGGATGGGTGAACTCACAGCCCCTTGTGGTATTCCTGTCCTACAGGACTTTGCGTTTGAAAGGGTGCTGTTCACACTAACCTGTTGTGATCGGTTAACTAAAAAAGAGTGGAACCACTTTATGATAGAAGGGTTGACTTCTAAGTTTACAAGCTTCTTAATCAACAGCTGAGGGCATACAGTATCAAAAGCCGAACTAAAATCAGCAAAGAGAACTCTTGCATGTGCTGCTGGGTTTTCTATGTGCTTGTTAATTAGATGAGCCACACTGGTGACCACATCCTCCATGGTGCGCCCTGCCCGGTAGGCAAAGTGGAGTGGGTCCAGACGAGATGTTACTTCAACTTTCAACATGCACACCATTATTTTCTCAAAACACTAAATAACACCACATGTTAGTGCAACTGGTCTAAAATCTCTGTTTTCAGCTGGGTACTGAACTTTTGGAACAGGTATTATAATGGATTTCTTCCAGAGGGCTGAACAGTGCCACTCTCTAAGTAGCGCTGGAAGATGGGGCACCGGGCAGCAGTAAACTCTGTGGAGCATTTTTTCAACTGAGTGTAAACACAGCATTTACAGACTTTGCCGCTGTCTGTCAGTGCTGTGCTCTTAAACCAATGTTTATAATATGACCTCACTGTATTCTGAGCATAGCCCTGGTCCGTGCTTCACACGTATTATCATTACGATTGAATCACAGACTTGAGCATTAGTTTTTCTGAAAGATAAACAACTGGTGACCTCTGAGAAACCTAGGTTATTAAACCAAAATGCAATGGAGCTTTGGGGGCATTTTCTAATAGCTCTCTTTAAATAGGAACATTTTCTTGTTTCAGCTTTAGGAGCACAATAATGCCAATAACAAGATGGACTGAACAGGCAACATGTTGCTTTAGCAAAGCTATTCCTGAAACTTCACAAAAAAAATAGAGGGCCACTGTAGGCTTAGCAGCACTGTTGGAATTAGATCAAGGAAGATCAAATGAACATACTATGATTATACACAGTTTAAACCTCTTCAATCTAGCCAATGAGCAGACTGCAGAAGACCCACACAAAAACACACTAACTTAATATTTAGAGCTAAGTTGCACTGCTGTGGTTCCATAATGATTGAGGGTCACTGACGCTTTTTTGGACTGAAAAATAACTTCAAAGTCAAAGTTCTTCATTGCTTCATGTCATTTAAATTAAACATGGACATATGCAATTTTTGACTACACAGAACAAGAAACTTTGGAAATGGGTTAAAAATCTTCTTTTTCAGACTTTTCAAAATAATTTTTAACCAAATTTAAGTTGAAAGAAATTTAAGAAATGTAGACTTTCATGCAGAGGAGTTTAACTCATTCTGACAGAAAGAGATTATAATATGGATAAATGACATTAGATAAAATGTTTAAGACTATTTAATGACTTATTAGGCCCAATATTTATAAATCTGAATTTATTTATCTTCATTTTAAGGACATGCAGACACCCTGAATATAGATTTAAAAAAAAAAAAACTATGGACAGAGTATAATTAATTGTTAAAGAACAAACAAAAAAATCACACATACACTGCCAGGTTGGGATGGTTGTAGTTATTTATAAAATCAATTCATGGTGCATCAGGGGGACCCCTTGGATAGACTGGGCCCTCTGCAAAGTGGGTTCTATGTCTATAGAAAGGGGTGACACTGAGTATGATGTTAAAGAAGGCACTGACCTTTCTCATGATCTTTCGGCCATAGAACATCACCTTGTCTCTCTTCCTGAAACGATAGTGTGGAACACCAGCCTCCTCCTCTGAAACACACCAAACATTCTCTGTAAGACCATTTGCAGTCTACTATATGAATCGTTCTGTGCCAGTCATACTAGCATTGAATTGGAGTACCATGCTGATTCAGAACATCTGTGTGATTAAATCACCCTACAGTTTCAGGGTATTTAATCCCTGAGAATAACAAAATGAATGCACTGACTCCAAGATTTATTTTTGAAAATCCCATAAAGCGTCAACTACTAGTGATTTTTCAAAAATGAATAAACCTAACCCTTTAAATGCATGCTTGTATGAACTGTGAACATTAATGTTGTCTCTGAAGCTCTGACATAAAACTGGACACATCTGTAAAAACATGGATGCTTCACAGATATCTTTCCCCTGACAAACGATCTATACAATCAGCACAGTTTCAAGGTGGACAACAAAGATTGGTGTCACTAATACTGACCTTGACCTTTGACCACCAAAATCTAATGAGATCATCACTGCGTCAAAGTGAACGTTTGTGAAAAATATGAATAAATTCCCTCAAGGCATTCTTGAAATATCATGTTCATGAGAATGGGATGAACAACCCTAAAACACAATGCCTTCAGCAACGGCTATTGCTGACGCAGAGGCATAAACATCTCATACTGACAATCCTCACTTTGAGTCAACATCTATTAATGCATAACAGTGTATCTGGGTATATTTACATCTAGGGTATATACATACTGAAAAAATGATACATACAAATGTACTCAAACAGAACAGGATGTACAGTGTGCAGGACACTTACTTGACATTTTGTATCTTCTGTAAAATAGGAAAACAACAACTCCAATGACAGAAACAACTGTCACAGCCCCAATCAACACAGCCGTCCACTGGAAGACAAACACATAAAACATATAAATTAGGTATACTGTGTTCTTCAATTAAAAAATGACACATACTTAATATCAGAACCCTCCTTTATTCTACCCATTTAACATTATGTACCAAATGACAAGAAAATAAACACCAAAGTCTTTCATGTGTACCCAGTACATCATCTGCTTCAGGGCACTTCAGCTCACATATTAATTACATTCATTATGACCAAAAAAGCTGTTTGCAAAAAAACGTCACAGTCAGGGATTGACTGTCAGTGGTTACCATGTTGGCCTCCATCCTGTCCTCCACAAATTGCTGCATCTTGGCCTTGATATTCGTACCGAGTGGCAGCAGGCTCTGAAACATACAGCACAGGAAAAACACTAAGGCAGTGGATTAAGCTGGACATGGAACAAGTAGCTTTCAGTCAAATATATGACCAAGCAACAATTGAAGTGCTTTCAGTTTCTTTAGCATTCATTTAAGCAAATTTTTTTTTTTTTTTAACCCAACAAAGGCTGGTGAAATACCTATAGGAATTTGTCATGTTTTTGACAGGGAAATACACATCTGAGTTATGATGAATGTTATATGGTCATAGTCTTGTACCTAAATGCTTCACTAAGGACAAGGACATGGAACTTTATTTTCAGACAATAAAGTGCAATGAATGGTGTTGAGGGATGATATACCGGGTATATACTGCAGCTCTCCTCTTCTTCATTGTCTTCCATGCCTGTTTAAAAAGATAACGCAACACTAAATGAAGGCAATCTCTAAGAGTAAAATGAAATTATTTAAACAGTACCTTTCATAAAAGTTGAACAATGACATTTCATTAGGGAAAAATGTAGATTTAAAACTTAAGAAAAGGATTTCTTGCTAACATGGTGCTATATTTTGGTAAAGTTTTTGTGATTATATAATAATAGCCTGGAACTCGAACCCTTGACCTTAGCAATTAGGAACATTAGTGCCTTGGTCCACCAAACTGACAAAAGCAAAAGTTTTCCAAAATCTGGGTTAAACCAAACAAGTTTTTATTGACTAACAAATTCAAAGAGATCCTTAAAAATGCTTCACAGGATTGAATCATTATTTTCAGAAACTTAAAAAAAGACATTGATGTAACTTGTACCTTTTGTCAAGAGCAAAGAGAGACGCTGGTGCATTTGTTTTGCTCCTACCAACAGACATAAAGCAACTGTGGAGTTAATTTAGTGCTGATCATATCCACCCTTACTTTAAATTACTTTAGAAAAGTGTGTTGTTTGGATTCATTGAATAAGACAGAAATCTCTGCTCGCAGTTTTACTTGATTAATTTGCTTATCATATTGACTACATTTTACATTCATAAATCCAGACTTGTACGTTAAGAGCCCTATGTTTTTGAGCTATCTGTATTGATCAAGCAATACACATCATCTATTTCTGAATATACAAACAAAAAGCTCTTCAAATATATGACAAATATAAGATTGATTTACCTTTTTTTCTTTTCATTGTTTACTGCAAACTTAATCCCCCTGGCGTGTTGTAATAGTAAACTATTGTATTTCTATTGGACACACAAGGTTTGACATGTTTGATGTAGGCTATATGTAACGTATACTTTTTTCAATAACATTGAAATACTCTTTTTTTTAAAAACAAATCTGGGTTAAAGATCACCTACTCTGGTCAGGGAAAAGAGGTCACAAGCTAAGTGCTTGTAACCAGACACTGTTTCATGCACTTACACACTGCAATACTCCAACAGGCTCTACAAACAGGCAGAGAGACTCAACTCTGGGGAAAAAAAAAACTAAGAAAGCGCCACTAAGGAATAATGGGATAGAACCAGGCCATTGGTTCTCAACCAGCAGTGCTTAAAGGAGTTCCAGGGTGTCCCCAATAAATGGAGAATAGTTTATTTTCACTAATTAATTTACTATAGAAGTGAGCCCAATGTTAGCAAGAGTCAGGGTGACTGTTCTGATCACAGGTTTCACTTCCTCCACAGATCTCTACAGTAGTTGACAATTATAGAATTCTGGTCTTAATCATATCTCACAACCAAAATCTTTCCAGATTGCGGTCCTTGAAGTGAAATGTTATCAAACTGAGTTCTGTGACCTACTGCAGTATGCATCAATTTGGGGACTGCTTGAAAGGATTAAAGTTGAGAACCTCTAATAAAGCCTACCATATACAGTTTGTATACTAAATACATTTATGAAGATCACCTCTGTTGCATATTTACTAGGGATGTGAATCACCAGAGGATCCATGATACAATATTACAAAGATACTTGAGTAAATACAAAATATTATTGCGATTTGAAGTATGTTCTTCATGCTGAGTATTGCGATAAAATATATTGCGATTTATTATCTTATTTCAATTGTAATTTATGTCCCTAAAGAAAAACATTTTATAAGATAAAATTGTCAGTCCTTTTTATCTCACTTCAGCTTTTTTTTTTGCAGCAGCAAAATGTATCCAGTGCACTGAAAAAGCAACTTATTATATCATTCTAGGAGGGCACCTAACGTTTAAATTGTATGTCATATTCATAAGTTTTATAATAAAAAAACGATGCATGGCAGTGTGCGACATTGCTACAATGTCATATCACAATGCAATACTATGATGTTTCGATATTTTTCCTTCCACACCTAATTACTATCCATGTTGACTTATCCTGGGGCTGTCCTCTTGTGTCTGACTTCATTCAAAAAAAGAAGATGCTTCTGGAAAGTGCTATATGGATCATATAGAGTGTGCGTTTTCCAGAGAGCAATGAAAGCCATAATTAATTGCTAGCCAGATATTTTGGCGAAATCACAGAGAGTCATATTCCTGCTTGACAGAATTAAAATGTAGTAGTGACAGTGGGTACAAAATAACTCTTCTTTACTTATAACGTTAGATTACACTTGAAAAGAACGTAAAGAACAGACATTTAACAGATATTTTGTCACAATTAAGTAAGCTAACATACATTTTTACTTTGTTATACGTAACCTAATTGTTCTCACAGACTGTGTCCGCGGACTTTGCTTCTGTTTGTGCAGTCCGCTACACAACAAGAGGACAACCCAGTGCAAGCGAAAAACTCAACAAACAAGTGTTCACTGACAGAGTCTATAACATACACAAACAGACAAATGAACCCTCGGCTAACCCTTTTCCACTGAACCGACCGAATAATTTTTCCCACATACCTTTCTTGCCTTTAAGTTTTTGTGTATATGTACATGGCCTACAATAGTGTCAACGAAGTAAAAACAATCCAATGTCCGGTTGTACCTATCAAAATAAAAATCCTTAATGACGAGAATATACTGAGACCCAGATGTAAAGGAGGCATAGAGTGTATTTAAAAAGGACGAAGGGTGCGATTAAATAGTTAGGTTTTACTGTTTAATGATACATTGATACGATGTACAGCTGAATGTTAACAGATAATTAAGATACAGTTTGCTTTGCACATACTGTGCCTTAAAGCATTTATTTTGAAAGGCATTCTGTCTAAACTCTGATTGACTTGACGCACCACAACCACTGAGATCAGTATCTGGGCTTGTTATTGGTTGATCTTGTTGCCTCTTGGCCAATCACTGCGCACTTTCTTGGACAGTCAAGCACATTGCTTACAGTGGACCAACGGTGGGCTCAAGGTGAGTGGTGTTGAACTTTGTAACATCATATGAACTTATGGGCAATTTATTTTTGTAACGTTGTACGTTAACAGCTATTTTAGTGTAAACACATAAGTGAATTAACTGTTCGCTTGCCAGCAAACGATGCAGCATTAGTTGCCTCGGAAGTCATCGTTTGGTAGCTAATATTAACTAGTTAACGTCAATGACAACGCGTTAACCACCCAATACTGTAAGTCATTGTCTAACCTGGCTAAGTTAGAAATGTAACGGAGTTTTTTTTTCTCTCGTGAACCAGTTTTTACTACCTCTGGACCAATGTGTTAATATCAGGTAACGTCAACATCCACCCATCCCTGATTGTTAGCTAACAAACGGAGGTAACGTTAGCTTGTTAGAAAACAATATTTAAGATGATGATTAATTATTTGGACTCACGTCATTCCCGGCAGTCATACTTTATCCTCATGTCTAAACAATAATGTAAGTCAATAGTCACTTTCGAGGAACAATAGGGCAGTTGTGGTGGTGGCAAAATCCGATTATTATTTGGGGTGGCACTTGTGCTGTCTTGTTATCAATACATGTGTAAATAATAACGCATTCTTTGCAGGTTTCCTCTGTCCTGGAAAGAGGAAACGCTGTTGCACCATGGGTGTGTTATCCACGCTGTTGAGAGGTCTGATGAGAGGAGCGGACAGGATGTCTGAGTTCACCAGCAAGCGTGGATCAAGGACTCATAATAAGGGCAGAGGTGCAAGACCCACCGGAGTGAGGCTTCCCAGCAGAAAGTTTGTGGCCATACAGGCCATGATTCCTGAGTTTGTGGTCCCTAACTTGGAAGGATTCAAACTTAAACCCTACGTATCATACCGCTGTCCTCGGGGAACAGAGCCTCCACTCACAGCAGAAAGTGTGTTTGCTGAGGTTGTGGCCCCTCAGATCAAGAAAGACTTTGAAGAGGGCACTTTCAACAAAGATCAGCTGGAGAAATATGGATTTGATCCCCAGCAGGAGGGGAAGCTCTTTAAGCTCTATCCCAAGAACTATGTGCGTTAAAGATGCACTAACAGTGAAATGTATTTACAAAGGTGCAAACTGCGGATTAGACTGAAAGTTGCAGACTTACTGGTGTGAAAATCATTACAAATGGGACTATATCATCTTGAGAAAGATCAATTTCCTGCAAGTGGTGTACTTTTTTGTTACTTGATCATTGAAATAAAACTTGAGGGGCTGTGATCCATACTGCAGAACTGTGCATTAGTCATTGTAAAGATCAGTTGAACACGAGATGACTGTCATGAGGCCACTGATAGTCATTCTTGACATTCTGTTATACAGGAGGTTACCATATAATTACTGATTTTGCTCAGAACCTCTTGATTTAAACAACACGTTCACTCTGTGTCCAAGTTCAGATATGCACAGTGAACCTAGAGCTTGCAAGTGTAGCTTTATTGGTCAGAAAATGCAATGAGTGTAACCAGCAATTAAAGTGGCTTCTACAAATTTTGATATACTACAGTTTTCAGAATCACCAGATGGTGAACATCACCACCTGTGGATCAGCACAGATGCTGACATAGCACTTTTTACAAATGCAATAAGGGTTTTTTCTTGAGGAGGTTCATTACATGGGAACCTTAATACCAACCTTCAACCAGCTTATTAGGGATAAAATCACAAGTCATCAACCATCAGGCCAAGGGGTGCACATGAAGAGACTTTCCCTTTGAGTACCAATAGTCATCAGACACAGTCACACAAATATAATAAAATTGGTGCCAGTCTTCAAGCAAGGTGTTTTTGTGAACAGTTTTCCTTAATACAATCACAAAGTATTTAAAAAAAAGCTATGATGAAGGAAAGGTATGTGGGTGAATTGTGGTATTGATCTTGTTACTACAGGACATACAGTATAAGGATTTTAAGCAATTTGTTTAAATACATTTTTATAAAAATCAACTGTTGAAATGTTACGAAAATATATGGTTGTCCTAATTGCATATTCAGTGGTAAGTTCTTCCAGAGTGGGTAGGACTTATCTTCATAGTGAAGACAGTGAATGGAATAACAGTATAACATGCCAATGTTACAGTTGGGCTGTACATTCTGTGTCACATGTTATAATGTTGATAGACGCTATTTCTATAGTGTCAATGCAGCCAGTGCTCAAGCCTGGTCAACACCGGTCTGATTCCCGTTGAGCCTCATCTGGAGTCCAGTCCCAGCGCCACACATGGAGCATATGGTCATAGAATGAGCAGCTTGCCAGCAGACAGGACAGTGAAGGGGCATCCTCATTAGAGTTGAGGGTGGGGCCTAAAGTAGGGGTAATAGAGGGCGCTGCAATGCCCTCTGGTATGTATCGTCCTGCATCATCTTCCAGGGAAGTGTCAAAACTGGCAGTGGGAGATTCATACTGAATCCTCAAGTGTCCGCCACTCTCTGTGAGGCTTTGCTTTGGTTCTGCAGCAGCAGGGGAGCAGGGAGCCGGTTCCTCCAGGGACAGCCGGGACCAGTCTGCTCCGTATGCCAGGGAGTTGTGGAGGATGTAGGAGGCGATGACAGGACACGCTCCTCCATTACCCTCTGGATAAGATAGGACAACATCAGTGGTTTCACACAAACTTGACAATAACTTTTATGTCAAAAACAAACAAATTGCTAACTTTTGAAGTGTCCTGCTCCTTACAGGATCTATTTGATACATATCTTGGGTCAGCATGTTTACTACAACCTACTGGTTCCCACTGTATTCTCAAATGAAGATGTAGGTCTGCAATGCTGAAGTGCTCTTAGGGTGTAATAAAGTGTGTTTAGTTACTTCTGCCAGTGCCAGGGCAATAAGAATCACAGTGGTCATCCTCACTGAACTGTTTACTCAACTCTGAAGTTACTGCAAATATGACTGTCAGTCATCTACTGGCTTTTTTGGTTGAGTTACCCGAGATCATATATGCATGATGGATGAAGTTCCAACAGTCCTTTGCTCCCCAGCCATACAGAAAATATCTTGGTGTTGCAGTGAATATACATAATTGGCACGTTTTTTCTGCAACTACTATCCAGTATAAATACTACTATCTGGCAGTAGTTTACTATGTAAACGTCTCAGGCTGAATCCAGCATGGGACCTTTGTTGAATCACTTTCTTCCTCATTTCTTGTCATCTCTTGATTATCAACATTTTATAAAAGCAAAAAATGCCATAATCATAAATAAAGTAGTTGATATGGCAATAGATTTCTCAAATATTCCATTATTTGTGTATAAATATCAGGAAATAGAAAAGAAATAATTTTTCAGAGCCCAGGGTGGCAACTTGGAATTCTATTAGCAAGAAGATCCTTTTTTAAAAAAAAAAAAAAAAAAATCTAATACTCCAAAACCCAAAAGTATTCAACCAGCTATCATACATAGCAAAAAGAGCTACTCCTTACATAAGAGAAGCTGGAACGAGAGAATGTTTGAGACAAAAAACAAAACAAAAACGTATAGCTTGATTTTCTCTTAAACAACTTACTGTTTTAACACTAGTATCATTACATTATGGATCAGGAGGCCAAGCAAATGCTTGGTGACTAGGTTAACTAACTGTTTGACTATCCAATCATTAAAAAAAAAAGAAAGAAAAAAAAAGAAAGTTTATGTTAACATTCAAAACAAGTAATTCCTTCCCTGCCAATCTGTCTTCCATACTCACCTAAAGCCTGCTGGCAGTGAAGGATGTGGAAGTCATTGTGCATGCAGGCTGCCAGCAGCAGGTGATGATGGGTCGGATGCCACTTTAGCCTCCACACTCCTCCACCCACAGAACTCTCACTGAGAGGCTGCTGCATGTTCCTGCCATCCCATAGCAAAACCTGCTCATCGTAACTGCAGAGAGAAACACCCAGAACACAAGGCTTACAGATGATCCCGTGACTGAAGGAGTGAGTCAGCTGACAGTTAAAGCAACTCTTACCTTTCTTGCATTTCACACAGCGATTAGAAAAAATGTGAACATACACAACTCCCGCCTCCCTCCAAAGTCCCATCCCCCTCCACCTGCAACTCCACCTCCGTCCAAAGGCCTAGTCCCCCCTCCTCCATTACGTCCTCATTATGTCTATGATAGATGTAGGCGTTGGCAAGGTAACGTTAGATAGAGGAGAGCGAGTGTAACACATGTTGACGTTACAACCAAGACAGTCAAACGCAACCCCTGAGTTTTAAAACTCAACGAGTCAGTGATGACTGATGAGTTTTAGAATAAAGTTACAGTGCTAACTGTAACTTTGCAGTGCTACAGTGCTAGCCTATGTTACATTAGAGGCAAACTAAAAATACCTGTCCAGCAGAAACTCTGCAACCATCTCGTCCCTTTTTAGCTCAGGATGAAGCTGCATCAGTCTTGTTACGCGAGCGGTTACATCAGTTGGAGGTCTCCATGTGTGGAAGACAGACAGGACGCTCGGCCAATCGAATGCAATGATTGGTCGGAGTTTTCTTAGAACCGTATGAGAATGGTATAATTATGAGTTTTCATCTCTGGTGGAATTCACTTACATTTCAGTGTGCCATCAGCTTATTAATAGCATTTTAACCTAAACAAAGAAAAGTGTAAAATTTCCAGAAAGGTAAGTGTTGTTTTAAGGACAGAAGGAGCACAGAGAGAGGAAAGATGGGTACTCAACAGTAGCCACAATCATACAAAAAGCTAATTCTCACACAGTGTTATGTTACCATAGAGAGTTCATTGGGATATTTACCTGCCTGTAGCCAGGATGTGTTCCTGGTGTGGGTTACTGTGAATACTGCACACACCCATTGAGTGCCTTCAAGAGAACGGACCAGAAATTGGCGATGTACTTAAACAGACAGACCACATGAATACTGTTGACACTGACAACAGTACTTACCTTTTACTGGTGAAAGTAGGGCAGGAGGGACCAACCCTGAGATCCCAGCCTTTTAGTTTGCAATCATCACCTCCTGTTGAGGAATGAGACAAACACAAACACACACACACACACACACAGGAGAAAGTGTAAATGCATATACAAGCATAAAGAAATTATAAAAAAAAAAAAAAAAGTTAAAATCAAGCAGCAATCTGCCGAAAAATACTGAAAAACAACGCCAATATGGAAGTACCAAAAACCGCAGTTCATCAAGTAAGCGGGTGAAGCTGGCTCCAAGAGTAAGTCAATCCCCCAGAGTGCTGCAGGGATGACATTTTTTTTGTGAACCAACCTGGAAGTTTGCATTACCCTGGTTCCCCTAACAAAAAGCCTGTGGTAATTGTCCACTGGATTTTGCATTATTATAGAAAATAAAATAATCTTCACAAATGAACACCACTTTTTATTTTTTTTAAGCATAAATGCAATTGCCCGAAGTTAAAAGCTAATGTTAGGCTATATACAAATAAGCAGATTTATCATTTGCAAATTTTGGCAACTCTCACACACTAATGTTGGTATCGGCCTCAAAAAGTCGGTATCGATTAGGCTCCAATTGAATATTGTGTTGTATTAAGTATTTGACAGGGAGAAGTTCATCAGGAATTCAGCACTGCCCATTTCAGTGTGGAAATACTGCATCTGTGTATTGGACAACATCTCTTCCCAAGAGACTCACTGCTGCAGCAAAGATTGATTTTTAAAATAATAACTTTCATCTAGTAGCCATACTACCAACCATTCCTTACAACCCTAACTTCTGTGGATGTGTCAAACACCTCTGGAAGCTCATGCTAACAGGGCACAGCTTAGGCTTCAACAAGCTCTGGTTGTGGTCAACAATAATTTGAGGCCACTACATCAGAGCTCCATGCTCATACTGAATTGACTGACAGCAGCAGTCTGTTTACACTGTGTTACACAGTTTAAGACTTGACACAAATGGGGTGTCGGTGGCTTAGTGGTAGAGCAGGCGCCCCATGTACAAGGCTGTTGCCGCAGCAGCCCGGGTTCGAGTCCAGCCTGTAGCCCTTTGCTGCATGTCATCCCCTCTCTCTCACCCCCTTTCACACTTAACTGTCCTGTCCATTAAAGGCAAAAAATATCTTAAAAAAAAAAAGAAAAAAAAAAGACTTGACACAATATCATATACCAAATGTTTGTGTATGGGACACAGAACCCTGAATGTGTAACATTTTCAATTCATAAATAAAGTGACATACACAGTTATTTTAGCTACACCATACAATGACATAGAAACATCCTGACATTCGGTGAATCCAGGCAGGCAAACAGCCACACAAAGAAAAGTTGGGGGCCTAATAAAATTTCTGCTTAGGCCTCCAAAAAGGTCAGGGAAAGCTCTGCAAGTGGTCGTTAAAAATGTGACAGATAATGATTTAAATGAGGAGAGTTACCAGAATAAATCAGCTGTGTGTCCCAGTAGGAGAAGGCTGAGATCCAGGCCTCAAAGTCATGGGCCTTCCACTGTGACAGAGCCGTCAGAGCACCTTCAGCCAGGGAGAGAACACTGATGCAGCCTGCGGAGTCACTGCACACCACCCGCACTTCACTGCTGCTGAAACAAACAGGAGATATTTGACAGGACCATTGTTGCAATAAAATAGTCCAACCAAAGCCAAGAACCCTCACAACCATTAAAAAAGTAGCCCAATTTTAATTCCCTTTTCATTTATTTAGGAAATGGTTTTTATGTGTGAGTATAAACAAAATATTAATGTCATACCCTTTTCCCACTGAAATTAGTGTGTATATGCACTTTTTTTAAAATGCAAAAAAACCCATAGACTCCTGTCCAATTGCTAGTAGACCAGAACCATATATACAGCAGTTGTTGTTTTTTTGTTTTAATGATGTGTCATGTCATGTCATGATGTGAGGTGCCTATTCAGTCCAATGACAACTGCCCCCCCTACTCTCCCTCTGATTGGCTCGCACTCCTTGCCTTTATTGGTTGGGTTGGTTAGATTTAGGCAAGAGGAGTGAAATTGGTTAGGGTTAAGTTAGGAATATCAGGGTACGCTAATCAGAGGCAGAGTAAGGTGGGTCATGCCTCTACCATCCTTGTTAAAAAAAATAAAAAATAACTCACACCCAGGTGTCATGTTTCCATCACTGATGATTGGAGCCAATTGGAGCTGGAGTCAATAAATATCTGTGACAACTGAAGTCTCATTTGTCCTGGAAAATTAATACTGATTGTTACCTTTCACACTAAAAGTCAGATGTTAATGGATGTCAGTGGGTTTTTGTCCAGTTGGAAAAGGGCTGAACATACATATTGACAGATATTTGTAATCCAAGTCTTTTATCACACAGCTATAACTTAATAATAATTGGAATAGGAATTAAGTTACTTAGTTGAAATAAACCGTATCAACATATGGGTTTGATGGTCATCAGTTATGGTCATTGTGTTTTCAGCTGAGCTACTAAATTAATCTGGATCATACTTGGAGAGAAGGTGCCGATCTATTGGTATACAGACTGATGTTTTGTTGGTGGAGACTGTCTTAATATTACAAAAAGCAGCCCAAATGATCACAACATCCCCAAAAAATGTTTTACCCACCCTAATGAATAAAAAGTAGCCCAACTGGAGGGAAAATTGTCCAATCTGGCAACATTGTAAAGTGTTTTTTTGTATAAAATGTTACATTAACTGTTAAATGGAAAAACACAGCTGCAGGTGCTCAGGCTCTGAACCATGCTGAGTTTTTTACCTGTCCATTCTTCCAGTGGACCAGTCTAATGACAGAGCCAGCCGCTCTGCTCCCACCTCCAAACTGCACAAAGGGTGCAGACTACGGGCGCCTTCCTACTGGATACACACAGTCGTCAGTGTACACTGCCACATCAACAACTATAGTCCAACCAGGTCTTATAATACATAATAACAGGAGTAGAGTGGAATAAACACACCCATTACTGCTCATACAGTCATTTCAGTTAACCAAGCAGCTATTAAGCATTTCTGCAGCCTACTGAATGAGTAATGCGTCTTGGTTCACTTTAGCTTGCACATATTTACCCTCCTCTCTAAACAGACTGAAGGCCTGTGTAGTAAACTACCATGAAAGGAACAGTGACATAGTGCAACAGCTGTGCAAGCTTATAATGTTCAGACGGTGTTGACACCGTGTTAAGTGTCATATTGGACAGTAGTATATTGCATACATTGAGTGTTTGTCCATCCAAAACAATCTCTACAGTTTGAAAAGTAGCTATTCAAAATATGTTGCAATTTTAATTTAATCAAAATTTGGTGTGTGTGTGTATACGGTCAGTTTTATCAGTGCTACAATCTATTGCAAGCTGGAAGTCTGGAAGCTGTATATTTATCTAAAGACAAAATAGTTTATGAGTTTGAACATCAAATATCTTGTCTTTGGAATGTATTCAATTGAATATAGGTCAAATCATAGCAATCTGTTTTTATTTATGTTTTACACAGCGTCCCAACTTTTTTAGAACTGGGGTTGTAATATAAATGATGAAGATGTCATTCTGCTTTGTTCAATGGGTGCACCACCATGTTGACCATGTGACATCAGATGTGTTAATTTGTTATATGGCACATTTCATACACAGTAGCAGTTCAATGTGTTTTACAAGCTGCATAATGACATAAGTAGAAAAGGATATTTAAAAAACTTGAAATTACAGTACAATTTGGTATGCAAATTTAATCATCTGTATGTTGTACTTTTTATGCATACTTTGCTGACAGACAATGCCACATTAAGCAACAGTATAACAGAGTTTGGTTGGAATTATGTTCTCTACTTACAAGAAGAAGTAGAGAACTGCATGTTTGGACTTCTTGTGGTAGAAAAGGCTACTTTCAAGCAGTTTTGATCTCAGACGCTGATGTATATATTCAGGGATTATGTGCCCTGTCAAAAACCTTACATGCTGCTTCTGTACACAAACATCATCTATGAGCCTAACAATATCAATTGTCACCTGCCTGCTGTGATTCTTCTCATGCCATATTTCTCACCTGACTGTTTGACAGCGTGTACAGCTGCAGCTCTCCGGTGGCAGCTGCCATTCCCAGTAAAGCCTCCCCTGACACTGGCACATGGCACCTGAGAGCAAGTTAAACAATCAACAAAGCAGAAGCACACAATGACAACATGAGCCACACTGGTCAAACTGGATTTCTTACCATTTCAAATCTAAAATGGCCGCTGTGTCCATGTGCTGTAGCTCAATCAGAGGAGGGCTCATTGATCCTTCTCGCCGAAACTGAAAGAGGTACAAACGACCAGTCCGGCTCGGGGTGGCATCCTCTTCCCCTGCCTACGGGAAGAATGTAATCATCAGTCAGACACCGAGCATGAGTGGCTGTAGTCCCAATAAGTACCTGTTACTACTGTTTAAAATTAAAGGTCCTGTGTGTGGAATTTAGGAATATAAAGGCAGAAATGGAATATAAAATGCATAACTATGTCTTCATTAGTCTATGTCACCTGACACTAAGAATCTTTTTGTTTCCATTAATTTAGAATGAGCTGTTTATACCTCCATACAGAGTGGGTTCTCTTCAACAGAGTTTACCATGTTATTTCTACAGTAGCCCAGAATAAACAAACCAATCACTGGCTCTAGATAGGGCCATTCGAGTTCTTGTGAATCGGCCACTGATGTTCTACACGCTTGGCACACGGGAGAAGTTTTAATTGACTGCAATCTGCTACCTCATCACTCGATGCCACTAAATCTTACACACTAGACTTTAAAGACACAAACAACTCAGACTGCACAATTGGAAAAGTATGTACAATAAAACAAGTTAAAAATGTTGTTTTGTTTTGGACAATATGGATGTGAACAATCCAATCAGCACAGTTTCAAGGTGGACACCCAAGATTAGTGTAACCAATTCAGTATCTGACCAAATGTCTCCCCTTCTGTTCCTGAGTTATGGTCTTGAATAATGGCCGAGATGAGTCAAAGGCAACACGCACACCTCCTGCTGATTTAGTGGTGTAGGGAATCAGGCCCCCCTGAAAAGTCAAGTCAATGAAAAAATGTGATTCCTGCACACACTTCTTTACCTTTGCATTGATTTGTTTAAAAAAGGTCACATTCATATTTGGTCCACAAATTAAAAAGTGTAGCCCATATGGTGAGAAAAAAATGGGCTATATATAAAATATGGTATGGAATAACAGTAATGATCTTTGTACTGTTATTGTGTGTAGGCACTATAAGTGAACCCTATGGCATGTTTTCGATAATATGTTATACTATGTCAATTTCAATTAACAAGTACTGACCATTTCAAATTAACAGCCAGAAGAGGGTTGTGATTCCTACAGTGGATGGGTACAATATGGATGTGAACAACCCGTATCATTTTTGCCCTGCTATAGGGACCCAAATCTAGATTTTGACACAGGGCCTAATGATAAGGTTCTCACTATGTAAGTTGACACTGTGCCTCATTATGACTAAAATACAAATTTCAACAAACAAATTAACACGGCACCTGGAGATTTTAGGGCCCCCTGAAGCAGTTGTCCCCTCTACCTGTTGCAAGCACCCTCATGTTCTCCTATAATGTTGGAAATAAGTACTTAAAGGGAAAGTTAGGATATTTGGAAGTGGGGTTGTAAGGGGTACTTATGCATTGTCCGTGCATTACATAAAGCAGATGTCAGTCAGCACGTCCCCAGTTTGGAGTCAAAGCCACCAGATTCCATTAACAACAACAGTAATTTTAGCTCACTAAACACTGGAGTACCGGATGTACTGCTGCTTTAATCAGTAAGTTAGTTTGTGTTACTGTGTGACTTTTGTGGATCCAAACTGACCATTTTAAATGCCAAAGTCACACAATAACACAAACAAAAACAAAATAACTCTTTGAGGCAGCTGTATATCAGCACCTCCTGTGTTGAGCAAAGATAAATTACTGTTTACTGGCTTTGAAGAGAGTGATATGTTGGCTTAATTTTCCAGTTGGAAATCAGTCTGACATTGAGGTTAAGCAGTGAAAATATTCTTAATTTAGCAGGCACTTAATACTTTTTGGTGGGACTTTTCTTAATTGGTTAAAATACATTTTGATGCTGAAGCCTCACCAGTGGTGCATTACTTAGCCTTCATGTTACTCCAGTCTGCTTCTCCAAATTGGACGCGTGCTAACTGAAATCTACTGTATGTAATATACTGTCTATGGATAAGAACGTCATACAACCCCACTTCAAAAAAAAAAACAAAACTATCCCTTTAAAACATGTAATTCTAGTTTGAATGTGTCAGTGTGGTCCAATGTGTTTCTGTGGACAGTGACGACTACAAAAGTTTTGATGTTGGGCTATGATGACATCACCGTATTTACAGACAGGGAAGCAACATTTGTCACATACACTACAGATAAAAACAAGAGTGCTGAGTGTCGGTTAGCACGAGGTTCTGCCCATACGACAGTTAACCTGCTTATATTCAGTCTCACCCCTTTCTGTAACTGATAGGTCCCACAGGCCAGGATGTCTTGGCTCGATACAACAGGACACCATTCCACCGTGTCGGCACTCAGCTCCGTGTCAAACACCTGTAGATTGCGGGTCCTCGACTTCCAAGCCATGACCAGCTGCTTTGCATAACGTTACTGTGCCGGTGGAGTAACTAAAGGGCAAAAAGGTATCCTGTTACGTCTCGACTGTAAAGTCAAAACAACACTCAAATAAGTCAGTCACGTAGTTCGTACGTTAGACCTTAAGCATCACAATGTACCAGCTAACGTCTATTAGGCTAACGATAACGTTATCTGGGTTAACTAAATAATCTGTTTGGCAGTTAGCTAGCAAGCTATAATTAACTCACTGCGGTCTCGCGCAGCGCAAACTGTCAACAGTAAGACACTTCAGGTGACGAACAGATATTCAACGGGTTAACAAAATGTCCAAGGTTAAGTTAACTTTTGTTTAAAAGTGAATATCCACAGAACAAATGATTATCAACAAAACTCACATGTGAGCCAGCCGCGACTCGACGACTCTGTGCGTCGTTACGTCATCGCTGGGCGTAAGGGTGCATTCAGTAACTACAAGGTTCTTAGCAATGGGTCCAAGCACTCAATGACACACTGTAAAACAGAACGCAATCAAAACTGATTAGAACAGGGGTAGGCAACTGCTCTGGGGCCACATGTGGCTCTTAGCCCCTCTCCAGTGGCTCCCTGTGGCTTTGACGAAAAATGATGTAGAAATGAGTAATGGTTATTTCAAGATTTAAAATAACCTAAAGTGACTGACATGACTCTCACATTCTCCATTTGTTAAAATTTGTAGCCTATAGGCTGAATACAAAAATGATTTAACATTTCGTAAACTTAAAAGTGCATTACATGTCTACAATCTCACAATTCTGATGAATCTCAATAGTGTTATCTAGTCTCGAGTTTCTGCAGATAGGTTTGCTGTGGATTCCAAATCAGAAAACGAAAAGTCTTGAAGGAAAATAGAGAATTTAATGGTGTGTGGACAGATTTTTTTTTAGCTTTTATTGACCTTGTACAAAGTACCAAATAATCACAAATAGCCCAGTGTAGAGCCACTTTGGGGTAAAACATATTAACACATGCTCATTTGTTGATAGGCTAATTTAGACTGAAACAGCTGTGTTTCCTTCATTATCAGGCTCAAATGTGTTGTGCAGCTGGAGACAGATTTTTTTTTTCTTTTTGGCCAAAAACAGCTCTTCTGATATGAAAGGTTGCTGACCCCTGGATTAGAACTATTTGTATACACGCTGTGTACTCGTACAATGTCTCTAGATCAAGGGCCTGTCTTTAAAGTGGGTTTGCTGGTAAATGCCTAAATACATTTGAAAATGCAAGCTATCTTTATTATAATAAATAAAGGACAGAAAAGCACCACCAGGGTCCAGCTGGAGCCTCACAGATCCAGACCTGTTCTATCTTAACTGTAGTCAGTCCATTTCCTAGTCTTTTCAGAGCTCAAGCTGAACTGCATTCCTGCAAGAACCAGCTGAAATCACTGTGTAGGGGGAGTCTTCTTGTACTGAAAGACAAGATGAAGCACAATTGACCAGGATTAATGCCAGGACAGTGCGGTGGCCCCAAAAAGCACTGTGTTCAACCCACACATACGTCTGAATTCAGCTATAACACTGATCATGAAATCTAAGCTGCCAGGTAAGAAGGCTATATAAACACAGCATACTACCTTCCTGTAGTTAGAATACATTTTTTAAAAAAAAGTATGTTGCAGTGGCAAAGATTAAAAAATGCATTAATCATATCAATAATTATAATTTGACCATGTGTATGATTCTGAAATACAAATGCAAATGAGTAGGCCTACTTTTACTTTGGGTAGGCTTCTTTAAGTTGGCTATATTTTGTTGTGAACACTTTTGTACTTTTACTGAAGTAACCTTTTAGATGCAAGATTTCATCTTGTAGAAGTGTCTTTCTACACTGTGGTATTGCTATTTTTACTTTACTTTTACTTACTTATTTTTACTTTTTATTTTTACTGAAAGGTTTGAGTACACAGCTAAATAGAGTGTATACAGTCAAATTCTTTTTTTTTTTTTTTTTCTTACTCAAGCTGATTTTACTTCCAAAGAGGAAGCTGTAGTACCCTCTGCTGGATAATTACCATTACCAGCAGCCCTGTGCAGCAACTGTTACAAAAAAAAAAGAAAGAAAAAGTTTCTTAAACAGGTTAAGGTGTATTGGCCAGGCTCTCAGTGTGACCTACGAAACCACAGCCATGAAGCAGCTTTAACTGTAGACTAATTGGCATGTAACTTAGTTAAAAACAGCTAAACACTTAGTAAAAATATACTGTGGATTCAGCCACACAATAAAACTTTCTAGTCCCTTAAATTTGCTTTCTACCTATTTTGTGAAGACCCCACCAATGACACACCTGAAGCAAAAATCACAGCAGTAATGCCACCAAACTCCTAAAAAAGATGAATAGGCTTGCTCTTGACATGAGAGGCGTCTGATGCAACAAAAAAGATATGAAGCTGTCAGTGAACTTACCCCAAGATATCAAAACCATATCTAACTAGAATTACCATCACACGGTCGTATGCTTCAGCAAACCGGTAAAGTTGCAATGCTTCAACTATGGATGTTGCAGCAAAGAAGCTGCATAGTCTAAAATGTGGATGCTTCACACACCTCTTAAGCCCAGCAGCACAGAAGATCTATACAGTCAGCACAGTTTAAGAGGATTCTGTTCCTGAGATAGGGCTTTGAGCAATGGCAAAAAGCTTTTTCTTTTAGTACATTATGATAGCTAAGAGAAGGTGACCTTTGACCTTTAATATAAAATGTCATCACATCATCATCTCATATCTTATGCTATAATTTTATCATAATTAGTTTATGAATTCTTGAGTAATGGCCAAAAACAATAATTCTAATTAGTCCATCCTTAAGTCCAATTAGACATTAGTGTGACATTGAAGGCAATTCCCCCAGTTGCCCTTGAGATATTGCATTCATGAGAATTACACGAATGCATTGTCACAGTGACATTTGACCACCAAAATCTAATCAGTTCATCCCAGAGTCCAAGTGGGCGTTTGTGCAATATTTAAAGAACTTCCCTCAAGGTGTTCTCGAGATATCTTTTTTTTTTTCAGGAGAATGAGATGAACAAGGTCACAGTGGCCTTGACCTCTGACCACCAAAGTGTAATCAGTTCATCCTTGGGACGTTCATACTTATGTATTGAGGGGACGGACATATGTAAATTTGTGCCAGATCTGAAGAAATTCCATTAAGGCCTTCTTGAGATATTTTGTTCATGAGATTGGTACAAACATACATACGGACAACCTTAAAGTATAATTCCTCTGGCCATGGCTATCGCCGGTGCGGATGCATAAAAAAAGTAATACTAAAAAATAAATCTGTCGTGGTGATGGTCAGTGGTCGTGTTATGCAGACAGGCTCTATGCTACCCCCAATAGTTCAATCAAGTAATTAAGGATTCTGGAATGCAGCAGTTTAGCAGTTTACTCAGTGGTGTGGCGGCAGAAGTGAATAAATAAAGAGTGAAACAATCAAGTTGTCTTTTGTGTTATTTAATAAAGTGAAAGAACAGAATAATAAGAGTTATACCAGAGTCAATCTATTTCAGCTGAAAGGTCAGAGCTCTGACAGCTGGAGTTGATTCAGTCACATAATATAATTAAAACTTGCACAGCAAAAGGGAGGCAAAGGGAGGCCTCCAGTTAACTGATAACTGTCACGAGAACAGCTACAAAGCAAGCCTCTCACACACAAATGAAAACTTTCCAAGGACACAGTTTACTTCAGGTACAATGAAGCCATATACACACAAGGAAGCAAAATACTACGTGTCTATATGGTAATGATTAATTTTGTTCCTACAACTGGAACAAAGTTGTAGTGATTGTAATGATTTTCAAACCAGTTCTTTTCACAGTATTGGTTCCTTGGAGTTGATACATGTAAATGTATCAAACCTTTCAAGTTTTGATACTTCATTTTGATACTTTTTGCAAAAAAAAAAATTGGTATATATTTACATTTCTTGGTGACACTCTCCTATATAGTAGGCCTACACGTACATTTGACAGCTAGTGCTGCCCACCCCACAAAACTCATCAGTGCATGCAGTCATCATGTATGAGTTTATATTAATTAAAAATAGTAATTTAACGCATTGATTCAACACCCAATTGTATGTAGGTAGGCTATGTAAACACAAAACAGTGTTACAGAATTATCATTGTCCAGTGATCTGTTGTTTTGTTGCATTCATGTGGCATCAGAACAATGTGTAAAAAGAGTTCCCTACTCCATTTAATGATTAAGTTGTCTAGATGCTCTGAGCAATAAAATACAACACATCGTCTTTGTAGCATCCATGTTATATTATAGTGTTAACTCTCAAGGCTAATGCAAGCATTTTAACAGATTAATCAAAGAATAACTCCACCACAAGACTACAAGACCTTTGGAAAACAACAAAATGTGTTCATAACTCCAGAGGCAGCCTAACTTTTTCAGATGAATAAATTCAATAGGGCGGCCATGAGATTAACCAATAGTAAACACTGGTAAATAGTATCAGGAGTCAGAGACTTGGCTACATTGCTACACAGCCACTGATCCAACCCAAATTTTGCTCAAAATTTCTTTAAAATAAAATCCTGTGCTTTAGCTGCTCTGTGTCTCCCTATAGTCTCTAATCACATCTGTTTCAAGTTAATGCTAGTGTTAGCAGCCAATGCTGCATGTACTGGCCTTCAGTGAAAAAGAAAAAAAGAAAAAGAAAATCCTAATGATCTGAATCAGATCATATCTAATTGTTTAAGATGTATCTATATCTTTTTAATATCAGATTTTGGCCTGTATTTATCAACTCTACCAGGGAGAACACCCCAAAAGTCTAACCTTTCCCTTTATCATCAGTGTATTCAGGAAAACAAAGCACAGCTCCAATTTGAAATAATTGAGCTGTAAATAGTTTTAGATCAGTAGTTCTCAATCTTTTTTTTGTGTAAAGGACCCCTAAATTGATACACATTATATCAGCGACCCCCATTTTATTAGATTTGGCTTCGGAGACCTCCATCTAAAAAAATCCGGTTATTGACCAGAATTCTATGGTTGTCAACAAATTGGGGAAACTGTGGAGGAAGTGAAACCTATGATCAGAATAGTCACTATTGTGACTCTTACTCAAACTCAGCTCACTTCTATAGTGAATTTAATAGTGAAGATAAACTATTTCCCATTACTGGGGACACCCTGGAATGACAAGTGGGGGTCCCCGGACCCCTGTTTAAGAGCCACTGCTTTGGAGTGTTTTTAAGCATTCAATATAGTCAAACTGGCGGCATCTGTTGGCTGGCATATGGTATTGCATTGATGGAAATTTGTAATGCAACACCTCAATGGAACAATTGCCCAAGTCAAAAGGAAGTCACTGCTGTTATCCTTAATATGTTGTTTTATAATACACATGGCCATAGTTCAAGCTGGTCAAATGTTTTTGCCTTTAAGCAGATTTATCATATGTTTGACGTAACCGGCCTTGTCACTGGTGGTCACGTGACTTTTGCTGTGCGGTGCCATAACGTCCAGCTGCTGGTGTCTAGTTGTCTACTTCCACTGTCAAACAACTAGCTAGTACATACTAACACAATGGATTTCAACGTGAAGAAATTAGCCTGCGGTGCAGGAGTGTTTTTCACGCGAGCTGTCCAGGTAATGAAACCTACGTGTAAAATTCTGTGGTTCGGCCGACGCTTCTTTCCATTTTGACAGCCAGCTGTTACTGACGTTACTGACTACCGTTACGGTACAGTATCTGACCCTGCAGTATATTGTACCACCGAGCTAACGTTATGCTAATATTAGCATAGAAAACAGATACAGTTACTTGATATTTAGCCAACTGCTACGTCGTCAGAATAGTTAAGGCCTACATTGTAATTTAACAGCGTTGTCCAAATGCTATCATGCAGTGTTAGCTAAGATGACGTTATTTTCTTAGTGTAACGTTATATTTTAGTCAAGCTAGCGTACCAGTCGCTAGTATAAATTAAACGTGGGCTCAGTTAAATAGCTTAGCAAACTGTAACCGAATATATTTATTTTGACAAGTCTGAGAGTAACAGGAAGGGGGGACATACATGACTGTCAGGTGAGCGAGAGCTACTCGTGAACCGGACCCTCTATGACGTCATGATATCGCGTTAATTCCCTAGCTGTTGATAATTGAAACCATTGAAACATGTCTATGATTGAAACCTGCACTAAATGGGAACAGTTGTGTCTCAGTAGTTAACCCGGCAGTATGTGTGTGTGGTGTGTGTCCTCTGCTTCAGTTCACAGAGGAGAAGTTGGGCCAGGCGGAGAAGACTGAGCTGGACGCTCACTTTGAAAACCTGATGAGCCGCGCAGACTGCACCAAACTTTGGACTGAGAAAATCTACAGACAGACTGAGGTCCTGCTGCAGCCCAACCCAAGTATGCTATATATTACAGTCCTATCATTAGATGTGGAAAGAGTATTCTACAGTTACATTTCAAATTGTTTTCAAGCAGTTCTGCTACCATGCTGATGTTTTCTATAATTTTATAATAGGTGACTGATGATAAAAGCATCATAAAGGAAATATCAGCTCATGCATAATAAACCTTAAGCCAGTGTTGGGAAGGTTACTTTTGAAATGTATTAGATTACAGATTTAAAATTACCCTGTCAAAAATGTAATCAATAAAGTACCTATTTTAATGACTTCATCATGAAATGTAACTTATGACATTTGATTACTTTTCTAACAAATGTTTTAAACTGGGCAATACAACTGAAAAGACCTGAAAGACCTAAACATATAAGTGCAGAGGTGTGCTCTGAAATTGATCCCATTGACTTTGCTTACTAACATCCTCAAAATAAGCTAAAACAAGGTATTCCTGCACAGCAAAAAGATGCAACGCAACAGAATGAATGTTATTTTCAACGTATGAACTTTTACCAAAAAGAAATATACTCAGATGTAACCTGTTTGTCATCTTCAACATTTTGATCAGCAACTGTAATTTCGTTACACAGTTTTTTTCTTAGAAACTGTAATTGATTACAGTTGCATTTATTTTGTAATTTAATTACTTAACTCTGTTGCTTGTACTGTTGCTCTGTTACTCCCCGTCACTGCTTTTAGCCCAAGTTATTGATTTTAATACACAAGACAAATGATCAGATATTTGCCACCTAATACAAAACATGATTAAACAACAAACAACAAAATAAAGTTCTTCAAAGTAATGCTGGATGGATGGGAAAAAAACAACATTTTTTGGACTGGTTAAACCAAAGCAATAGGTTGTGTACCTATTTAAGAATGTGTTTAATTTATTGTAATCCCTGTGACAAACAATACAGTGAGGCATCACGACTTGGAATTGTATGTGCTGTTAGAACTTGTGGGCCTAATCAGGTGCAAGTTACGGGCATACAAAGCACTAAAAGACTGCAGAATGTCCACATGTTCAAAGTACTTGCTTTACTGTCAAAGGTTTTATTTGACATTGTTTTGTGTGAAATGTCAGTCTAACCCAGTGAATGCTGCATTTCTTTTTACCATCAGTGTAAATAATTCAGTTACACAATCAGAAAATGCAGTCATAATAGTAGCGCAATAGACAATAGGCATGTTTTACCCCTTTAGCTAAAAGTTACTTCACCATATTACAAAGCATTCTTATACCAAGCCAAGTTTTTGTATTGTTTTCCATGATTTAGGCAACAAGTAGTTTTAGTTCATTTCATGATATGTATGAAAATTTTAAATATTTAAAATTTTGTATGTCAAGATATCTAAGTGTTCACGTCTGCCTTCATTTTTGTGTGAAGGTTCATTCATAGTCATGTGCTAAATGACTTGCATGCAGGTACAATTGTGATTTTTTTTTTTAATGTTGGTTTGTTCAAGATTATGAAATCTGAAAAGTACCTAACAGTTTTTGAAATTAGTTCTGGTTTCTGGTGGTCCAGGCTCTGCAATCCCTTTTGCATTTTATAATAACAACAAAAGAATCCCTTACTCCATGTATGTGGATCACCTTGAACACCTGTTGTTCAGCTTCAGTTTAACTTTTACCAAATGATCTTAGGGCAGATAAGTCATCACATCCACCTTGTCTAACAAGCACAGTCCTTCTTGCAGGACCACTTGTATTTTGTATGAATACAGAGCACTGAGGTGCAGGATCAGAGCCATGCTGCCCTCTGTAAGTCTGCAGGACAAGTATAGGAGAGAAAAGGTTGCACTTGTCTTCACTGGGGTTTGCCCAAGTGTAAATATTTCATTTTAGATACACTTGTGAAGTCAGCTCCTTGTAACAGTTGCTATCACCAGTTTTTTGGAATATTCAAAATTGTGTATTGTTTACATCCATGTTAACTAGTCAGTTTTGTATTATGCATGTGCATGTGTTCTCTTGCACATGCACAAAAAAATTATGCAAGCTACCTTAAAAATGGAGCCAGTTTGTAAGTGCTACTGTGACAAAAAATAAAGGGAAATTAAATTTGCAGTTAAAAGGCTCAAACATGCTCAAACCACTGGTATGGTCCTTAAAGTAATCCTAAATAGACCAATGGAAAACACAGTAGTTTTCTGTGAATAGGCACCCCATACCAAATGTCAGTCAGTCAGTACAGTTATAAAACATTGTGCTACAAGCTAGTGTCAGCATAGTTGCAATGACTTTAATTTAAAAAGGGCAAATACTTGTAGCATATATTATTTATAGATTTACAGTGATATGGATTTACATATTTGAGAATAGGGAGCTCTAACGTGTGACTTTTTGATTCTCCATGCTACAGTTGATCACACTGGTAAGTATTTTGACTTCCTATTTTGGTGCTGTGCTGTGGAAACCTTTCATGCCTTTCAATAATTAATACACAAAAAGTTATTGATAACATTAATTAGACCAAATCAGCACATGGTTCTTTGGTATTAAGATCGAAGGTGGCTTTTTATTGTTCAGGGGTGAGCACAGGATGAAATCCTATGTTGGCACGCGGCTGATGGTGAGTCAGCACATGGGTTAATGATAATTTATGCGAAATGGGTTTTAAACGTTGAAGCTTCAGCCTCCTTTTAAGTTTAATCTCAGCTTGACTGGCCTTGGCCAGACAGTGTATTTTTCTTTTATGAAGTGGTTATTCATTGTGTCTTTCTCAGCTTTGTCTCGCTTCAAGGCTTAAGCATGATATTTGGGTATTCTGTCCATATTCAAAAATAAAAGAGCATCCTGGTTTGAGCACCTGTTATATCAGTGATATATCTAGGCCAAGATATACAGGGTATAGACTCTTCATTCTCATTAGTCTTTCTCCTAAAGTGACCAGCTTTGATTAAACTGCAAATTCAAAGTAGCGCAATAGGTATTTTTAGTCAAGCGATTACCAGAATAATCATTACCAAAACTACAAACAAAAATATACAATGAAACCCCAAGTATCCCTGCATCCAGTGATTTAGTATTGTAAAGAAAAATCAAGAGTCCAAGGCCTCAGTCAATTTCATGCGGAGTAAGTCCAGCAAACTTTAAGGTGTGCTTGAAGATAAAAAAAAAGTGGTCACCAAAACAGAAAATTTTCTTCAGGTAGTCATTAGACAGAGCAAGGAGAAAAGGTATATCAAAAGCCTGAAAGTAGAGAAGCCCCCGGTTAAAAGTCTGAAGCTGGCACTTTTGGTTGGTAAGGTGATCCGCCCCTTTGGTACTGACTGAAATATCTTAAATATCTCAGCCACCATTGGATGGATTGCCATGACACGTTGTACACAGATTCATGCCCCTTGAGATCAATTGTAATAACTCTCATCATCTTCTGACTTTTTGTTTAGCATTATCAGGAAAAAGTTCCATTTTGTCTAGTTAATTTTCTGATCAAATACCTACAAAACTAACCACATTCCCATCAGCATCAGCTTCACCTTGTATTTGGCGCTAAATAGCAAAAATTATCCTGCTATCACGCTAGACTGTGAACATGGTGAACAATAGCCTATCTCTGCTAAACATTAAAATATTAACATTGCTGTTTGCATGTTGATCTTAGCATTTTGTTCAAAGTGCCACTATCTAAGCATAACCTCACAGAGCTGCTAGCATGGCTGTAGACTCTTTGTCTTGTTAAATATTAAGGTGTTCAGAGTCTTTTAGTTAGTACAGGTTGTTTAGCTCAGAATATGGACAGAAACACATCACAGTATTACATTCCATAGTTTCAGAAAGAACAATGAAAGAAACCCTCTAGGACAAATTACACTGAACAATAAAATCAGAAGGAACAGAAACTAATCCAGATATAGTGCAGGATTTCAGTTTTCCATCCATTTGGGATTTTAGCACCCCACATTTTTACCATATCAGTTCCCCCTCATCCTGACTGTGACAGTTCATATTTTCCTCATATTACCTCAGATTAGTTGAACTGGTGTCCTAATTGCTCCTGCCAATGTAGCAGTGTGTCATAGTGTTGTTGTTTTCAGAGTATATAAACCATATTTAACTTTTTGGATGTGCTTTTTTTCTTGCACATGCTTGTCTTGTACAAAGTTTTCCACAAGTGCAAAATGACTTGTCAGCCATCTAGTGGATGACCCAATATTTTCTTGGTAATCATTTCAGGTGTCTGTCATGACCCTTTTGTCAGTGTGTAATAAACAGTAGAATTTATTTGGTAGAGTTGAGACTTATCAAAGATGCAAAGTGCTTTATAAGAAAACCACAATCAGTAACGTGTGTGAGCAATAAAGGATGAAGAAAAAGTGATAAAACAAAAAAATACACAGAAACAAGAATATGAACCGAACTAAAGATATCCTGATCAAACTTCTTTTCTGCAACTGGAACATTGTTAATACTGTGTATCTTTTACATTATAATATAAATATTACTAAGTATTATGGACCTTGAGACCAGGCCCTTTTGCATTTTCAGAGATATTCCCCTCAGACACAAAACTATACTCATGGAAAACATGTTTGTTATGTAAAGCTTTGTAATTCTGTGGCCTCAAGTCATCCATTATATTCATTTACTCAACATAACCCACATTAGACTTGGGTGGTAATTTAGTAACAAGGCATACACCAAAGTGGTATCCTGGCACTACAGTAATGCATTGATAATGAAACTTGGTATGAAACTAGATGAGGCTTAGGGCCTATTAATTGGTGGGACTAGTAGAATCAGGTTTGTGGTGGTCTTGAATCTAAATAGTCAGAGTACACATTTATCAGCCACTATGCTGTGTTAAGGTCATTCCCTGCTGTTCCCAAGTGCAGCATTCATATCAAACATGATGTGTGCCCCCACAAAGTGCCGTTTGTGTTACCCTGTGTTGTGAAGTCCACTATACCAATGTCAATTTCATTTGAAAAGGAAATGGCTTCAGCTGTGCTAGAGTACAGTTTAGAGTACAGTGGCTCCATGATCTTTTCAGTTTGAAATGGTTGCTTGTGTGGCTTCATGAGAGTGCATCAAACTTCAAAGTACAGTAAATGTGCTCTAAAAACGGCACAGTGAGCTCATATGAGAATTCTCTATGAAGTCGATCAACCCCTGTCTGATTCAGTGTAAATGGAAAACTATTCATGTTTGAGGGTATTTTGGTGCCGCCCAAGCCTAAAAGACATCACAGTCATATCATTTCTGAGTTGTGTGTGAAGAACAGGGATTGGACCTCAAAAGAGCCCCTGTACACTTGTATGCAAGGCAGTGTTCCTTTCTGAAGCTTATATTGTTGGGGCTGACTCAGAGATTTTGATTTTGTTGGTACAACATTGTATAACATTTTTAAGACTGAAATGTATGATATTTATTCACTAATTGCATTACTGGCAGTGAACAGAAACCCCACAAAACATCTCTGTTGAGATTGTCAGAAGTATTAATTCAATTCAATAGTAGTTTCAATAGTTTTGAAGTAATCCATTATGTGCCATTTCTTCATTGTTGGTGCGAGTCTTTCACAATGAGCAGTTAGTCCTACTGTATTGTGAGGCACTATGTTGAAGTTGAATCCCAAATTGCTCCCGATGGCTGTTCTATCGGTGTGTGAGAGCGTGTGAATGGTTACTGAGTAGCAGGTGGCACCTTGTATTGTGTGTATATATATATATATATATATATATATATATGTGTGTGTGTGTGTGTGTGTGTATGCGTATATATATATATATATATATGTATATACATGTATATATATATATATATATATATATATATATATATATTTATATATATTGTTACAGTCCGGCTCGGGGACGTGTTTATTGAAACATAGTAAAATAAGTATCAGTGTATCAGTATCAGTGATCAGTAGTGTAGGCGGGTGTGGATGCATGTGTGTGAGTGTGCGAAACAAAAAGGAAAAACCAGGGAGCACAGCCGCGCCGTGGCGTCCCCCTCTGATGGCGTGGATGGAGTGATGGAGTGAGTCTCGGCCAGCATGGGGATAAATGCGCTCCACCGGGCCCAGGTGTAGCACATCTCCTGATGACAGTCCCACCTCTGCTGAACCTGGAACGTAGAGCAGACCAACCAGCAACCTGCCCACACACACCTCCAACGTAGAGGGTGGGGCCGTCCCCCCCCCCCCCCAATAAGAGAGGGGTTCCCAAAAGGAACGCCTCAACTGCTGGCTCCCCAAAACACAACAGATGAAAAGACTTACATATACTTACATATTAATTACACAATCCTTATACCCAATACACATTTCTTTACTTTACACATTTCTTTACTTTACAAGTACTACAAAACTCACACTGACCGTCCTACCGCTAATTCCTTGCAAGCCAACCAGTCCAATACCATCCACCGGCAACTCCGGCGCCTGGAGAAGCAGTTAAGGGTGAAAAGACCAGAGGATTACACACAAGTCTAGCAAAACAATCAGGAGCTGTAGACTCTCGACAGGGCATCGGCCACAACGTTTTCCGAGCCTTTGATGTGGCGAATTTCCAGGTAATACGACTGCAGATACAGCATCCACCGCATCAATCTACGATTTGGGCAATGGACAGAGTGCAAAAAAGTCAACAGGTTATGGTCAGTATAGACAACAAGAGGAACGCTTGAACCGACATATAAATCGAAATGTTGCAATGCCCAAATGAGTGCGAGGGTCTCTTTTTCTATGACCGAATAGTTCAGCTGGAACGCATTGAACTTTTTCGAGTAGAAACTCATGGGCCGATCTACACCGTTGACATCTCTTTGCAACGACACCGCTCCGGCCCCCACGTCACTCGTGTCCACCTGGAGCTCAAAAGGACAATCCAACCGAGGAGCTGCAAGGACAGGAGATGAGCAGAGCACAGACTTAATGTTATCAAAAGCCTTTTGACACAAGGATGACCAAACAAACCGGGCATTTCCCTTTAACAGGTCAGTGAGGGGCGCTACCACAGTAGAAAAGTTCCTGCAAAAACTGCGATAGTACCCTACCAGGCCGAGGAAACGCTGCAGCTCTTTTTTTGTGGTGGGGGCTGGATACTCTTCTGCAGCACTCACCTTGGCCTACACAGCGCACACTTTCCCCTGCCCCACAACTTTTCCCAGGTAGACCACAGTGGCCTTGGCGAACTCACACTTCGCTAGGTTCACTGTCAAACAGGCATCACTCAACCGAACAAACAAACTGTTAATACGGGCTAGATGTTCCTCCCATGTCTCACTATAAATGACAACGTCATCTAAGTAAACTGCGCATCCCTGCAACCCAGACACCACAATGTTCATCAACCACTGAAATGTTGCCGGTGCATTCCTCAATCCAAAACTCATCACAGTATATGCAAACAAACCAGAAGGTGTAATAAACGCAGAGATCTCCCTGGCTCTGTCGGTCAGCGGAATCTGCCAGTACCCTTTAAGGAGATCGAACTTACTGACAAAACGCGCTGCACCAACCTGGTCTATGCAATCCTCAATTCTCGGTAACGGGTAAGCATCGGGTTTTGAAATTGTGTTTACCTTGCGGTAATCTGTACAAAACCTGGGAGTTTTATCAGCTTTCTCAACGAGCAAGCATGGTGATGCCCAACTGGAGGATGACGGCTCGGCAATCCCATTTTCAAGCATGTATTTAATCTCGGCATCCATCACTTTACGCTTTTCCTCTGATACACGATAGAAACGCTGCCGGATTGCTTTCGCGGTACCCACATCTATATCATGTTTCACCAAATGAGTTCGACTTGGTGTATCACCAAACAGATCAGGAAAATTTTGGATCAACGCAGACAGTTGAGCGCTCTGCTCCTCGGTCAAATGTGCCAGCAACGATGGCAGATTTTTTAACGTCTCACTGTTTGACACTCAGCCCCGCAGCAGCCCGTCATCGGGGGCCACGACCCCATCGTCCTCCCCCGCTGAGAACGGACTCCCTGCTGCTGCCACGGCTGACCCCGACTTAGACTCACGACAATAATATGGTTTTAACAAATTTATGTGACAAAGTTGCGTCGCTTTCCGGCAATTCGGTGTTGACCGAATATAATTTTGATCTGTCACTTTTGGCAACACAGTGTACGGACCACAAAACCTAGCCTGGAAAGGCGAATGAATCAATGGCAGCAATGCCAGAACCTGGTCACCAGGACTAAAGACGCGCTGTTCTGCCTGCCGGTGATACAAGCGTTTCATCTTTCCCTGGGACAATGACAATTTACCCTTGGCCGTCTCCCCCGCTGAATACAAACGGTGCCTGAAACCATTTACATAATCAATCAGGTTTGATGGAGGTTCTGACGACGGTGCAAACGCGTCACGCAGCACTGCGAGTGGTCCACGCACTGAATGGCCAAAAACTAATTGATTAGGGCTAAAACCGGTGCTGTCCTGTACCACTTCCCTGGCAGCTAACAGGAGCCACGGCAGCCCTTCCTCCCAGTCCTGATTTAACTCGACACAATAACTACGTAACAACGATTTAAGTGTTTGGTGGAACCTCTCCAGAGCACCCTGGCTCTGCGCATGGTAGGCAGAAGACATGTTATGTTTGACCTTTAACTGTTTCAACACTTGTGCAAAAAGATGGGATGAAAAATTTGAACCCTGGTCACTCTGGATAATTTTTGGTATCCCAAAGATGGAAACAAACTGTGACAGTGCTTTTACAACTGACCTTGCTGTGATGGACCGCAGGGGATACGCAGCTGGATAGTGCGTGCTTTGACACATCACTGTAAACAAGTAGTTGCTCCCAGATTTAGAACGAGGTAAAGGCCCCACACAATCGATCACTAAACGTTCAAACGGCTGTGCAATCGCTGGGATGGGATAAAGTGGAGCAGGCTTTATTCCCTGATTGGGTTTCCCCGTGATCTGACAGGTGGGACACGATTTAATAAAGTGTGACACATCCCTCTTTAATCGAGGCCAAAAAAAATATCGTAAGATGTAGTTGTATGTTTTACGAACACCAAGATGTCCCAACGCTTTAAGGACATCATTGCGAAATTTCTCAGGAACCACAATCTGAAAAACTGGCTTTCCAACAAAGCTTACACCATGTGGTGACCATTTCCTCACAAGGAGACCCTCCTGCAGCAGGTAGCCACCAGCAGCGCTTCTCTCAGCCTCCTTGGAGAGAACAGCGTCAAACATCTGGCTCAAGGAAGGATCAGCTTTCTGCTCTGCCCCTAGATCACTGCGAGAGACGGACAGCAAAGAATCAAGGACATTAACAACATCAATCTCATTCACCTCTTCTCCTTGCTCAGGCTCCTGCTGTGCACGACTTCTGGAGTGTTTACAAGCTGTAAACACTTCAGGGAAACACTGAGCATTCTCATCCAAGTTACCAGTTATAATGGGTGAAAATGACACAATCGGGGGTGGTGGACCCCCGGCCCACACTCGGCTGCCAGCGAGACCGTTTCCCAAGATGACATCCACCCCTATAATTGGCAGCTCAGGGCGGACCCCCATGGCAACCTCTCCCTGCACCAAACCACAGTCAATGCAGAGAGAATGCAGTGGAACAGACTCAACATTAATCCCATACCCCGCATCAAAACAAAGTCCCCAGTGTCAGAGTCTCTAGAAAAGGGCAACACAGAGCTCAAAATATATGAGTCATGTGCACCTGTGTCTCTCAAGATTTTTACTGGTACACTGTTACCTCCCACCAGTGACACGCGGCCTTCGGACATGAATGCTGACAAGTCAGGTCCTCTGCCACACTTGAGCTGTTGAGGAGGAGAGACAACAGAGACAGGCGCCACAGACACAGCACAAACACCAGAATTTTCCCGCTGAGCATTAGCTTTTGGGCATTCAGCTTTCCAATGTCCCCTTCCTTTACAAAAGTTACAAACTTTTGAAAAATCGGACTGAAAATGTACCCTTTCAGTGTACTCTGACTTACCATGGCGTGGAGGCCGCTTCTCTTCCCACCTGCCTGGGGTGCGATACATACCACCAGCCTCAGGAGCCCAGAAGTCACTCCCGTGTATCAACACATAATCGTCAGCCAACACAGCGGCCTCAGCGCCAGTCTTCATCTTGTGCTCACTGACGTAAACTGCAATGTGGCTGGGAATAGAATTTTTAAATTTTTCCTACACAATCATATCACATAAAGCATCAAAAGTATCCACTTCAGAAGCAGTGCACCATCGACCAAAAAAGGTGGCCAGATACTTGGCAAACTCAACATGACTTTGTTTACCAGACTTCTCCCAGGATCTGAATTTCTGCCGATAGGCCTCAGGAACCAATTCATAAATTTTTAACACTGCAGCTTTAACCGTCAAATAGACTCTGCTTTCTGCCACTGACAGAGCCGAATAGGCTTCCTATGCCTTACCTGTTAACACATATTGCAAAAGAAGAGTACGATCAGAATCGGACCAACCCCTGCTCTCAGCTACACGTTCGAATAGAGAGAAAAAGGTGTCGGGGTCTCGTTCACTAAACTGAGGGACTAACCACAGATTACTACCAACATCAAATGACGAACTGGAACCACCAAAGAGGTCACGGGCAGCTCCTCCAGCATGCAAGCTCAGCCTCCGTTCTTCCAGCTCCAGCCTTTTGAGTTGGGTCTCTCTTCTCAGTTTCTCCACCACCAGCTTCTCCATCTCTGTCTGCAGGCACAGCAATTCTTTCCTCTGTTCAAACGTCAAAGTCACATCATCACGAACACACACATCACTGTCCCCCACAGGACCAGTTTTGAAACACCCTTGGTCAAACAGATTAGCTTTGATAATGTTTTTCATGTTTTCCTTCATTCTTTTATCACCAACATCCAAGTTAAAATATTCTGCAACATAGACCAATTGTTCGCGTGAGAAGCCTTCCAACAGCTCCTCTGATGGCTCTTTCAAAAACTCCTCCACACTCAGCATTGCTCAACAGTACTCATTCACCAGTCCGCTGCCTCTTGGCCACTGAAAAAAACAGGACAAAACTGCAGCACGCTGAGCCCCACACAGCCCCCCCATACAGCCGGAGCGTCACCGCAGGACTGTCCCTCTACATGCCTAACCAGACTAGCTAAAACTCCCCCCCCCCCAGTCTTCAGGCGCTAGTTGCGGTGGGTATTTATGCGCTACTTACCGCAGACCCGGCGAAGCAACCAGCAATTGGCGACCTCACCTGCAGTCTCAGCTGTGCTCCCGAGCAAACTGCTCCAGCCACTTTCACACCACACTACAACCCCCCACTACAAACACCAAAGGGAGTCCGCACTTCAGCCTAACAGAGACAGAAACAACGGCAACTTACGATGGCTGCGGCTGGCTGCCAGACCCACTGCCACAATGAAAAAAAGAATGAAAAACCCGGCCAACAGGCCCACAATTACCTTGGCGCACCAAGCAGCGGCTTCAGCAAACAAACACACTCACCCTCGTCGTCCACGCTACTCCCGAGCGATCAGCTGAGTGTTCATTCAATCACCGTAAACGGCAACAGCTGCGTGCTGACGTCACACTACAACCGGCTTCATTCACAAAACCCATGAAACTCTGCCCACAGGCCTCACCTGAGCTCCGGAAAATCAACTGGGTCAACGATCCCGGACGAGCCCCCACTTGTTACAGTCCGGCTCGGGGACTGCAACCAATAACGGGAGGGGAGACGAGGTTCCAATACAAAAGTGACATGTTTATTGAAACATAGTAAAATAAGGCGAACGATCAGTATCAGTGATCAGTAGTGTAGGCGGCTGTGGATGCATGTGTGTGAGTGTGCGAAACAAAAAGGAAAAACCAGGGAGCACGGTCGCGCGCGGTGGCGTCCCCCTCTGACGGCGTGGATGGAGTGAGACAAGAGTCTCGGCCAGCATGGGGATAAATGCTCTCCACCGGGCCCAGGTGTAGCACATCTCCTGATGACAGTCCCACCTCTGCTGAACCTGGAACATAGTGCAGACCAACCAGCAACCTGCCCACACACACCCCCAACGTAGAGGGCTGGGCCGTCACTATATATATACAGTACAGGCCAAAAGTTTGGACACACCTTCTCATTCAATGCGTTTTCTTTATTTTCATGACTATTTACATTGTAGATTCTCACTGAAGGCATCAAAACTATGAATGAACACATGTGGAGTTATGTACTTAACAAAAAAAGGTGAAATAACTGAAAACATGTTTTATATTCTAGTTTCTTCAAAATAGCCACCCTTTGCTCTGATTACTGCTTTGCACACTCTTGGCATTCTCTCCATGAGCTTCAAGAGGTAGTCACCTGAAATGGTTTCCACTTCACAGGTGTGCCTTATCAGGGTTAATTAGTGGAATTTCTTGCTTTATCAATGGGGTTGGGACCATCGGTTGTGTTGTGCAGAAGTCAGGTTAATACACAGCCGACAGCCCTATTGGACAACTGTTAAAATTCATATTATGGCAAGAACCAATCAGCTAACTAAAGAAAAATGAGTGGCCATCATTACTTTAAGAAATGAAGGTCAGTCAGTCCGGAAAATTGCAAAAACTTTAAATGTGTCCCCAAGTGGAGTCGCAAAAACCATCAAGCGCTACAACAAAACTGGCACACATGAGGACCGACCCAGGAAAGAAAGACCAAGAGTCACCTCTGCTTCTGAGGATAAGTTCATCCGAGTCACCAGCCTCAGAAATCGCAAGTTAACAGCAGCTCAGATCAGAGACCAGATGAATGCCACACAGAGTTCTAGCAGCAGACCCATCTCTAGAACAACTGTTAAGAGGAGACTGCGCGAATCAGGCCTTCATGGTCAAATAGCTGCTAGGAAACCACTGCTAAGGAGAGGCAACAAGTAGAAGAGATTTGTTTGGGCCAAGAAACACAAGGAATGGACATTAGACCAGTGGAAATCTGTGCTTTGGTCTGATGAGTCCAAATTTGAGATCTTTGGTTCCAACCGCTGTGTCTTTGTGAGACGCAGAAAAGGTGAACGGATGGATTCCACATGCCTGGTTCCCACTGTGAAGCATGGAGGAGGAGGTGTGATGGTGTGGGGGTGTTTTGCTGGTGACACTGTTGGGGATTTATTCAAAATTGAAGGCACACTGAACCAGCATGGCTACCACAGCATCCTGCAGCGACATGCCATCCCATCCGGTTTGCGTTTATTTGGACGATCATTTATTTTTCAACAGGACAATGACCCCAAACACACCTCCAGGCTGTGTAAGGGCTATTTGACCAAGAAGGAGAGTGATGGAGTGCTGCGGCAGATGACCTGGCCTCCACAGTCATCGGACCTGAACCCAATCGAGATGGTTTGGGGTGAGCTGGACCGCAGAGTGAAGGCAAAGGGGCCAACAAGTGCTAAACACCTCTGGGAACTCCTTCAAGACTGTTGGAAAACCATTTCAGGTGACTACCTCTTGAAGCTCATCGAGAGAATGCCAAGAGTGTGCAAAGCAGTAATCAGAGCAAAGGGTGGCTATTTTGAAGAAACTAGAATATAAAACATGTTTTCAGTTATTTCACCTTTTTTTGTTAAGTACATAACTCCACATGTGTTCATTCATAGTTTTGATGCCTTCAGTGAGAATCTACAATGTAAATAGTCATGAAAATAAAGAAAACACATTGAATGAGAAGGTGTGTCCAAACTTTTGGCCTGTACTGTATATATACACACACACCTTTACACATAGGCTATGAGAAAATGGTGAAGTCAATAGAGAACAGAGACAAATAATAAGTCTATATCCTCATTAAGACCAAGATATTTTTTTTTATTTATTTAAAAAACAACCGTGACTGTTGGCGCTCATTATTGAGAAGAATGGCCTCTACACCAGGCATTGGACTTAACTAACTGGACTTAACATAAACAGTATTTACACTTGCTCTCATCGCTGGACTCAGGTATCCTTTCTTTTTTTTTTTTTTTTTTTTTTTTTTGCTGTCTGGTTACTCTAGGCACAAGTGGTGAAACAGCCCGTGTGGCATGTAAATATTATCATTTTCGAATTGGCAATTTAATACCTGATGCTAAGTTAAAGCCCAGCTGTTATTGTTTTTGTTTATAAATTCTTTTTTCTTTATTCTGATATCTTCATTGCTATATGTTTAAATACTGTTGTTATTACTTTTGCACAAAATGATTGGGAGTACCTCAAGTGAAAATAGGGTTAATGAGGACGCGCTCCCGGAAGAACAGGGGTGATGTGGTGAGCCTGCAGTTTTCCTCAGTTGGGGAGGTAAACATAGGCATTGATTTTATTTTGTTGTATCACGTTCTGTTGTTATTTTGGGTAATTGGGGGTTCTGTTAGAGTTATTAGGGTATTGGGTGTGTGCATCCCTGGATTTCAAACCCATCTCAGCAGTTTTACAAGTTTGTTTTCACCATTTTACTATCTATTTTTAAGTGGAGGATTTTATATGCTCTTTGGAGTGAATGTTGAGCTGCCAAGGATCATGTATTCCCACAAACCTTACTGATAGATCTAGTAGACCATGAACGGGACACAGGAAATTAATCAGAATACAGGAGGGGAAAATGTAAGATTTATTTCATGGAATGTCAGAGGTCTGAACGAACCTGTAAAGCGAGCCAGAATATTTGCACATCTTAAACTTTTAAAATGTGAAGTTGCTTTTTTGCAAGAAACACATTTAATGGTTAAAGACCACATCAGATTAAAAAAAACGTGGGTTGGCCAAATTTTTCATTCGTTTCAATTCCCGGTCACGTGGCACAGCAATTATAATTCATAAAAAAGCACTCTTTAATGCCACTAACATTATATCCGACCCACAAGGCCGTTTTATTATCGTTTCAGGGTCCCTGTACCACAAACCTGTCATATTGGTTAATATATATGCACCCAACTGGGACGATGAGAAATTCATAGAAAAAGTAATCTCATCTATACCTGACTTAAACTCACGCTGCCTAATTTTTGGAGGAGACCTAAACTGTACAATCAACCCCTCCTTGGACCGTTCCAACCCAACGTCCAAAACCCCCTCCAAAATGGCTAAAATATTGTCGTCGTTCATGAACCAAACTGGATGTTTTGACCCATGGCGCTTCCGCTTCCCTCATAGTAAAGTATTCTCCTTTTTTTCACATGTCTACCATTCGTATAGCAGAATCGATTATTTTTTCATAGACAGTGTATTACTCCCCTTTGTTAAAAATATAGAATATTCCACCATAATTGAATCCGACCATGCCCCAGTAATATTAGATCTTTCCTTCCCACTTAACCTCTCTGACCGGGCCCCATGGAGATTTGACACTTCGCTACTGACAGACGAAGGATTCTGCCAAATGATTTCAACAGCCATTGATAATTTCCTAGAAACCAACAAGAAGGATAATATCTCCCCCTCCTTGCTCTGGCAGACTCTTAAAGTGGTAATAAGGGGGGATATTATCTCTTACACATCTAGGGTTAATAAAGCTAGGAAGCAAGAACAAGAACAACTTCTCAGTTCAATATTTGACATAGATCGGCAATACTCCACTTATCCCACTCCGGAACTTTATAAAAATAAGCTGGATCTTCAATCCAAATATGAACTATTATCGTCCGAAAAGACAGAATGTATATTACTGAAATCACGAGGCTTTGTATATGAACATGGGGAAAAATCTGGTAGACTGCTAGCGCATCAATTAAAATGTAAATCTTACGGTCAACAGATTACACAAATACAAAAAGAAAACGGGGAGTTTACTACAGACCCCCTCGAAATCAACAATACCTTCAAAGCATTCTACTCAAAACTTTATACTTAGGAAGCACCCAGTGATGATACGGATATGCACAACTTTTTCAAGAATTTAAACGCCCCTGTTATCAATCCCACCCATAAAGCAGAACTAGAACTACCCTTTCGACTAACAGAAATTTTAAATGCAATTTCGGCGATGCAAAGCGGCAAGGCCCCGGGCCCTGATGTATATCCAATTGAATTCTACAAAAAATTTTCAGCCAAACTAGCACCACTTATTCTAGAAATGTTTAATGATTCGTTGGGCTCCGGGGCCTTGCCACAAACGCTAACTGAGGCATCCATAACACTTATACCGAAGCCGGGGAAGGACAGAACACAGTGTGGATCATATCGGCCCATCTCGTTGTTAAATAGCGACATTAAAATTTTAGCTAAGGTGCTTGCCCGGCGTTTAGAATCTGTTACAGATGAGGTGATCTCCCCTGACCAAACAGGTTTCATGACTGGTCGTCACTCCTTCTCTAACATCTGGAGCCTTCTCAATGTCATATACTCTCCTGCATCCGGGGAGGTACCAGAAGTGGTTATCTCCCTGGATGCAGAGACGGCTTTTGACAGAGTGGAGTGGGCGTATTTATTTGAATGTCTGCAGGCCTTTGGTTTGGGACCCACTTTCATTGCCTGGATTAAACTTCTATACGCCTCACCAAAGGCATCAGTGGTCACGAATGGGAAGCGATCTGAATTTTTTTCATTATCAAGAGGGACACGTCAGGGGTGCCCACTAAGTCCACTTTTGTTTGCATTCGCAATTGAGCCTCTGTCTATCATGTTAAAATCATCCCCGGAAATAAACAGAATTACTAGATGGGGAAGGGACCACAAGGTGGCTCTGTATGCCGATGACTTGCTGTTGTATGTGTCTGACCCGGTGCAGTGTGTCTCCCACATAGTTCAGATGTGGCATAGATTTGGTATCTTTTCGGGATATAAGACTAATCTTACGAAAAGTGAGTGCTTTCCAGTGAACAACCTAGCTCTTGCAATTCCACAAAGGGACCTGCCATTTCATCTATCTAAATCTGGCTTTAGATATTTAGGAATCAATATTACACGGACTTTCTCTAAACTATACAAAAATTTCACACCCCTCATTGATAACCTAAAAAACGATTTACAGAATTGGAGGTCCATTAATCTCTCACTGGCTGGAAAGATCAACTGTATGAAAATGAATGTGTTACCCAGATTCCTCTATCTTTTTCAATGTCTCCCTATATTTCTCCCAAAATCCCTCTTTCAGTCCACTGATAAAACTATATCATCATTCATTTGGGGGGGGAAGCCCCTAGACTACAAAAAAGGCTTCTGCAGCGGCATCAATCCCAGGGCGGTTTGGGTTTGCCAGATTTGCTTCACTATCACTGGGCAGCTAATATTCAGAAAATCATATACTGGTTTCATGCTCCAAAGCTGTTGTGGTGTGAAATTGAAAATGAGTCATGCATTCTGACATCGCTTCCCGCCTTGGTTACTTCGAGACTCCCTCTGTCTACTCCATGCTATACCTCTAACCCTGTTGTCATTAATACTTTACGAATTTGGTCACAATTTCGAAACCACTTCGGTTTAACAGATTTCTCTCTTCTGGCCCCTATCTGTGACAATCACCTTTTTGTCCCGTCTAGATTAGATAACACGTTCACCCTGTGGAAAAGACTTGGCCTCTCCAAATTTAAAGATCTCTACAGCGAAGGTGTCTTTTCCACCTTTGGTCATCTCTCTCAAAAATTCAACCTCCCCGGCTCAAGTCGTTTTCGATACTTCCAGGTCCAACATTTTATGCAAAATCTAGATCCAAACTTCCCCAATGTACCTCACCCTACTGCTATGGATGATGTCCTCCAAATTCCCTCCAATCGAAAAGGCTTCATTTCGAGAATCTATTCCAACATATCATCTCTCGGAGACACCTCTCTAAATAAAATTAAAGGGAAATGGGAGGAGGAGCTTGGGGATGCAATACCTGAGGAATCCTGGACTGAAGCTCTGAAGAGAGTTAATGGGACTACTTCATGTGCTAGGCTAGGTGTTATTCAGTTTAAAGTCTTGCACCGAACCCATCTCTCCAAGTCTAGGCTGGCCAGAATTTATCCCGAGGCGGATGAGAATTGTAGCAGATGTCATATCGCCTCTGCAACATTAACACACATGTTCTGGTCATGTTCTTCCCTCTCAGATTACTGGTCAGCAATCTTCAGAATTCTCTCACAGGCACTGTCCATAAATTTACAACCTAACGCCTACTCTGCCATCTTCGGCATAGTGCCAGCTGACCAGCAGATTATCAATAAACATAAGGACATTATAGCATTTACAACTCTACTTGCACGCAGAAGGATTTTGTTACACTGGAAATCCCCCAAACCACCCAGCACCTCCTTATGGATGAATGACCTTATGCTTCATTTAAGCCTAGAAAAGATCAAATACACACTTAGAGGGTCGAGAGACCGCTTCTATTCCACCTGGAACCCAGTAATGTCTTTTATTAACAAACTTCCAACCCTCCCTGGCAACTCATAAATTCTTGATTACTAGATCCTGAGGGATGTTGCATGATGTCGCACAGCAAACACAGCCTCCTCATTTATTCTCAAGCTTTATTATCGAGCTAGCTACCTCCACTTTATCTTTCTTTTTCTCTTTGTTTAACTATTCATAACTGTTGAATGATATCTTAACCTATCAATATCATAACTTTTATTTATTCATTTAGTTACTTTCTTTATTTCCTTAGATTGGGATGCACTGGATGTTGTAGGGTGGGTGGGTGGAGGGTTTTTTTTTTTTTATGTGTTCTGTGAAAAATCAAAAAATACTATCTTTTTGTATAACTGTCTACATATACCTTGCTCTCAATAAAAATAATAAGTTCACTGAAATGTCTAGCCTTGGGGTTTCTTGTTCTAATGGCATATATTTGCTCAGCAAGGCGATCCCTCAGTCCCTTGTTACTGCTTTTCTGCTGCTCAAAAGAATGTGATCATTTTTATTGGGCACCCGTTTGTCATGGCATGCAAGGAAAGATCTTTTTATTAAGTATGTCAGAATACACAGGATGAGCAGGGGTGGAAAGCAAATACAGTTCTTCAAGTTCTGTACTTAAGTACAATTTTAAGATAACTTGGGTGTTTCAGTTTTGTGCAGCTCTTGCTCTTTTACCCCACTACACTAAAAGGGAAATATTGGACTTCTTTTTTAACAGCTGTAAAGCTATTCAGCAAACACTCCTGGTGAATAAGAGTCCAAATGAACTCTCCTTTTACCTTTGTTTTTGTCTCTGTTGACTCCTGACAAAAATGACTAGATGTTTATTTTGCTAGAGGCTCTACTAAATTATGTTCACCAGTCACTGTGTAATTCTGTCTGTCTGCTCTGCTGAGCAGGTAGTGTTTAGTATGTTCATCAGAGTTCAGGAACTGTCTGTGGGGGTTGATGTGGCTGTGGCTCAGACTTAACTACATTTAAAAAACATTAGCCCTAAATTCAAAAACAACGAGCTACAAGACGCTAAAAAGTTTCATAGAGCAGAGTTGGGTTCTGATAAATGAGGGATAAATGAACTAAAATTTCAAGCGCTTCTTTGTTTTCCAGCTGTGCTCTGAATAAAACTATTCCTTACTCTCTCTCTCTCTAAAGGTGCCAGGATTGAAGAGTTTCTCTATGAAAAGTTGGACAGGAAGGCACCATCCAGAATTACCAATGCAGAGCTGCTGGGTCAATACATGCAGGATGCAGCAAAGGAATTTGGTCCTGGAACTCCATATGGTAAGTATGCATCCACTTAAAATCAAGCTTCAAGGGGTCAAAACCTTAATAAGATTATGACTTTACACCCTGTATAAACATGTGATCTGTATCTGGATCAGAAACAAAAAACATGTAAACACAAGATGTAAATGCATGCAGAACACATTGCACTTGCTATCAAATTACTGGCAGATCTCAGCCAAGGGAAATCTAGTCTGTGCAGTTTAAATGATGAATGGACTTCCATGTATTTAGTGCCTTAGTGGGGCGGCAGTAGCTCAGTCCATAGGGACCTGGGTTGGGTACCGGAGGGTCGCCTGTTTGAGTCCCCGTCCGGACCAAAATATGGAGCATGGACTGGTGGCTGGAGAGGTGCCAGTTCACCTCCTGGGCACTGCCGAGGTGCCCTTGAGCAAGGCACCGAACCCCCCAACCGCTCTGGGCGCCTCACCAAAGGGCAGCCCCCTCACTCTGAGATCTCTCCAATTTGTGCATGTATAGGTCCTGTTTGTGCATGTGTGTGTCTTTCAGACCTGTGTGTAATTGACAAGCAAGAGTGAAAACATTGAATTTCCCCTCAGGGGATTAATAAAGTAAATAAACTTAAATTTAAACTTAAACTTTCTAGTTGTAGCGTTATTGGGGGAAAAACAACAACAACAACATACAGTATATCACATAAGTGAGTACACCCCTCCCATTTTTGCAAATATTTCATTATATCTTTTCATGGGACAACACTATAGAAATGACACTTTGATATAACTTAAAGTAGTCAGTGTACAGCTTGTATAGTAGTATAGATTTACCTTCCTATGAAAATTACTCAAAACATAGCCATCAACATCTGAACAGCTGGCAACATAAGTGAGTACACCCCACAGTGAACGTGTCCAAATTGTGCCTAAAGTATCAATATTTTGTGTGCCAACCATTATTATCTAGCACTGCCTTAACCCTTTTGGGCATGGAATTCACCAGAGCTCACAGGTTGGTTCAGGAATCCTCTCCCATTCCTCCATGATGACATCATGGAGCAGATGGATGTGAAGACACCTTGTGCTCCTCCACCTTCAGCTTGAGGTTACCTCACAGGTGCACAGGTGAGTTTAGGGCTGGATACATACTTGGCCAGTCCATCACGTTTACCTTCAGCTTCCTCAGCAAGGCAGTTGTCATCTTCTAGGTGTGTTTTGGGTCATTATCATGTTGGAAAACTTGATAATGAAAACTTGCAGCCCAGTTTCTGAAGAGGGGCGATCATGCTCTGCTTGGAATTCATGTTTCCCTAAATGAACTGAGCTCCCCAGAGCCGGCAGCGCTCATGCAGCCCCAAACCATGATGCTGCCACCACTATACTTGACTGTAGGCAAGGGACAGTTGTCTTGGTGCTCTCTTTCAGCATGTGTGGCACCTTGGTGAAGAGCACCAAGACAACTGTCCCTTGCCTACAGTCAAGTATAGTGGTGGCAAACATGAATTCCAAGCAGAGCATGATCGCCCCTCTTCGGAAACTGAGCTGCAATGCAGTTTTCCAACATGATAATGACCCAAAACACACCTAGAAGATGACAACTGCCTTGCTGAGGAAGCTGAAGGTAAAGGTGATGGACTGGCCAAGTATGTATCCAGCCCTAAACTCACCTGTGCACCTGTGGGGTAACCTCAAGCTGAAGGTGGGGGAGCGCAAGGTGTCTTCACATCCATCTGCTCCATGATGTCATCATGGAGGAGTGGGAGAGGATTCCTGAACCAACCTGTGAGCTCTGGTGAATTCCATGCCCAAAAGGGTTAAGGCAGTGCTAGATAATAATGGTTGGCACACAAAATATTGACACTTTAGGCACAATTTGGACATGTTGACTGAGGGGTGTACTCACTTATATTGCCAGCTGTTTAGATGTTGATGGCTGTGTTTTGAGTAATTTTCATAGGAAGGTAAATCTATACTACTATACAAGCTGTACACTGACTAATTTAAGTTATATCAAAGTGTCATTTCTATAGTGTTGTCCCATGAAAAGATATAATAAAATATTTGCAAAAATGGGAGGGGTGTACTCACTTACGTGAGATACTGTGTACATATATACATATATACAGTACAGGCCAAAAGTTTGGACACACCTTCTCATTCAATGCGTTTTCTTTATTTTCATGACTATTTACATTGTAGATTCTCACTGAAGGCATCAAAACTATGAATGAACACATGTGGAGTTATGTACTTAACAAAAAAAGGTGAAATAACTGAAAACATGTTTTATATTCTAGTTTCTTCAAAATAGCCACCCTTTGCTCTGATTACTGCTTTGCACACTCTTGGCATTCTCTCCATGAGCTTCAAGAGGTAGTCACCTGAAATGGTTTTCCAGCAGTCTTGAAGGAGTTCCCAGAGGTGTTTAGCACTTGTTGGCCCCTTTGCCTTCACTCTGTGGTCCAGCTCACCCCAAACCATCTCGATTGGGTTCAGGTCCGGTGACTGTGGAGGCCAGGTCATCTGCCGCAGCACTCCATCACTCTCCTTCTTGGTCAAATAGCCCTTACACAGCCTGGAGGTGTGTTTGGGGTCATTGTCCTGTTGAAAAATAAATGATCGTCCAACTAAACGCAAACCGGGTGGGATGGCATGTCGCTGCAGGATGCTGTGGTAGCCATGCTGGTTCAGTGTGCCTTCAATTTTGAATAAATCCCCAACAGTGTCACCAGCAAAACACTCCCACACCATCACACCTCCTCCTCCTCCATGCTTCACAGTGGGAACCAGGCATGCGGAATCCATCCGTTCACCTTTTCTGCGTCTCACAAAGACACGGCGGTTGGAACCAGAGATCTCAAATTTGGACTCATCAGACCAAAGCACAGATTTCCACTGGTCTAATGTCCATTCCTTGTGTTTCTTGGCCCAAACAAATCTCTTCTGCTTGTTGCCTCTCCTTAGCAGTGGTTTCCTAGCAGCTATTTGACCATGAAGGCCTGATTCGCGCAGTCTCCTCTTAACAGTTGTTCTAGAGATGGGTCTGCTGCTAGAACTCTGTGTGGCGTTCATCTGGTCTCTGATCTGAGCTGCTGTTAACTTGCGATTTCTGAGGCTGGTGACTCGGATGAACTTATCCTCAGAAGCAGAGGTGACTCTTGGTCTTCCTTTCCTGGGTCGGCCCTCATGTGTGCCAGTTTCGTTGTAGCCAGAGCCGGTTCAGACCTCCATGGGGCCCTAGGCAAAATTCTGCAAAGGGGCCCTCCTCACTGAATTCAACAGTACCTGACACCGCAGTGCTTCCACTCATCCCCCCTTTAAACATATTGCACTGTCACCACGACGCCACCTGTTGGTCTAACTAAGAATAAAATCAGAACAAATTAGAACAAATCAAATCAAATTTAATGTGTAAACAAACAATCTAAGTAATCTAAATCAAAGTAACAGCGTCTACACACACAAGAGCACAAAGACTGAAGGTCGATAGATAGATGGACACATTTACACATCACATATAGTCATAATAGAAAAGGATGTGTATTGATACAACCTACATAGTTAACTCACCATTAAAAGTGTCCCTTTCTACACTTTTTGGATGCAAAATCATCAATGATGTCGTCATATGATATTTTCTTCCCCACCTCATGGTTGATACTCATGATGGCCAGACCACTCAGACGCTCCTGGGACATTGAAGATCTCAGATAGTTTTTGATCATTTTCAACTTGCTGAAGCTCCTCTCTGCTGAGGCAACTGTTACAGGCAGAGTGACAGCAATTCTCAGTGCTATCCAAAGGTTAGGATAGAGTTCCTCCAGACTCTTCTCACAAAGGAAGGAAAGCAGCTCAAAGGCAGTCATGTTCCCTGATGGTAGGTCAGGTAAATTCTTGATTTCCTCTGCCAGATCCACTCCACTGATATCACATTCTTGGTTGAAGGTCAGAGTTTTTTCCAGTTCCATACACTGAGCCTTCAAGGAGTCACTGGACATCTGACTTGCAGAGCTGAAGTTCAGCACCACTCCATATTTCATCTTCACCTGGTTCAGGGTTTCAAATCTTTCATCAATGGATGCTATTGTAGAGTCAACCACAATGTTGAAGAAGTTGACTTCAAGATTCCGCAGTGCATCTGTCACTGACTCATCAGGTGCTTCATAGCTGAAATGCCTCTTGCTGGTTCTCAGCCTCTTGTCTTTCAAAACTGCTTCTACATTCATTTCATCACAAATGCTTCTGGCTGTTGTCTGAGCATCTGAGAATCCAGTGTGCCGGTACAGAGTGAGAGAGGCTTTTGCATTTGAGATCAACTGCACAGCTATGTCAAGCTGCATTGAAGCAGATTGCAGGAGCTTGTTCACTGTGTTTGTTCTTGTCAGTATCTCACACCACACTACACAGCAAATCAAGAAGCGGTAAGACCCAACTTCTTCTGCAAGTGACTGTGCCTCCACTTTGGCTACAGGATCATTGATCTTCTGTCTGGCTTCCAGTAAGGCTTCTCGAATCTCAGAGGCCTGGTATCTGACTGCATGGACACTTTGGAGCCTGCTCTCCCATCTTGTGTCACTCCATGACTTCACTGTTATGTTCACATATTGTTTCAAGATATTCCATCTTTGTGTGCCAGCAGAAAAAAAGGTGAAGAGCTTTTGTACATACCCAAAAAACCCAACAGCATCTTTGGAGGATTTGGCGGCATCTGAAATGATGAGGTTTAATGTGTGTGCACCACATGGGACAAACACAGCTCTGGGATTCATTCTCAACAGTCTGGCTTGTACTCCTTGGTGTCTCCCCTTCATATTAGCACCGTTATCATAGGCTTGCCCTCTGCAGTTGTCAAATGGAATTTTCAGATCAGTCAGCTTATCCAAGATAACTTTAGATAGGTTTAAGCCAGTTGTAGCCTCAACATTTACAAAGCCAATGAAGTGCTCTTTCACCTCTGGCTGTCCCTTAAAAGCCACACTCCTGAGGATAATGGACATCTGCTCCTGGTGGCTAATGTCAGGTGTACAGTCTAAAATAAGGGAGAAGTATTTTGAGTCCCTTACTTGTTTCACAACAGTTGTGAGAATCTTGTCACTTACAAGCTGTATCAGCTCATTCTGAATGTCCTTACTGAGATAATGACAATGTGTCTCTCCGTCTTTGATTTTGCTGACATGAGTCTCTAGAACTGGGTCAAATTTAGCCAATAATTCGACCTCTTTTAGGAAGTTACCATTGTCTGGTGTGAAGAGTTTATCTGAAGAACCTCTGAATGCCAGGTTTCTTTCAGCCAGAGACTGTGTTATGCTTATAAGTCGTGTAAGGATGTCTCGCCATCTTTTTCTTTCTGCCTCCAAAGCTGTCATTTCAATGTGGTCAAGTGTTTTTCCACGACTTAGGTGCACATCAAGCTCTCTCCACTTAATCATGTTGCTGGTGTGGTCTGGACTTCCCTCATGCTGCCTTAGGATGGCGTTAATATTTGACCAGTCATTTATACCATCCTCTATTATTTTGTATTTTTTTGTTGAAAAGAGCTTGCAACAGAAACAATACACTGTGTTTTTTTTCACTGAATATGAAAGCCAGCTCCTAGTAATTTTTTCCCCATTTGGCAGCCGTCTCTGAAATAAGCCTTGATGGAACCCTCTTCTGGACTGGTCTTTGGGGTAAGAAAAATCAGCTTCTGGCTTGAATGGACCTCTGCGCACTAACTCAGTCCGCATACAGTCAGTTAAGACTGGAGGCCATTCTGCAGGGTCGTTAGGTGGAGCAGATACTGATGCTTGAGTTACTGACTCTGAGCTAGCTTCTGATGCTGTCTGTTCTTCCCCTGCTGTGCCACTTGACAACGGTGGCTGTACTGGACCTGCGCTGATTGTACTGCCTGAAGCAACTGGCTCATCTGTGCCTGTATTAGGTGAACCTGGCTCTGTCCCTCCACTGGCTGACTGGCTGGAGCCTGTGCTGCTTGTGGTGACAAATTTAAGCATAGCACCTGTAAAATATAGACAAGGCTACTATTAATTCAGCTCCATCAAACTGGCTGCACTTAAATTTACTTTCATATTTCAAATATGGGTAATTATTTATATTATGTACTATAATTATGATTCATTTAGCACTGTTTATGCATTTATATTTGCCTGTGTACTGTCTATCCAAGCACATAACATTTATTCTTAGTCAATATTCCATTACTTTCCATGTATGTAGTATAATGTTTGCTTAATTGTAGTTGTAACTACGCTACAACTTATAACAGAAGCCAGCAAGAGTCACACAGAGACTGGGGGGCTCACTCGCAGGCTAACCGCCCTGTAATGTAGGTCAAACGCAGACTAGTCCCTCCCACTCTCTCACACAGAGAGGGAAGTTACCTGACTGCTGCTCCCGAAGCTCATTGTCATGCAGTTTCTTTTTCCTCTTTTCATATCCAGAAGGGAAACTGCGCTTCATTGTGGCCTGTCCCTTTTGTGCGCTGGGAATGCGGCGAGACACACGCGCGCTGCGGACGGTCACCTCGTCTTTTTTTTTTTTCTCCCCGCGTCAACGTTGCCGAGGTAGTAGTGTACGTATTGGGTGAACCGGTACTGGTTGTAGCGCTTGATGGTTTTTGCGACTCCACTTGGGGACACATTTAAAGTTTTTGCAATTTTCAGGACTGACTGACCTTCATTTCTTAAAGTAATGATGGCCACTCGTTTTTCTTTAGTTAGCTGATTGGTTCTTGCCATAATATGAATTTTAACAGTTGTCCAATAGGGCTGTCGGCTGTGTATTAACCTGACTTCTGCACAACACAACTTATGGTCCCAACCCCATTGATAAAGCAAGAAATTCCACTAATTAACCCTGATAAGGCACACCTGTGAAGTGGAAACCATTTCAGGTGACTACCTCTTGAAGCTCATGGAGAGAATGCCAAGAGTGTGCAAAGCAGTAATCAGAGCAAAGGGTGGCTATTTTGAAGAAACTAGAATATAAAACATGTTTTCAGTTATTTCACCTTTTTTTGTTAAGTACATAACTCCACATGTGTTCATTCATAGTTTTGATGCCTTCAGTGAGAATCTACAATGTAAATAATCATGAAAATAAAGAAAATGCATTGAATGAGAAGGTGTGTCCAAACTTTTGGCCTGTACTGTATATATATATATATATATATATATATATATATATATATATATATATATATATACACACATACACACACACACATATATATATATATATATATATATATATATATATATATATATGTGTGTGTGTGTGTACATGTACATATATATATGTATGTGTACACACGAAGTACACGGACATAGACGGACGCAGAACTCACTGAAATTGAAGAGCGGACGAGGAGAGAGAGGGAACAGTATTACTTCGGTAGCACATGTAATAAAATTGCAACAGGCAGAGGAACAGGTCCAAATCCAGCTAAAGGTAAACACAGGCGTTCATTTTTCCTTTGCGTTATGTTGTCGGATAATTATACTAACAATCCGAGCATATCTGTGTGGAAAAAAAATGCACTTTTAGTGGACGTATTTTGACGTTGTTTGACGCTGTCTGAGTGCCCTATTATTTAATATAGCGCATGCTCACAGGCTACAGGCAGGTCAGCCCGAGCTTCATACAGGAGAAATGTCAAATATTGAACATCTTATCACTCATTTAGACAAAAGTAGATCGGAAAACACGGCCCAGGTTGAAAAAAAACATTAGTTCCCCTTTAAAAGCAAGGACCTCAAAACTCTTGAATACACCAACCTTAATGTGAGAGCACTTAAAATCATTTCTAAAAACACTGCCAGCCCACCCCCACAACCAGAAGGCCTGGGGCAGTTGACATGGTCATAATTAGGGGGACAAAGTTCAACTAGTCATATCCCGTCCAAGTCCAGTACAGTCCAGCTCATGATTATCATTGAAATTTGTCCAGCTCCACAATGTTTTGGATGCAGATGACTTTAGCTTCCTCTGGTGTCCCATTTGATTTGATGAATATCTTATCAGTTAGATGTCCAGGTACTTCGTATTTTACCTTGTTTCTTGATGTATCGTGCTTTTTTGGCTGTCGGCATTGTGTTTAGATAGGTGTTCGTTAATAAAGACATCTGTTCCCTTTAGCTTTCTTCCTTGTTTTAGTAGTGCAGTCTTGTGTTTTCTGTTGAAAACAGCTGAGAGTCCATAGTGTGCTCTTGGTGACTGCAGTTCTTCAGTTCACAATTGTCATCAATTGCCAGTTGTGTACCCAGAAGTGACTTTTGTTAGCAGGACGTCACGATGATTCAGTCTACGTTAATGCTCTGAATGTTGCGTACTGAGCCTTTAACCCTCTTCCTGGATTGTCTACCAAGAAATGTGCAGACAGTTAAACATGAATCATCTGAACCCACATGCTCTTTTATTGCATTGCATGCCATGAATGATTGATTACATAACAAATGGAGCTTTTGAGTATAGTGCCTTATATACTAAATAGGGAGAGATTTTGGCCACAGTCCATGGAGAATCAACCAGCCTCTCTGCAGCAGAGATAAATTGTGACTGCAGCACTCTCAGCCTGTACTGCCTTCCACCCCTGAGACATACAAAAGTCATTTCCCACCACCACAGCTGTCTAAACTTTATTGATGATATGCAGTCCTTATTTGTACAGCTGAAATGCACATGCACGGAGAGGATGGATCAGTGCGACCAGTTTGAGTGCTGCTGCCTAAAATAGCTATTTACAAATGTTTTTGCATTATTAATAGACATAACTGATACCCAAGTTTTCTCTAACTGGACTACACAACACCTTATACGTACAGTTTTACTGATAAAAGCAGGGTCGAACCTCAAGCTCATTTTCATTGTCAGTTAATCTGACAATTATTTTTTAAATTTATAGTAAGGAAGAAAATAGTAAACAATGCCTGTACAGGTTCCTGTAGCTCAAGGTGACATTTTGGAAGTGCTTGTTTTGACTGACCAATGGTCTAAAACCCAAAGATATTTAGGTTTGCTATCACCCAAGAGAGAGAAAAGCAGCAAATCCTGATATTTAAGAAGCTAGAACCTGTGTATTAATAATTGACTATTCAGTACAGCTATAGTTCGAAGTATAAGCTTAACCTGAAGGAGTATTGTTCCACCAGATCACTTACAGTCACGAGGCCTGCAAGCAGTGCCTTTGTTGTTGGTTTAACAGTTTAATTAAACTAATTTTCTAGATTCACACATTTGGTTGGTGTGGTTAATTATTATTTTGATTTGATGTCGTCCAATTCAGATCGGACTACCTGTCTGGAATCCTGAAATCAATTGGATCGCTGCAGTCATTTTCCGGTACATTTAAAATAAACTTCATTGTTGTCAGCAACCAATGACTAGTCTTAATTTAGGCTTTGATCGGTTACATAATAAATGGACAGACATCATATCATATCCCAACCCTCCCTAAAGTGTAAGTTGTTGATTCTGTGCACCTCTCTTTTTTTACGCCTCTGTGCATTGTCTCTCTGTCTCTTCCTCCGTCCCATTCTTGTGAATGCCTTATCTCAGGAAAGTCCAATGGAAATATCTTAAAATTTGGCCCAAACATTTACTTTGACTCCATGATGAGCTGATTCGATTTTGGTTGCCAAACGCCAAGGTCATTGTGACTGTGTCTGTCACATTCTTGTAAAAGTGATAGCTCCAAAACACATTGAGGCAATATATCATCAATGATATTTCAATGGAATAAATTACTTATTGACTTATTCATACTTCAAAAACAGCATCAATAAGTGATTAATATAGGGGGGGTGTCAAAATAAAATGAAAATGAAAAAAAAAAGCCACCCTCCTCCTCAGATAAGTTAAGAACAGTCCCTAAAGTACGGTGAGGTTTGTGGACCGTTACCTGCCACAAAGAGAGAAATGTGAACGGCTTGTTTCTCCTCTGACACGTCACACCTGTGTGCCGCCACGGCTCGTCTGTTCAGGTACTTCTGAGCAGTCATGACACCAACGAAAAGGAAATTAATGGACCTGGAGCCAGGCTTCTCGGTTGCCGGTAAACCGCATTATCTTGCAGTGGCCATAGTGCTTGTAGAAGCGAAAATCAGGGCCTGGAAGTGGGCCAGATGGCTCCCGATCTCGTCTTCTACTTCTCCTGCAGATCGTCCTCTGATGTTGATTTGGTACCTTAGGTTCAGTTGGCAAACACTTATAGAAACACTGGAGTCGAGTAGAATCAGGTGCAATCGAGTTTAATGTGTTCACAAGCAACAACACATACAATACAAAAGTGAATAAACTTAAAACTATAAACTTAAACTCATGGAGTCAGGCTCCGGAGCGCGACTGAAGACTGGCTCTCAGTGCGCTCTCTTTTATGCTGGTGGAGGTTTGACAGAATCTCCACCTCTTTTCATTAATCCTTCCCACTTAGACCCAAATCTATTGGTGGCGAGCTTTTTCTCTTTTGTCCAATCCTGAACAGGCCTGTTTCTAATGGTGTAATCACTTTCACTTTAGGCCTGGAATTTCCCAAATTTTCCACCCTTAGGTCTGGGCCTGCTTTCACTTTATTTTTAAAAAACATATAAACTTTAGGGACTTTCTTTATACAGTCCCTTGTGCTTTCATGCAATATGAGCTTAGAGCATGTGTGTCAAACATTAAAGAGTGTGTGTGTGTTATTATTAAACAATATATGGTGTGGTGTATGTTCTCTTTAATATGAATACATAACCTTGTGCTGTGAATATATGAACTTGTGTCACATTGTTTTTATCACACATGGATGCATAACAAACAGCTTTATAGGAACTTGTAACATAAAACATGGTTATATGAACTTAATCAACTTATGCAGTTTAATACTTTTATCTTATTTAAGATTAAATCTTACACTACATGCTCTGCTATTCCTGTCTGTGACCCCCATTCAACCCACAACCGGCAGGATTCGCCTTTCATTTCTGCTGCTGGTTGAAATCCTTAATGATTTCTTTTGCTCGCACAAAACTATTTTAAGTCACAAATACGAGTAAAATGCTTGCACCTTAGAGCTCTGTGGAAAACAAATCACTGTAGCATATACAAACAAATTTAGCCTACAAGTAAAAAATAAATAAATAATAACTTTCACTGTTCAAAGATACTAAATAGCTCAGCTAATACTGGAAAACAAACCACTGCAGCAGCATATTGAGGTCCAGGTGGCCAGCGCGTTTACGGCGCATGGACACTTACCCTCTTGCGATTGGACTTTGAACTTATCCCACAGTAGTGGTACCATGAGGTACCGTAGTACTACGGTACTCCAACATTATGGTATCATACGTACCGTGGTGTTTAAGTACCGCGGTCTACCGTTGGTACCAGTATACCGTGCAGCACTAGGACTTAGTGATGAACTGAATAGATTTTGGGGAGAAGGCCTTGAGGGAATGGCCTCAAATGTGGCACAAATGTCCAATTGGACTCAAGGATGGACTAATTAGAATTCATTGGTCAAAGGTCAAGGTCGCTGTGACCTCACAAAACATGTTTTTGGCCATTACTCAAGAATTCATACTCTAATTATGCCAACATTTTACACAAATGTCTAATACAATAAAATGATGAAGTGATGACATTACATTAAAGGTCAAAGGTCAGCTTCTCTTAGACATCATAATACACTGCAAACCAAAATAAACAAACAAGCAAACAAAATGTTTCTGGCCATTGCTCAATGGTATAACTCAGGAATAGAAGGGGAGACAGATACTATATTGGTGACTCTAATCTTGGGTGTCCACCTTGACTGTTAACTGTGCTGATTGTATAGATATTTTGTGTTGCCGGACAAAAGATGTGTGAGAAGCATCCATATTTAAGAATTTTTAACCTTTTTTTTCAGCAACATCCATATTTGAAGAACTGACAACTGTCATGGCTACATATGAGTCTGAACAGAGTGGACAGATATGGATGTAAACTGTAACTGGTCCCTGTGGTTGAAATGCAATGAGTTCCTTAAAAGGTTTCTAGTCCCTGGGGAAAGTTCCTACCGTGAAAAGGGGCTTATTACTCATACAGTGTAGATTACATAGTCCCTGTCTTTTTCCCTAAACACTTTTGGATGTATATTTAACTTAAAGAGAAAAGACAGGAATTGTCAAAAGCCCGTTTTTGTCTCCACCAGACACAGTGCCAAATAAATGACTCCTTCTTGATCTTATTAGAAAAAGTATGATTGAAAAAAAAGTGATAAGGTATGGCTACAGAAAAGGAAACTTTAACTCAAATGTTACATCATACTGTTTTTGAGAAACAAATGCATATCTGCTGAGGTCTTTATGCTACACAAAAAACAACAACAGTAGTGCATTTCTGTTATGTTTGAACTCAGGTTTTATAAGCGTAGACTATTGTATCTACAACAAAACTGTACCTGGGAAGAGAGTGGAATTTGAAATGTAGACTCTGTGGTTAATGGATGACTAGTCCATACCCATTGGTAGCTTTGTCACCTTCTACCTATGCCAAACCTCAATGCCTATGTGCAGTTTCACATAGATTGACCACGCCAGTGAGTAGAAAAACATGGGACAGACAGAACGACTGACTGACATAATGACACACTGTCAGTTTCCATGATTATGTACAGCATACCATACCATGACTTAGTCATACCAAAAATTTGAAAAAAAAAATTAAAAAACAACAACATTGGGCCACAGGGGGAGCCACAGCAATCGGTCGCATTTTAGCCATTTTTAAGCATTTTTCTGTTGTTATAGCGCCACCCAGTTGCCAATCAGAGTTAAATTTCTCCAGTCACCTTGAGGCGTCCTGTTCTACATATCTACCAAGTTTAGTAAAAACCGATATGGCGGTTAGGCCTAGATAAGAAATTAGCTCTGTAGCGTCCCCATTTTGTTTGATTGGGTCAATAATGGAGGGGTCCCCTCAGATTATGTGTGGTCATATGCCTACAAAGTTGCGTGGTGATCGGTGAAACCATTGAGATGTTATACACCTTTATGTGATAGTCATTGCCTTATAGAAGCTCAGTTTTAGTAAGTTTTCCAACTTTGGATATTGGTCCCTAGATTATGTTCACTGAGTTTCATGTAGATCGGTCAAACAATTCAAAATGGCAGAAAATCTATATAACCGGAAGTTATGGGTTCTTGTGGCAAATTTGTTCCTCATGAGGAGAGGCATCTCTGTGCAAAGTTTCATGTCTCTACTGCATATGGAGCATGAGATATGCCCATTCAAAATTTGCAATTTCAGTCGGTAGCTATAGCGCCCCCCTTTGGCCAGTTGATGTAACTTTGCTTGATTCGCATCCTCCCATGACCCTCTACCACTGTGCCAAATTTCACATGGATTGACCAAGTCAGTGAGGAGAAAAACATGGAACAGACACAGACACACACACAGAAACAAACACAGACAGTTTTCGTCATTATATAGTAAGATATCTGTTTGTTGCAGGGAGCACTTTGATTGAAGTCGGGGAATGTGAGAGAAGATTAGGAACAGCAGAGAGGGAGTTCCTCCAGACGTCCGCCATCAGCTTTCTTACCCCTCTCAGGAACTTTCTGGAAGGAGACTGGAGGACAATTTCGGTGAGTCTGAAACACTAGATCCACTCTTATCAGTCAAGTGGCCATTCACTATAATCATTCTAATGTTTTTTAGGAAGAATGGTGAAATATTGAGGGAGAAAGAGTTTCTCATTCTTGTACACATAAAGAGAGAGAGAGAGAGAGAAAAAGGAATTTTTAAAAGATAAAGAAACACTTACATATATACTTAGACAATGGGAGACTACAGATTACACTGAAATGCACATGCACATTTATACAAAGTCTGGTCTCAGGGTTGACATGTAAATAATCATGTCTAGCTCTCAGCAAATGTATCATTCTGGGTTCTCAACATAAAATAAATTGTACACTAGGTCAATCCATTCATCAGTTCTAGCTATTTTTTTAGCCTTTTCTTAGTAATGTATTTCTTACAAGCCACCAATAGTATTCTCAACATATAGTTATCCTCCTTCCTCTATTCCAGTTTAATCAAGTACATCAGCTCACTGAAGGGCAACTCCAAAATATAAGAAAGTCATTTGCGTCTTTGTTCCCACAAGATAATAATGATATTAATGATAACATTACAGGATCACTTGTAGTAATGATGCTTACAGTGATCAAGCTATTATGTGGAACACGAAGCTTGGGAAAGAATCGTTGCTATATAAATTATGTTTAAGTAATTTGCTTATAGTAATTGAGTTGTCTGCTCACAGTGTTAATTTTTGGTCTTTTTTTTACATGACAACATATAAAAAAAAAATTAACTAAGATAATTCTATTTTTATTTTGTTTATACTTAACTCCTATGATCCTTTGCCTCGCAGTAACCCGCCTGCTTCCGTCTGGCTACCTGAGGCTGCTGCTGCATGCACATTGAAATCATGACATGAAAAAGAAAGTATTTTTCTCTCAATGTAAAAAGGTAGTCACCTCGAAGCTTATGGCTGCTAGTGATGGAGACAGAAAGCAAATGCGCATGGGGAAAGCTCCTGTGGTTGAAGCCGTCCTCGTCAGGAAGATTGACGCATACTGCCAATGTAATGAAATGGCTTTACTTAACCTTGAATTAATCAATAAAAATCAGTAAATAGTGAAGCCATTTATTATTTTTTTTTATTAATGTAATAAATTTAAATAAAATATAAAAAATGTTGTAATAATCATTTGCTCATAGTGATCAGTTTGACCTAGATAGATGTGATGATCACTATAAGCAGTTTTGACTGTACATTTTTTAGGCTGGGGTAGACAAATTAAGAATAACATTCTTTCAGCTAAATTCTCTTTTAAGTGGAGAGCTTGTTGTTTTCCACTGTTATTTAGATATGTCCTCTCACTTCTCTTGTGTGAATTTCAGATTAGCCTCTGTTTCCCCATTTTAACATTGAATTCCCTTTTTTCATCAAGGTTTATCCTCATATAATATATATATATATATATATATATATATATATATATATATATATATATATATATATATACACACACACACACACACACACACATATATATATATATATATATGCAGTAGCTCATTTTCTACTGTCACATTTTGTTTAATTTTTTTTACCTCTTATGTTTAAGTTTCTAAAATTGACTTTATTCTGCAAACTCAATTTGTCCTTAGGCTCCTTGTAACTCCTCCTTGACTTAAGAGAGAATAATATGCTATGAGCCCCTGCAGGTCCAGTCTTTTAAATCTTCTGGCATGCTTACTACATATAAATATATAATCCTGGATCATATGCAAACCACCTGAAAATTTCAGCTGACGTTAAATTCATAACCTGAGTAAGAACTGCCTTGAAGTCTGTTCAAATGATATCAGCAGTAGTAGAGATTGTGATGGGCTATCTAAACATCCAGGACTGAAAATTAGCACAAGCCACGAGTCAAATGCTGGTAAAATATGAAAGTGGCGTATCTACTGAGTGGCTGGTAAATTTTGCCATAGTGGCAGGTGGACAAAAAAGTTAATTTTGTAACCTGTATATGTTTATCCACACAGGTACATTATCAGCAAATAAAGCAAGTTTATTTAATTGAATTGTTTTGCCTTATTACTTGTGCCATTTCCAAAACCGCGGCCACAGGTTGTTATTTTACCAGTAGCAGTTATGTGCAGACCTCATATGTTTGTGTATGTATTTATTTTAGAGCCCAACCAATATATTGGTTTGGCCGATATATGGGTTCTGCCAATTTTTCGGCCATTATTTGACTTCTTTTTGTGTGACAACATCGGGATCAGCAGTTATGCAGCCAATGTGTCCTATTTTTTTTACATATATATACAGTACAGGCCAAAAGTTTGGACACACCTTCTCATTCAATGCATTTTCTTTATTTTCATGACTATTTACATTGTAGATTCTCACTGAAGGCATCAAAACTATGAATGAACACATGTGGAGTTATGTACTTAACAAAAAAAGGTGAAATAACTGAAAACATGTTTTATATTCTAGTTTCTTCAAAATAGCCACCCTTTGCTCTGATTACTGCTTTGCACACTCTTGGCATTCTCTCCATGAGCTTCAAGAGGTAGTCACCTGAAATGGTTTCCACTTCACAGGTGTGCCTTATCAGGGTTAATTAGTGGAATTTCTTGCTTTATCAATGGGGTTGGGACCATCAGTTGTGTTGTGCAGAAGTCAGGTTAATACACAGCCGACAGCCCTATTGGACAACTGTTAAAATTCATATTATGGCAAGAACCAATCAGCTAACTAAAGAAAAACGAGTGGCCATCATTACTTTAAGAAATGAAGGTCAGTCAGTCCGGAAAATTGCAAAAACTTTAAATGTGTCCCCAAGTGGAGTCGCACAAACCATCAAGCGCTACAACCAAACTGGCACACATGAGGACCGACCCAGGAAAGGAAGACCAAGAGTCACCTCTGCTTCTGAGGATAAGTTCATCCGAGTCACCAGCCTCAGAAATCGCAAGTTAACAGCAGCTCAGATCAGAGACCAGATGAATGCCACACAGAGTTCTAGCAGCAGACCCATCTCTAGAACAACTGTTAAGAGGAGACTGCGCCAATCAGGCCTTCATGGTCAAATAGCTGCTAGGAAACCACTGCTAAGGAGAGGCAACAAGCAGAAGAGATTTGTTTGGGCCAAGAAACACAAGGAATGGACATTAGACCAGTGGAAATCTGTGCTTTGGTCTGATGAGTCCAAATTTGAGATCTTTGGTTCCAACCGCCGTGTCTTTGTGAGACGCAGAAAAGGTGAACGGATGGATTCCACATGCCTGGTTCCCACTGTGAAGCATGGAGGAGGAGGTGTGATGGTGTGGGGGTGTTTTGCTGGTGACACTGTTGGGGATTTATTCAAAATTGAAGGCACACTGAACCAGCATGGCTACCACAGCATCCTGCAGCGACATGCCATCCCATCCAGTTTGCGTTTAGTTGGACGATCATTTATTTTTCAACAGGACAATGACCCCAAACACACCTCCAGGCTGTGTAAGGGCTATTTGACCAAGAAGGAGAGTGATGGAGTGCTGCGGCAGATGACCTGGCCTCCACAGTCACCGGACCTGAACCCAATCGAGATGGTTTGGGGTGAGCTGGACCGCAGAGTGAAGGCAAAGGGGCCAACAAGTGCTAAACACCTCTGGGAACTCCTTCAAGACTGTTGGAAAACCATTTCAGGTGACTACCTCTTGAAGCTCATCGAGAGAATGCCAAGAGTGTGCAAAGCAGTAATCAGAGCAAAGGGTGGCTATTTTGAAGAAACTAGAATATAAAACATGTTTTCAGTTATTTCACCTTTTTTTGTGAAGTACATAACTCCACGTGTTCATTCATAGTTTTGATGCCTTCAGTGAGAATCTACAATGTAAATAGTCATGAAAATAAAGAAAACACATTGAATGAGAAGGTGTGTCCAAACTTTTGGCCTGTACTGTATATATATATATATATAAGTATATTAAACAAACAAAACAAATAGTCTTTATTCTGTACTTCTTCATTGGAGCAGTGTAATTGCTATTTGCTAGAATTATCCATTAGAGGGAGCTCTTGTCCACATCCAAAATTCTCCACAGCAAGACTTGTCTGCACAGATTTGATTACAGCAGTAAAGGTACTGCATATGTGCACTTCCACACAGATATTTTTTCTCAATACTCAATAATAAACTTGTGGACATTTTGAATTAGGGTGGCACGGTGGTGTGGTGGTTAGCGCTGTTGCCTCACAGCAAGGGGGTTCCCGCTTCGATCCCGGGTGTGGGAGCCCTTCTGTGCAGAGTTTGCATGTTCTCCCCGTGTCAGCGTGGGTTCTCTCCGGGCACTCTGGCTTCCTCCCACAGTCCAAAGACATGCTGAGTGGGGATTAAGTTAACTGATAACTCTAAATTGTCCATAGGTGTGAATGTGAGCATGAATGGTTGTCTGTCTCTATGTGTCAGCAATAGTCTGGCGACCTGTCCAGGGTGTACCCTGCCTCTTGCCCAATGTCAGCTGGGATAGGCTCCAGCCCCTGTACTGTACAGATTCACCAGGTCTTTTAGCTTGAACACTGATGAAACAAGAGGATTGTCCATGCACACTTCCTCAATATAGGAGACAAGCAAATGTAATGCCATGGTTAACATTATCTACGTTAGATTCTTCTTCTTTCTTGTCCCTCACTCAGAGTGTGTACAGAGAGATAAGACACTGAGTGTGGCACTTGGCCTCTTGGGCAATGGGGTCTCTAGCACTGAGTTTGGCTAGGAAGGGTTTGTCCTGTAATTTGAGTAAGGATGCACCGAAATGAAATTTGTGGCCGAAGCTGAAGCCAAATAATATTAAACGCTTGGCTGAATACCGACTACCAAATACCAAATATTGTTTAGTTTTTCATTAGTTTTTGCAGATGAACCCCCTCCAGATTAGTGTTGTCATGGTATCAAAATTGGATCCCACTGTACGATACCAATGAAAATATCATGGTTCTGAGTAGTATCACGATACCACGGCGAAAATGAGGCAGATGTGCCTTTTGTCATTTATAAAAAGATAAATCACTTTTCTATTATAGGCTACATCAATGATATTTCAATGGAATAAATTACTTATTGACTTATTCATACTTCAAAAACAGCATCAATGAATGATGAACATAGGGGGGATCAAAATAAAATAAATAAATAAAATAAGAATCAACCAGCCACCCTCCTCCCCTTCATAAGTAAAGAACAGTCCCTAAAGTGCGGTGAGGTTTGTGTGCCGTGAACAGCTCGTTTCTCCTCTGACACGTCACATACCTGTGTTCTGCTGGCTTGGCTGTTTAGATACTTCTGGGCAGTCCACACGCCAAGAAGAGGATATTTTTGGAGCCGACTTCTCCATCGCCCGGTAAGCCGATGGCCGCCATATTTGACAGGAATACATTACTGTCTGTGTCTGTGACCCCCGTTCAACCCACAATTGATGGGATTCGCCTTTCGTTTCTGCTGCTGGTTGAAATCTGTAGGCTGCTCGCACAGCGTGCTGAATGATTTAAGCCTATTTTGCTCGCTCAAAACTATTTTTAGTCGCAAATGCGAGTCCGGTGACGGGCGGATCACCACACTGCCGACAATTTTACTCCGCCTGTCACGGCACGCTGTTTGATTGCGTTATCAAAACACGCCGCTATTATTCGGCCTTGCTTTTAACTTATTCCACCGAATACCAAATGTGTGTTTTTTTGCAATATTTGGCCGAATATATTCGGTTACCGAATATTCGGTGCATCCCTAAATTTGAGGGAACACTGCCTCACACAAATGTCAAGTTGGAATGTTGATGCATTATGCAAATCATCTCCTGGTTTGCTACAGAAGAAGCACACCTGTGATGAATGATGTGTCTGAGTCATCTTATGTGGGGCATTTTCCTCTTTCCAGCCCTCTGAAGTTTTGTTTTGTTGTAATGCAGTCTGCAGGAGTCGTGCCATTTGGTTTTGTGAAGCCGGAATTATGCCTCGATGCCCTGACCCTCATCCAGTTGTGACAGTTTTAGTGTTTTTGGCAGGCAGCCGATCTTGTCAATTGCTACAAGATGCCCAGCCATGGTCTTGTATCCTGCACCATCTGTGCCACATGCTGAATTAGATGGACATTTCAGCATCTCATCTGTGTCATCTTGACACAGAACACATTTGTTCCAGATTGTGGCCAGGCGCTGTGTATCTGATGTTTCTGGCTCATTAGGATTTACCACCTTGAAAAGTTTTGCCATTGTCTCTCAGCTGAAAGCATACAAATAGGTGTTAGCCAACAGATTACTGATGTTTTGACCAATATTTTGTCAAAAAGAGCAACATTTTCACTGCTGCTTCATAAAGGCTTGCTAGCCAGCTAACTTGCTAAAGTTAGCCAAATATGTTAGCTCGCTAGCTCAATTGGTAATAAGGACTGATAAACATGTTGGTCGAATAACCACATTTAATTCAGAATGTTCACATGTTTAAGTTTAAGTTTAAGTTTGCTTTATTAATCCCCCTGAGGGGAAATTCAGTGTTTTCACTCTTGCTTGTCAATTACACACAGGTCTGAAAGACACATGCACAAACAGGACCTATACATGCACAAAGTGGAGAGATCTCAGAGTGAGGGGGCTGCCCTTTGGTCAGGTGCCTTGCTCAAGGGCACCTCGGCAGTGCCCAGGAGGTGAACTGGCACCTCTCCAGCCACCAGTCCACGCTCCATATTTTGGTCTGGACGGGGACTCGAACAGGCGACCCTCTGGTTCCCAACCCAAGTCCCTATGGACTGAACTACTGCCGAGAAAAAATATCTGTGTGGAACTGCACATATACAGTACTTTTACTGCTGTAATCAATTCTGTGCAGATAAGTCTTGCTGTGGAGAATATTGGATAAGGCACAAGTGACAAGAGCTCCCTCTAATGGATAATTCTAGTAAATAGCAATTACACTGCTCCAACAAAGAAGTACAGGATAAATAAAGAATCTGTTTGTTTGTTTTGTTTGTTTGTTTGTATAATATACTTAATAATGTAAGCTGCATAACTGCTGATCCCGATGTTGTCACACAAAAAGAAGTCAAATAATGGCAGATATATTGGCCAAACCAATATATCGGCCAAACCAATATATTGGTTGGGCTCTAAAATAGATACATACACAAACATATGAGGTCTGCACACAACTGTTTCTGTAATTCAGAAAAATATGTGTAACTCTGCTTATATTTGGTTTTAGTATTAATTAGTTCCCTGACTGTCAGATGCATGTAGTTGAGTAGTTTTTAGCATGTTGTAAATACTACCACTGCATTCCTGATCCTTCAAAATGTAGGATTAGCCCCCAGAATGAAGATCCTAGGTGGTTTAGAAACTAAGCTACTGGTAAAATAACAAATGGCCGCCATTGGCGCCATGGGACAACTATGCCATGGCCCTATAGCAAAAAATCTTCCTTAGGGCATGCTCTAACAGGGTGCCAAAACTCATGTTTTTATCATCAAAAGCACAATTCCTTCAGATATTTCACACATCTGCTGGACTAATATTTTAATTTAGTGAATTGATTCACACTGAAAATTCTTTTCTTTCTTTTTTTTGTACTTTATTCACAATCCCCATTAGTTGTTATCACACTAATGACTACTCTTCCTGGGGTCCACACAAAATACAAACAACAACAAGATAAAACATTAAATTATCACATCATAGATGATTTACAACATCTACAAAATTAACAAAAACAAGAGGCAGCAGTAGTTACCTCACATTCACAGTGTCACCACATCAGTAGATCATTAAGGCAAACCAACAGAGCCCATGAACTAGGGCCAATGCAATAGATAAATACTTTTAACCTTCACAAACATGAAATCATATGTTGGTAAAACAGATTTCTTTTTTGATAATTACTATTGTTTCTTTTTAAAACTAATTGTACTGGTAACCTGGGTTAAGTATAGTGGTTTGTGGTAGTTTATTCCAATTTGACGAAGAAGACCAAGACGGGCAGCTCTGTTAGGACAAGGTGAATTTTATTAAGCTTGTTTTGAGGCACTAGACCAGATTGCTGGACAATAATCCAGGTGTAATAAAACTAAAGCTCGTACTATTGTTTAATTGTCATCTCTGTTTAAAAAAAAAAATGAGCACACTTTCTGATCACTGAAATGCCTCTGCAACCATGTTATTAATGTGAGATGACCATGACAGTGTTCTCTCTAGTGTGACCCCCCAGAATTTGGCCTCTTTAACCTGCTCAATAGCCACCCCACACAAAGAGATGCACAGCTCTTGACCTGTCCTCAAAGCATGCTTGGAGCCAAATATCAGACCCTTTGTTTTTGAGATGTTCAAATTGTTTTCAGAAATCCATTCAGAAACCTGCATCAATTCTTTTTGCATTGTTATGTTAACCTCCTTGGCAGTTTTTGCAGATACATACATTGTTGTGTCATCCACATACATAGCCATACATGTCACAGCCTGCATTCTGCTCCCCTGCTCTCCCTGCGTTTTTGGGCACACAGCTGCTTCTCATCAGCACTCCCTGCATATAAGTAGCTGCTGCCTTTCCCTCAATGTCAGATTGTTCTTTGACTTCATGCAAGACTTTCCAGCACTCCTTACCTGCCTGATCTCCTGTTGCCGACCCTGCCTGCCTCTGACCTGTCTACGTCATCTGTTTCCTGGTAAACTCACCAGCCTTCTGTCCCCGACCACGAGTTCTGCCTCAGCGTCTCTGGTTTTTGTCTGCTTGTGGCTGTGTGGTGTTTTCCTGCCACGACATTTCACTGTGAGTGTTCCCTCCTGCTTGTCAGTTGCCTGCTGTGAGACACCACACGCTCCCTTGTGTGTGTGTCTGCTGCTCATCCCTTGTCAGCTCTGTTACTTTGCTCGACTGCTCTTCTGGTTCTGGACCCCTCCCCTTCTCATCCACACCATCAGTAAGTGTTACCACGGCCTGCTAGCCAACTGAACTGTTTGGGTCTGAGGACTCACGTCTTCGTTCTCACTCCCCCTTCCAAGTTCAGCCCAGTCCATTCCCTGGTCCCTAACCCCAGAGACTGTGTGTGGGCTCTGAGCCTGAAGAATGAACAGTTAATAAAATGGAATAAAGGAGAGGTCCTAGGCAGCTGCCCTGGGGAATTCCACATTATAGTGATTTAATGTCTGAAGGGACACGATAGAAAATATACTGTTGTCTACTGAATTAATAACTTTTCATCCAATTTACAGCTGAAATTTTGAATCCATATGCAGATAGTTTCAGAACTAGTTCATGGTCTGTAAGATCAAAAGCTGCACTAAAGTCAAATGTACAATACCCACTATTAATTTTATGTCAATTTGTTGTACTTTGAATATAAATAAAGTGCCAGAGTGCATAAAAAGCATCAAAATAGAGCTTGTATATGAAAAAATAAAGTTCCAGGGGAGGATTCCCTGGATCCCCAACAGAGGTCTGGGCAAATTATTTGTATATACTTATAAATGTTTGTTTATCACTTGGCCCCTGGTCTCCTGTCATTTTACCAAAATGCAAGCAAGTGGAGTATCCTTGTTCTACACATTTTTGACTGTTACAGCCTGCTTTACTTGCACCTTGCTGGCTGGTTCTTCACAGCTCAGCTGTTCCCTGTTTGTGTTATTATGTTTACCTTAGAAAGAACGACGCCTTCTGGAGAATCTCCGCTTGGACCTGGATTCCTGTAAAACACGTCTGAAGAAGGCCAAGGTGGCTGAGGCTAAGGCTGCGGTGAGTCCTTTGGTACCTCCTAACCCACAGCCCTATTCCCCCACCCATAATGTAATAAAACCTTTGATGGTGCTGGCATTAACCACGACTAACTGTCTGTGTATTTATAACTTTTGCAGTGCGATGGTGAAGTGAGTATTACAAAATTTTTTAAAGACTTTCAGTATGATGCACATGTTTGGTTGTTTTTTTCTGTCTCACTTGCTTTGAGTACATTTTTGTGCCATTCGGTTATAGGTGGCAAGAAACTATAAATCATTGGTTAAACAAAAGCAAAGCAAGAGACTTAAAAAAACAAGTTTGACCTGAAGTTGACTTTCTGTAGAGAAAGCTTGAAACGTGGCACATTAAACAGTATTATGTGATATTAACACCAGCCATTGACCATATTTGACTGTGGCTGGTGTGACTGTTTATTCTACCAGCGACCACAGTACAGTAGCAAAAAGCAACTGTGAGAACAAGTCAGAAGGGGTCTGATGGTTCCTTTAACTCTTGCATCACAACCAGGTTAATGTCTTGGCAAAAAACAAGAAAGAAAGTTGACTGTATCTAAAATCTGTCTGGATGAACTCTTTGCAGGAGGGATCATTGCAATATTATTTGCTCAGGTGTTTTATCACTGTCTAACAGTTCATTTATTCATGAAGGTATTCATGAAAAACAATTTAAACTTTTTAATATTGACTTTAAGCGAATATGTGACCAGCCATGGAAAAACCAGGAACAAGTCTCCCGAGAGGCATTTTGAGTTATTTACAGATTCTGAAAGTGTAGTTTCTAAGCTTTCCAACGATGTCTAACACATGGAAATCTGAAAATATTTGAAGAAGTTGTGGCCATTTGAATGCAGGCACTCCTCAAACTACTTTACTGAGAAATCCAGGCTGAACGAATTTTGAATTCTCAGGTGCCAGGTAACACAATGCTGCTCATTTGCATCTCATTTAGATAAGCCCTACCCCCTACTGGTCTAGCTCTCAGTGACATTTGGTATCTGTTAGACTGCAGGGCAGAAACTATTGTAGTAGTTTGAACAATGTAGTTAATGTTGATGTAGTGTTATTTTCCTTAAGCACTTTATTGGACTGATCAGAATCAGAATGTACTTTATTGAAATGGAAATGCTTTTGTTACAAAAAGCCCCTGAATAAAATTGATCATTGGGGGTGTACTATTCTGTACACAAACGTGTGTTTTGTGTTCCTCTGTGTGTGCGTACGTACGTTTAATCCACAGTAAATGCCCTAAAACTCAAAAATACACGATCAGCCATCCGGTCAAAGTACACACATTAAACAGTTAGAATTTTAAACGTAGGTCTTGGATCAGGATGGTTTGGATCCAGTAGAAAGTGGGACTTACCGGCGTGGGCCCAAGCACTGGGCCCACTGAGATGAATGGGTGTCCGCTGTCCACAGCTGCAGTCTGTCCAGTGTCCAGAAAACAGCACAGAAGGTGTAAAAATGGGTTCTGGGGTGGCTGAAGTGTTCACAGGGTCTTTCCCTCTCAGGCGGGCAGTATCGTTGTGGTCGATCTGGTTGTAGAATGGAGAAAAAACTAGTATATTGCTAAAAGTTAGCGAAATGCTAAAGTAGTTTGGTGTGGCTGTGTCGGCACCAGTCACACAAGTGTCCCAAAAAGCTTAACATCCGCCGGTCAAACACACGAGATCAGCCATCCACCATCCGGCCAACGTACAGACTTTAAGGCAAATAAAATCTTCAGAAGTGGCAGTTCCTTATGCAGGAGCGGCTGGCTGCATAAGTAGCCATGTGGTTCAGCTGATTGGCCGAAAAAAGAACAAAAGCACGTGAATAGCCAAAGAAAGCCAGTATGCAAATTTACTGTTGTTATCGCCGCACCCCCAACTAGGATCAGAGCATTTCCTCTAAAACAACCCAAATTCAAATACAAAGTTTATGGTTTTAAGGCCACCAATACTGTTGTTTGAAACATGGAGTGGCTTCTTCATGATTTCAACTTACACATTCTGCAAAAAAACAAAAATCACTAATTTAAAAATAATAATAATTTTTTTTTCTTTTTTTTCGACTTGTGCCGGGCCGACTTGTTGCTGGGTTTCTTGTGGCGGGCCACATATTTGTTACAAGCTGAAAAGATTTACTTTCTTTTCTTTGAATGGAGATTAAAGTAATGTATCAGTATTTGACATTTGGATCATAGTAGAGCAATTATCCATTTACAGTCTCTATGACCATACTGGCATGTATGGTTTACCTGAATATTTATAAAATGTACTTCAAATAGAAATATGTTTTCTGAACAGTTTTATACAATGCTGTTGTGAATACCAGCATAGATATTGGTGTAGATACATTTGTTGAAAAAAAAAAAAAAAAACAAAGTAAAAAAATCTGGTGTACAAAACCATCTGAGTGATACTTACCAAAAGCTGAAGGCCCTCTCAAAACCAATTAAGAGCAAAGAGTTGAACCCATACACCCCTACTGTTCTCAGAAAACTTACCTTAACATTTGAGTTTTTATTGTGAAAAAAATGTACAAGACAAGAAAATGCTCAGGGCCCCATTATTCAGAAGTGATATGATCAGATTTTGGTTCGGATCAAATCTTGAAAATTGGTTGTTCCAAAGGATTCTGAAATCAGATTAGATCATGTAATCCAGCCTTGGGTTTGATTTGGATCAAACCCTCAGCATGTCAATCAAACAATCAGTCAATTTTATTTATAAAGCCCAATATCACAAATCACAATTTGCCTCACAGGGCTTTGCAGCATACGACATCCCTCTGTCCTTAGGACCCTCGCAGCCGATAAGGAAAAACACCCCAAAAAGCCTTTTTAACGGGGGAAAAAATGATAGAAACCTCAGGAAGAGCAACTGAGGAGGGATCCCTCTTCCAGGATGGACAGATGTGCGGTAGATGCCGTACAGAATAGATCAACATGATAAATTAACAGTAATCCGTATGACACAATAAGACATAAAGAGAGACAGAGACAGAGAGAGATGCAGGACAGATGGTAATGATAATAGCTTACAACAATATTAATTAAAGTAATAATATTATAATAATAATTACGGCTATTGTGGTACAATATGTTGAAAGTATATATTAATATATGATATTATATGAATGTGACAATAATCATATGTGTATAATAACAGTAGATGTATGACTAGTGATAACAGCAGCAGGAGGCATCAGGCAGGACCACGGCAGCAGCACAACCACACACGTCACACTATCCAGGCACCGCTGCGATATAAGTTAACCTGCGAGACAGTGGAGCACAAAGGCTCCGGAGAAGAAGCCGAGTTAGTGACATGCAGTAGAGCCGAGTTAGTGACATGCAGTAGAGCCCAGTTAGCGAGATGCAGTAACAGGACATAGTGTTAGCAAAGGAGAGAGAGAACGAGAGAGAGAAGGAGAGAAGGTGCTCAGGAGGTCCCCCGGCAGACTAGGCCTAAGTCAGCCTAACTAGGGGCTGGTACAAGGCAAGCCTGAGCCGTCCCTAACTATAAGCTTTATCAAAAAGGAAAGTCTTAAGTCTAGTCTTAAATGTGGAGACGGTGTCTGCGTCCCGGACTGCAACAGGAAGATGATTCCACAGGAGAGGAGCCTGATAGCTGAAGGCTCTGGCTCCTGATCTACTTTTGGTGACTTTAGGGACCACTAGTAACCCTGCATTCTCAGAGCGCAGTGTTCTGGTAATGGATAATCGGGCTATGAGCTCTCTAAGCTATGACGCAGCCTGACCATTTAAAGTTTTGTAAGTTAACAGTACGATTTTAAATTCAATTCTGGATTTTACAGCCAGTGCAGAGAAGCTAAAAAAGGAGAAATATGATCTCGTTTCTTAGTTCCTGTTAGTACATGTGCCGCTGCGTTCTGAATTAGCTGGAGAGTTTTTAAAGATTTATTAGAGCTACCTGATAATAGGGAGTTACAGTAATCCAGCCTTGAGGTAACAAAAGCATGGACCAATTTTTCTGCATCTTTTCGGGTCAGGATAAGCCTAATTTTCGCAATAGAGAAAACGATGAGATGAGAAAGATGAGAAAACGCAGTCTGTGAGGTTTGTTTTAAATGAGAATTAAAAGACAAATCTTGGTCAAATATTACTCTGAGGTTTCTTACGGTAGTGCTAGAGGCCAGAGCAATGCCATCCAGGGAAACTATATCATCAGATAGAGTCTCTGAGTTGTTTGGGGCCAAGAATAATAGCTTCAGTTTTGTCTGAATTTAACATCAGGAAATTGGTGCTCATCCAGGTTTTTATGTCTTTAAGGCATTTTTGAAGTTTAGTTAATTGATGAGTTTCTTCTGGCTTTATCGATAAATACAATTGTGTATCATCCGCATAACAATGGAAATTTACAGAGTGATTTCTAATGATGTTACTTAAGGGAAGCATATATAGAGTGAATAGGATTGGTCCGAGCACAAAACCTTGTGGAGCTCCAAAACAAACTTTAGTACATAGAGATGATTCATCATTAACATGAACGAACTGAAATGATCACATAAATAAGATTTAAACCATCTTAGTGCAGAACCTTGTTCAGAACTTTTTAGGGGTGGATTCAGGATGGATTTCAGGAACAAAATGTAATAAAAGTTTTACATCGGTCTAATATATACGCATATATATACATGTATTTATATTGGGCACTTGATTTGTTTAACAGTTATTGTAATAAAGTACATAAAGAGGAAATTTGGCTTTTTATGAAGTCTTGCAGTACAGTAAAGTAGAATCAAATAATCCCAGAAACAGCTGTCAATATTACAGTTTCAAAAAAAAAAACTAAGAAAATTAACGTTACAGTCTCAAAGAACTCCATTTTTTTGTCTTTGGTGGTACTCATGATGGTCAGTGGTAATTGCAGTGTGTTTGTTGGCAGACAAACCTACATTGTGATATGTAGTAAGAGCACTGGTTATCTGGATTTGGTAATGAAAAGTTTGTATTTAGATCAGGGTGATTCAATGATGTGTTGCTTAAAAAACAGCACTAAACTAAGATGGATGAGGTGATCCTGGACAGCAAAGTATCAGGATCATTCTGATCCAGATAAAAAAACTGGGCCCTGGAGTCTGGACAGTCCCAAGGAGACAGACAAATGCCAAAGACGTTGAATGTCTCCAGTGTGCAGCTAAACAAAGGGCCAAATTTTGGCTAAGCGCAGGATTATGTGGATAAAGACAGATTTACACTGGCTGAATGTGATGGGACATCCAACAATACTCCATTAGTTAGGGCTTTAAGAAATAGTTGGCTAGTAGAAGGATACAAATGGTTGTTGTTAAAACTATGAAGGCATTGTGGCCTGTAACCAGAATTAATTATTACTTTATTTTTTTTTCTGGAAAATGAGTACAAATTTGTTATTAAGGCCAAGAATCAGTTTTGATCATTCTTCAAATTGAGAACATGATATTGTGCCAGCAGTACCGACAGAGAGACTTTGTACAAAGTCTGACTTAAGTCTGACATCCTTTCCATATTGTTTGGAACTCTGAGTTGAAAACTTTGTACTGCTCAAGTACAAGCAGGTCATATGCCTGAAATAAAAGGCACTTATTAGTGATAATCCTTCCCCATTCCAGCAACAATTGTGCCTTCAAAACCCCACCTGCTTTTCATGAAGTATTTTTTTGTTTAACTGTTGAACAGAATTAAAGAAGTCTGACTACTATCAGAACTATTTTTTATTTTTTTTCAGTATAAAGATAACAAAGTCACATACTTTTTGACTGACGACATCAGACTTTTGCAACCTGTCTGCATGTAAGCATGCGCATGATAAAGTACTGCTGACTCGCCTTCAAGCTTGTAATAGTGGTGAGTCATATTTACAGAGGATTAGTCAGGTGGGTGAATTAGGAAGATTAGTCACCAGTTTAAATACAGTTGGATTGCATCACCTCTCTGCACCTTTCTTTTATAAGTTCAGACACACCTAAAGTAAAAGTGTGCTGACGGGTATTCCCTGCAAACCACCTCTCCCATCTCTGCTGTTGGTTGGGTAACTTTGGGGCACATAACTGCCATTTTAAATCAAGAATTAAGTAGAAAGTTGTATTTGATATTTTAAATTTAAGTGGTAAAGAAAAGTTAACTTAAGGTCCCCTCCATATTACAAGTGGACCACATGACTGACTGCCTTTATGTTATATTGATGTATTTTCTAAAGTGTTAATATAGTGGAAGAACTGAACTATCCGCCGTTAATACTGCACAGATTGACCTTTTCAGTTATCGGTGCTGTTGTGTAGCTTAAAGTATAGCTTAAAGTATAGCTCATCAAGACCCTGGTTTTATTTCTGCTGTGATTTCTGATTGTTTTGTCTGCATTTCCTCATATATAGTGGCGCTCATTAATCAAACCAACATACAAACCAGCGCAGATCTGAGTGAAACTAATGATAGGAGTAGCATGTAATTCAAGAAACGTTCTTATCTCGTCGATCACAGCATAGAAATGATTGAGTGTTGATAAATGCGACAGCTGAAAACAATTGTCACTGAAATATCCTGCCCCATATTCTCCATCTTGCCCCTAATGTTTACCACATGGAGAGGAGTAATACAGCCAAGAAGAGAAACTTCTCTGAGCTAGAAATAGAAACCCTGATGTCCCAGGTCCAATTTAACAAACTGGTTCTATTTGGCAGCCTGAAGAGTGGCATCAAAGGAAGTTGGAAATACATAGTATGGAAAGAAATCACGGCTGCGGTCTACAGCATTGCACTGGACACCCGAACTCCAGCTTAGGTTGGAATATTTAATTTATACATCCATGATATGTTCCGACCTATAGTCTACATGTATTAGCTTATCTGTCATATTATATTGATATTGTTATAATCATGTTAAAGCTTATAATTGACCCAGACTGAGGAGCACATAGCCCCGTGTATTGGGTCTGCTTTCATTTCAGGCCTAACAGGTGGCAGAGGAGACACAGATGCACCACCTGAGTCCAAGTCAGACAACAGTAAAAATGCAATCCCCTAGGCTAGTAGTATTTAAATATTGACACTGTTGCAGGGTTGTTGTTTTTTTTTCTTTTTGATGATGAATTATATAAACATGCTTTGGCTTGTCAGTCTTAAAAAAAAAAAAAAGACGTTTAGATAAATCTGAGCCGGGCACTAGTGGTGTTCAGCCTTCAGTCAACCTGGAGTCAGTCTCATAGAGCTGGCTGTGATAGAGAGTGTGCATCTATGTGGCAGCTGTACATTCTAAAAGTGATTGAAATGTGGCAAATACTTCAATGCCATCGGAATATGGCCTGAGAATAATTCTCCAACTCGGCCAGATTTACTCTGCTGCACTACACCTCCACGCTGACTCAAACTTGCTTACAGGAGTTGACATCTGACATGAGATTTGATCATAGCCTCCACCCTAATCCACATTGATAAATGCCCAGGTTTGCATGAAGATGACCGTTTGCCCAGTTTTCTGTGGTATGTTCGTTTCGTAAATGAAGGCCTGTGTGTGCTGTAGTATGGTTGCCATGTATACACTGAGTAAACATTAGTATACATGTTGAATAACTTTACTGTTTCTTTAGACGGCTCCAGATTTTCAGGAGACCAGACCACGTAACTACGTGCTTTCTGCCAGTGCCTCAGCGGTAAGGAAACAATTAAATTTTACTAACAAAACTGGACATTTACAATCATCTGTTAAAAATAAAGTAACCTTGTCAGGTTCCATGAACACAGTTCAATCAGGACCATAGTGCTTTTAACTGAGGTCATGAATGGTTGCCAGAACTGGGTGGGAAAGTCACATTTATCTGGGTTATTCTTCTTCTTGGTTTATTGTAATGGTTCTTAATCAAATTTTCAGGATGTGCTGTGTAATACCAGTCACTTATTGTAAGTAGCTTTGTTTTTGTTCTTTGTTAATGTTTAGTCAGAGAGGTATTCCATCAGGTAAGAGTGGTGATTATGACTCAGAGTTGCATTCCTAACCTCTGTGTCAGCTCTTGAATTATGTAGCAATGATAACTGTTGGCATACCATTAATAGCAAGCATCTAAAAGCCCAGCCAAGAATGTTGTTAATTAATTTGTCGTAATTGCTGTACTTTTCACTGCTTCAAAGCTAAAGCACATCTTTCAGGACTAAAGCTTGAAATTCAAAATCTTTTTCTGCCACCTTCATTGATACAGGATTTTTTCAGCAGATAGATTGATTACATTTCCTGTTCAGCTTACCTTCTTTGGAACCTACAGTTTTGTGTGTTCAACAAAGTAGTAAGCACAATGTTGCAATTATTACTATATACTTACACATTAAAGAGAACCTGAACTCCAGCCTGAGAGGCAGTGTGTGACTACCATCTGAGTATTACAATAATAAACACCTAAAAAAAACACACCTGCCCAAAATTTTGAACAAAAGTAATTTAGAAAAATGATCTTGGCAAACCTTTTTTTCACATTTTTTCACATTAAAAAAGAGGAACATAGAAAGATTATCCTGGCAAAAAAAAATTCACCTCTTCTTATGCATAAACACAGAAGAGAAAATAGTTTAGATGAGACTTAGAAGATGGAAAAAAAAAGAAACAAAAACAGAAAAGTAAAATACTCACATATCAAACTTAATAGTATTGTGGACATTGTAATGTCAAAGTGTTCCCAACCTGGGCCTAGAAAATGGTCTGTAACACTGGTCAACTCGTTGTCAAAAACATTTAAGCTATCAAATACGCCCAACCCAGCCCGAATAAAATGTTTATTAAACTGACTGACCATGGCAGCTTTGTCCTTTATTTCATCTGAGCCAACCAGGATTTGTTGTGGGAGGCTTGAGGCAATGTGTATACCGGATAAAGATTTAATTGATTTCCAGCATTTTGAGGGGTTATTTAGGTTCTCTGTCATTGACTTCAGATTTCTAATCAGAAAGGTACACTATTCAAATAAACACAAGAAGTTTGTGCTCTAATTAAAAAAAAAAAAAAAAAAAGGGATCAGCGCTCAGTGAATAATCCTCCTAAGCCCTACGATAAGCTATTATGGCAAGGCTTAACTATACAGACCCATGAGCAGTGATAACTAACATGTCTTTGGGGTCATCGGGTGGGAACCTCCTTTCACCGGTGTTTCGTCTAGTTAGTCCCACGACACCTCCAGGAGGCTAGACAGTGATCTCTGGCGTCCCAGAGACACTCCCCTAATGCCAGGTCTCACTGCTCCCCACACTAACCGAACAACCTCCTTTACCTTACCTATACAACCACAGAGGAGGTAGACCCAGGGAAGGAAGCCTTGTTAGGCTATCACACTCCCCCGCCGGGTTAGGCTGTACAGTCTACCTCCCCAGGACGAGCCCTCACAACAATGACACCTCCAGGAGGCTGGACAGTGATCTCAGCCCAAACAACGCTGCCAACTTCAACCAAGCCCAGGCTCCGTTTATGCGAGCTCCAGGCAGAAGCAATGCTGATACTACCTTTACTAGCACATTCACCATACTCTATTTCACACGCTACATAGCATAACTACAATGTAAGCTAAAGTTAAAGGAGATACATGAACTCACAGGATCAGCAAACACACTCACTTTGCAGCATGGTCTCAAACAAAATGGATTCAAATAGGCCACTCCCACACTTAAATAACCTTCCTCTTCCTGGATTTCCTTCTTACTTACACATGGCTTTCTCAGCCCAAACAGCACTGCCATCTTCAACCAAACCCAGGCTCCATACATGCGAGCTCCAGGCAGAAGCAATGCTGATACTAGCTTTCCTGTCACATTCACCATACTCTATTTCACACACTACATAGCATAACTACAATATAAGCTAAAGTTAAAGGAGCTAACTGGACTTACAGGATCAGCAAGCACACTCACCTTGCCGCATGGCCTCAAACAAAATGGATTCCAATAGGCCACTCCCACACTTAAATACTTCCTCTTCCTGGATTTCTCCTGACAGGAAGTGGATCTCTCCACCTGATCTCAAGGAGTTATAAACTAAGAATGAACACTACAAAAAGAAAGGAATCTTTACAAACTAAGCTTGCCAAACAAAAAATTCTCAAATGGCTAGAATCAAATCACAAAACCAACGTTAGCCAACATAGATTTTTTCTCAAGCCCAACACAAGAGCTCAAGCACAGACACAGAAAAACAAAATTACTAGCAGCTGCATGTGTCAGTGATTGGTTAGAGCAAAACTTAATCGTTTTCTCTTTGAAATAAGATGAGGTAATGTCAGATTTGATTGACTTGAATATCAGGCGAGACACTATCTTGATCCAAAACCAAGGTTTGCCTACATTTACTCCAGCCTTAACCATCAGAATACATTCATCTTACATACATCTTCCAGGGAGTAAACATTAGGTTGTGTAATGTGGTACTGAGATTAGACACTACATGTACACTGCTCAAAAAATAAAGGGAACACTTAAATCACACATCCCAGATTTCGGTGAATGAAACATTCCAGATGACAATCTTTATTGATTACATAGTGTAATTCGTTGAGAACAAAATAATGCAAGAACAATCCATGGAAACCAAAATCATTTCAAACTCATTTAGGACTGGATTCAGAATCATACCCAAAGTCAAAGTGGAAAAATCAGATCACAGGCTGATCCAACTTCTGTGAATTTCCTCAGGACAACTCATAATGTGGCTCAGTAGTGTGTATGGCCTCCACATGCCTGTATACATACCCTACAACGTCTAGGCATGCTCCTGATGAGACGACGGATGGTCTCCTGGGGGATCTCCTCCCAGACCTGGATCAGGGCATCGGTCAGCTCCTGGACAGTCTGTGGTGCGATGTGGTGGCGGTGGATGCTACGATACATGATGTCCCAAAGGTGCTTGATTGGATTCAGGTCTGCGGAATGGGCGGGCCAGTCAATAACATCAATGCCTTCATTTCATCATCCAGGAACTGATGACACACTCCAGCCACATGAGGCATGAGGTATGATTGTCATGCATGAGGAAGAACCCAGGGCCCACTGCACCAGCATATGGTCTTACAATGGGTCTGAGGATCTCATCCCGGTACCTAACAGCAGTCAGGGTACCTCTGGCTAGCACGTGGAGGTTTGTGCGGCCCTCCACGGATATGCCTCCCCAGACCATCACTGACCCACCACCAAACCGGTCATGCTGGAGGATGTTGCAGGCAGCAGAACATTCTCCATGGGGTCTCCAGACCCTGTCACATGTGCTCAGTGTGAACCTGCTCTCATCTGTGAAGAGAACAGGGCGTCAGTGGCGAATCTGCCAATTGTGGTGTTCCCTTGCAAATGTAAATTGGGCTGCACGTTGCCGGGGTGTGAGCACAGGCCCCACTTGTGGACGTCGGGCCCTCATGCCACCCTCATATAGTCTCTTTCTGTAGTCTTTCTCTTTCCTCCTTGCACAAAGAAGCAGATAGCGGTCCTGCTGCTGGGTTGTTGCCCTCCTATGGCCCCCTCCACCTCTCTTGGTGTACTGGCCTGTCTCCTGGTATCTCCTCTATGCTCTTGACACTGTGCTGGGAGACACAGCAAACCTTCTGGCCACTGTGCATATGGATGTGCCATCCTGGAGTAGCAGTACTACCTGAGCAACTTCTGTGGCCTGCAGAAGCTGCCTCATGATACCACTAGTGGTGAGGGCACTGGAAAAATGCAAAACTAGCCAAGAATCAACCAGAAGTTATGCAGAGAGGGAAATGGTCTGTGGCCACCACCTGCAAAAGCATTCCTCAATAGGGGTTGTCTTGGTAATTGCCTCTCCTTTCCACCTGTTGTCTGTCCAGTTTGCACAACAGCAGGTGAAATTGATTCGCAATCAGTATTGCTTCCTAACTGGATAGGTTGATATCCCAGGAGTTTGATTGACTTTGAGTTACACTGTGATGATTATGTGTTCCCTTTATTTTCTTTCAATTCAATTCAATTTTATTTATAAAGCCCAATATCACAAATCACAATTTGCCTCACAGGGCTTTACAGCATACGACATCCCTCTGTCCTTAAGACCCTCACAGCGGATAAGGAAAAACTCCCCAAAAAAACCCCTTTAACGGGGAAAAAAAAAACGGTAGAAACCTCAGGAAGAGCAACTGAGGAGGGATCCCTCTTCCAGGACGGACAGACGTGCAATAGATGTCGTACAGAACAGATCAGCATAATAAATTAACAGTAATCCATATGACACAATGAGACAGAGAGAGAGAGAGAGAGAGAGAGAGATGCAGGTAATGACAGTAGCTTACAACAACATTAATGAAAGTAATAATATTATAGTTATAGTTCTGGCTACTGTGGTACAATATGTTGAAAGTATGTATTAATATCAGACAGTATACTTGTGTGACAATAGTCATATGTGTATAATAACAGTAGAAGTATGACTGATGACTAATGATGGCAGCAGCAGCAGGAGGCATCTGGCAGGACCACGGCAGCAGCACAAGCACACACGTCACACTGTCCAGGCACCGCTGCGGTATGAGTTATTCTGAGAGACAGTGGAGCACAAAGGCTCCGGAGAAGAAGCCGAGTTAGTGACATCCAGAATGGCCGAGTTAGCAAGATGCAGTAATAGGATGAGAGTGAGAGAGAGAGAGAGAGAGAGAGAGAGAGAGGGAGCCCGGTGTATTATAGGGGGTCCTCCGGCAGACTAGGCCTAAGTCAGCCTAACTAGGGGCTGGTACAGGGCAAGCCTGAGCCAGCCCTAACTATAAGCTTTATCAAAGAGGAAAGTCTTAAGTCTAGTCTTAAATGTGGAGACGGTGTCTGCCTCCCGGACCGTAACAGGAAGATGATTCCACAGGAGAGGAGCCTGATAGCTGAAGGCTCTGGCTCCTGATCTGCTTTTGGAGACTTTAGGGACCACGAGTAACCCTGCGTTCTCAGAGCGCAGTGTTCTGGTGGGATAATATGGCACTATGAGCTCTCTAAGATATGACGGAGCTTGACCATTTAGAGCTTTATAAGTTAACAGTAGGATTTTAAATTCAATTCTGGATTTTACAGGGAGCCAGTGCAGAGAAGCTAAAACAGGAGAAATATGATCTCGTTTCTTAGTTCCTGTTAGTACACGTGCTGCTGCATTCTGAATTAGCTGGAGAGTTTTTAAGGACTTACTAGAGCTACCTGATAATAGAGAGTTACAGTAATCCAGCCTTGAGGTAACAAAAGCGTGGACCAATTTTTCTGCATCTTTTCGGGTCAGGATAGGCCTAATTTTCGCAATATTACGCAGATGAAAAAATGCAGTCCGTGAGGTTTGCTTTAAATGAGAATTAAAAGACAAATCTTGATCAAATATTACTCCGAGGTTTCTTACGGTAGTGCTAGAGGCCAGAGCAATGCCATCTGGAGAAACTATGTCATCAGATAAAGAGTCTCTGAGTTGTTTGGGGCCAAGAACAATAACTTCAGTTTTGTCTGAATTTAACATCAGGAAATTGGTGCTCATCCAATTTTTTATGTCTTTAAGGCAGTTATGGAGTTTAGTTAATTGATTACTTTCTTCTGGCTTCATCGATAAATACAACTGTGTATCATCCGCATAACAATGGAAATTTATAGAGTGATTTCTAATGATGTTACCTAAAGGAAGCATATATAGAGTAAATAGGATTGGTCCGAGCACAGAACCTTGCGGAACTCCAAAACAAACTTTGGTACGTAAGGATGATTCATTACGAACGTCAACAAATTGAAAACGATCAGATAAATAAGATTTAAACCAGCTTAGTGCTGAACCTTTTAGGCCAATTAAGTGATCCAGTCTCTGCAGTAGAATTTGATGGTCAATTGTGTCAAACGCCGCACTAAGATCTAATAAAACAAGAACAGAGACGAGTCCTTTGTCTGAAGCAATCAGAAGGTCATTTGTAATTTTAACTAGAGCTGTCTCAGTGCTATGATGCACTCTAAATCCTGACTGAAATTCCTCAAATAAATTATTATCCTGGAGAAAATCACACAGCTGGTCTGCGACTACTTTCTCAAGGATCTTTGACATAAAGGGAAGATTAGATATTGGTCTATAGTTGGCTAACACCTCTGGATCCAGGGTGGGCTTTTTTAGGAGAGGTTTAATTACAGCTACCTTAAAAGACTGTGGTACATAGCCTGTTAATAGGGATATATTGATCATATCTAATATATGAGTGTTAACTAAAGGAAAGACCTCCTTAAGTAGCCTAGTTGGGATGGGGTCTAAGAGACACGTTGATGATTTAGATGAAGAAATCACTGCGGTCAATTCTTGAAGAGAAATTGGGGAGAAGCAATCTAAATATATATTAGATTCTACAGCTGTGTTTGAGGTTAGATAGGTAGGCCTACCATCCGAGGGCAGGAGGTCATGAATTTTGCCTCTAATAGTTAGAATTTTGTCATTAAAAAAGCTCATAAAATCATTACTGCTAAGGGCGAAAGGAATACAAGGCTCAATAGAGCTTTGACTCTCAGTCAGCCTGGCTACAGTGCTGAAAAGAAACCTGGGGTTGTTCTTGTTTTCTTCTATTAATGCTGAGTAATAGTTTGCTCTGGCATTGCGGAGGCCCCTCTTATAAGTTTTGAGACTGTCTGTCCAGATTAAACGAGATTCTTCCAGTTTGGTTAATCGCCAATTCCTTTCAAATTTTCGCGATATTTGTTTTAACCTACGGGTTTGAGAGTTATACCAAGGAGCAAACTTTCTTTGCTTTGTTAAGAGGAGCTACAGAGTCGAGCGTTGTTCGCAGCAAGCCTACGGCGCTATCAACAAAATGATCAATTTGGGAGAGGTTAAAGTTGGCACGGGAAACCTCTGTTACTGAAGGTATTGGTATTGAATTTAACGACGAAGTAATCTTTTCCTTAAATTTTGTGACAGCACTATCTGATAAACATCTAGTATAGTAACTGTGACACTTTGAGCAGTGTACATTACACTAGTGAAGGCCCTCTGGGATATCCTGCTCTAACTTATATTTTTTTCTTCTTCTTTTGTTGTATGCTTTGGCCTCTCAGCTCTGGAGTGAGGAAGTGGAAAAAGTAAGTACGGCAGTGTTGTGGTTGTGACTTTGTCTTACTGCCTGGTGTCCAGGATTACGGCTTTAATGTGCTTCATGTGAACTACCATGTGTTTCCAACCATGTCTAATAATAAAAATGCTTATACCTGTTTTGGCTGGCCACACTAAAAGGCATTTCCCAACATAGTGAATTGTAACTGGGGATAATGATACACACTTAAAGCCTTTGCACACCAAGTCTGTACCTTTTGATGTAAATTGTTGCATGTATATAAATAAATGCGACCTCAATTTGTGTCAATCACATTTACGCACTGACTTCAAAACCTTGTTCTGTCATTTAAGTTTTAAGAACAGTTTTAAATTTGTTTTTAAACACATCCGTCAAAAGAGTTGTTGACACAGGAGAGATGACAAAAAATGTGGTGTATCTGCAAAAAAAACATCTGCAACAAGAGAAGGGAACAGGGCAGAAGAGAAAAGCGGGCCAGCAAGATAAAGAAGTGGAGATACAGTACAGGCCAAAAGTTTGGACACACCTTCTCATTCAATGCGTTTTCTTTATTTTCATGACTATTTACATTGTAGATTCTCACTGAAGGCATCAAAACTATGAATGAACACATGTGGAGTTATGTACTTAACAAAAAAAGGTGAAATAACTGAAAACATGTTTTATATTCTAGTTTCTTCAAAATAGCCACCCTTTGCTCTGATTACTGCTTTGCACACTCTTGGCATTCTCTCCATGAGCTTCAAGAGGTAGTCACCTGAAATGGTTTCCACTTCACAGGTGTGCCTTATCAGGGTTAATTAGTGGAATTTCTTGCTTTATCAACCCGCCGTGTCTTTGTGAGACGCAGAAAAGGTGAACGGATGGATTCCACATGCCTGGTTCCCACTGTGAAGCATGGAGGAGGAGGTGTGATGGTGTGGGGGTGTTTTGCTGGTGACACTGTTGGGGATTTATTCAAAATTGAAGGCACACTGAACCAGCATGGCTACTACAGCATCCTGCAGCGACATGCCATCCCATCCGGTTTGCGTTTAGTTGGACGATCATTTATTTTTCAACAGGACAATGACCCCAAACACACCTCCAGGCTGTGTAAGGGCTATTTGACCAAGAAGGAGAGTGATGGAGTGCTGCGGCAGATGACCTGGCCTCCACAGTCACCGGACCTGAACCCAGTCGAGATGGTTTGGGGTGAGCTGGACCGCAGAGTGAAGGCAAAGGGGCCAACAAGTGCTAAACACCTCTGGGAACTCCTTCAAGACTGTTGGAAAAGCATTTCAGGTGACTACCTCTTGAAGCTCATGGAGAGAATGCCAAGAGTGTGCAAAGCAGTAATCAGAGCAAAGGGTGGCTATTTTGAAGAAACTAGAATATAAAACATGTTTTCAGTTATTTCACCTTTTTTTGTTAAGTACATAACTCCACATGTGTTCATTCATAGTTTTGATGCCTTCAGTGAGAATCTACAATGTAAATAGTCATGAAAATAAAGAAAACGCATTGAATGAGAAGGTGTGTCCAAACTTTTGGCCTGTACTGTATATGAAAGCAATCTCCCTCTTTAAATCTTCAACAACAAAGAGAAGATATCATTGGCCTATTCAGAAATGCACAGCAGCAATGATGATGCTTAGAGCAGAGTGGATTTTATTGGCTGCACTGTATGATTTTATAACTCATGTAGCTGAATACAAGATGCAGGCAGAGCATCGTGACAGCCATGGAGGTAACTCCAGTGGAGAGAAGCAAGGGAGCAAATGCGTCTTTCCATTTTTGCAACAAATAAAACAATAGAATGCATTGGACTCAGTGTGCAGGGTTTCAGTTGTATGTGATGACTTTTAGCGGATGACAGATTAAAAAAAAAAAAAAAAAAGCATATGAAAAATACAGGCTTGGTTTGCAAAGGCCTTTATAGTTGTGAAGGGGGCTTCAGAAATTGTTAGACAATCTGCCAAGCTCTTAATTTGAAGCATGCTGAGGCCTTGATCCCCACACTATTGATCCAACTCCTAGCCTATTTGTTTTTACTCTTACCACTCTTCTGCACATAGTACAGTACAGTGTACAAACAACTAAAGACTACAAAACAACTTAAGTCTTCCCTTGTTATACATACTCCTCAGTATAAATTACATCAAATGTGTTTCTTCTTAGGGTTGAGGGGCATGAAAACATTTGAAACATCTTCATCTACAGTACAGGCCAAAAGTTTGGACACACCTTCTCATTCAATGCGTTTTCTTTATTTTCATGACTATTTACATTGTAGATTCTCACTGAAGGCATCAAAACTATGAATGAACACATGTGGAGTTATGTACTTAACAAAGAAAGGTGAAATAACTGAAAACATGTTTTATATTCTAGTTTCTTCAAAATAGCCACCCTTTGCTCTGATTACTGCTTTGCACACTCTTGGCATTCTCTCCATGAGCTTCAAGAGGTAGTCACCTGAAATGCTTTTCCAACAGTCTTGAAGGAGTTCCCAGAGGTGTTTAGCACTTGTTGGCCCCTTTGCCTTCACTCTGCGGTCCAGCTCACCCCAAACCATCTCGACTGGGTTCAGGTCCGGTGACTGTGGAGGCCAGGTCATCTGCCGCAGCACTCCATCACTCTCCTTCTTGGTCAAATAGCCCTTACACAGCCTGGAGGTGTGTTTGGGGTCATTGTCCTGTTGAAAAATAAATGATCGTCCAACTAAACGCAAACCGGATGGGATGGCATGTCGCTGCAGGATGCTGTGGTAGCCATGCTGGTTCAGTGTGCCTTCAATTTTGAATAAATCCCCAACAGTGTCACCAGCAAAACACCCCCACACCATCACACCTCCTCCTCCATGCTTCACAGTGGGAACCAGGCATGTGGAATCCATCCGTTCACCTTTTCTGCGTCTCACAAAGACACGGCGGTTGGAACCAAAGATCTCAAATTTGGACTCATCAGACCAAAGCACAGATTTCCACTGGTCTAATGTCCATTCCTTGTGTTTCTTGGCCCAAACAAATCTCTTCTGCTTGTTGCCTCTCCTTAGCAGTGGTTTCCTAGCAGCTATTTGACCATGAAGGCCTGATTCGCGCAGTCTCCTCTTAACAGTTGTTCTAGAGATGGGTCTGCTGTAATGATGGCCACTCGTTTTTTTCTGGTTAGCTGATTGGTTCTTGCCATAATATGAATTTTAACAGTTGTCCAATAGGGCTGTCGGCTGTGTATTAACCTGACTTCTGCACAACACAACTGATGGTCCCAACCCCATTGATAAAGCAAGAAATTCCACTAATTAACCCTGATAAGGCACACCTGTGAAGTGGAAACCATTTCAGGTGACTACCTCTTGAAGCTCATGGAGAGAATGCCAAGAGTGTGCAAAGCAGTAATCAGAGCAAAGGGTGGCTATTTTGAAGAAACTAGAATATAAAACATGTTTTCAGTTATTTCACCTTTTTTTGTTAAGTACATAACTCCACATGTGTTCATTCATAGTTTTGATGCCTTCAGTGAGAATCTACAATGTAAATAGTCATGAAAATAAAGAAAACGCATTGAATGAGAAGGTGTGTCCAAACTTTTGGCCTGTACTGTATATAACAGTTAAATCACCAAGCCCAAGAGATTATTATCATATTATTGGCAGCCTGTCATTATTTATTAGCCGTCGTTATCTTTAATCAATCAATCAATTCAATCAATTTTATTTATAAAGCCCAGTATCACAAATCACAATTTGTCTCACAGGGCTTTACAGCATACGACATCCCTCTGTCCTTTGGACCCTCACAGCGGATAAGGAAAAACTCCCCCCCAAAAAAACCCTTTAACAGGGAAAAAAAACAGTAGAAACCTCAGGAAGAGCAACTGAGGAGGGATCCCTCTTCCAGGACAGACAGACATGCAATAGATGTCGTACAGAACAGATCAACATAATAAATTAACAGTAATCCGTATGACACAATGAGACAGAAAGAGAGAGAGACAGAGAGAGAGAGAGATGCAGGACAGACAGTAATGGCAGTAGCTTACAACAACATTATTGAAAGTAATAATTATTATATATTATTATTAATAATTTATAATAAATTATAATTAATAATAATATATTAATATCTGATACATATGTGACAATAATCATATGTGTATAATAACAGTAGAAGTATGACTAATGATAACAGCAGCAGCAGGAGGCATCTGGCAGGACCACAGCAGCAACACAACCACACACGTCACACTATCCAGGCACCGCTGCAATATGAGTTAACCTGAGAGACAGTGGAGCACAAAGGCTCTGGAAGTTTAAGTGTCTTCATAATCTAGTCTGGACCTTAGAAGTATCCCGAGAAATATAAATGTAAATATTTCACTATGTTCTTACTATTGTTTCAGGCTGAACATGAACTCCGAGTGGCTCAAACAGAGTTTGACCGCCAAGCAGAGGTCACACGGCTGTTGTTGGAAGGCATCAGTAGTACTCATGTATGTCAGCTACACACCCACCACTACCTCTCCCTCTCTCACACACACACACACACACACACACACACACACACACACACACACACACACACAATCCAGGTTGCATTTGTAGTGACTGTATTTATTCACTTTTGTGAATCAACTCGTGGGTTGTTAAAAAAATCACACCCTTCATAGCACATAAGTCATTTTCAAAAGTTTGCAGTAAAGTCACTGTTTACCTGTGGTTTATTGCACAGTTAATAAGTAATGTAAAATCAATAATCTTAATGCTGTCAGTTAAATAAACATATATTACCGTTAAAACACTTTATAGTATGCATGGTTAAAGTTTAAGTGAAATCTGAGAAGGTATCTGCCTTTATTGTTCATAAAAATGGATGACAAAAACTCAGTTAAACACTCTGGAGACATACTTTACTGTGAAATGCAGTAAACATCGTCCTCTTTGAGCTGGAAACACTTAAACATTTAGTTGCACTTGTGAGGACATAAAAACAGAATGAAAGTGGATCTGCTGCATCGCTTAACAAGAACACACCCAAAATAAATTGGTTCTGATTTAACCATTTGATAAAAAATCATCTTCACAAAGGTAATTCTTTTGATTTTGATATTTGAATACCAAATTAGTCTAAGTGATGCTTACACTGGCACAGACTGGGTGAACCTTTTTTTTTAAAGGTTTCCCATTTTTAAATGTTTTTAAATATATATATTTTTTGTTTCGCTGTTCTCTTTTGTATGCAGTGCTAGAAAATAAGCAACCGTTTTAACAGGGATATTGGTACTCCAAGATGGTTTACACAGTCTAGTTACAAGTTACATACACTACTCTATGCGCAAAATCTCTGTCTTTTAGTCATTTTAGTCTGTAAGAGTCCTTAAACCTTAAAAAATCGGACAATGTATGAATACTCAGTTCAGGTATTTTCTAAAACTGATTTTTCATGATTCTTGTGCAGTGTCCTGCCTCATTATGCCTCTGTGCTGGTGATAGCTGTGGCCTGAGGCATTATGGTTTTGGGGTTGTCCATCTGAACGTCCGTCTATCCATCCGCCCCATTTTCACAAACACAATATCTCATGAACGTCTTCAAGAATTTCTGAAATTTGGTACAAACGTTCATTTGGACTTATTAATAAACTTGTCAGATTCTGGTGGGCGAAGGTCAATTCACTGTGACCTTGGGTCCATCTCAATCTCGTGAATGTGATATCTCACAGAGACTTTTAGAGATTTTTTTTTCATATATGGTACAACTGTTCACTTGGACTCAACGATGAACTGATTAGATTTTGATGGTCAATGGTCATTGTGACCTTTGACCATCTCATTCTTGTGAATGCGATATCTCAAAAGGCCTTTAGGGAGTATTGTCAAATTTGGCAGAAATGTTCACTTGGTCTCAAGGATGAACTGATTAGAATTTGGTGGTCAAAGGTCAAGGTCACTGTGACCTCTCAAAACATGGCTTTGGCCATACCTCAAGAATACAGATGTAATTATGACAAAATCTTACACAAATGTCTAACAGGACAAAATGATGAAGTGATGACATTTTATATCGAAAAGGTCAAAGGTCAGCTTCACTGTGACCTTAATATGTTGTGCAGAAACACTTTTCTGGCCATTACTCAATGTCTTAACTCAGGAACAGAGGGGGAGATATTTGGTCATACACTGAATTGGTGACACTATTCTTGTGTGTAGACCTTGAAACTGTGCTGATTTCCTTTTTAGAAGGTGTTTTTTAACCAAACTGATTTCAAATAGAATATAGTTAAATGAAGTGTTCTTACTGCACTTACACTTTCCATTTAAAAAAATAGATCAAATAAATGCATAGGAGGTAATTATATACACCGTCGCCTTTGTGAGATTAGGGCATTTGCAGATTAAACCTCCCAACAGTATAGAGAATGATTAAAATTACTTGCACAATGATCAGTTACACTATAGGCTACTTGCATAATAATACATCAGTAATATGATAGGAGATACTATAGTATGTATACAACACCTTTTACTCTAGGAGTATTTGACATTGTGGTATTACTACTTTTGCTGAAGTAAAGGATCTGAGTACTTCTTCATGGAGGTGAGCTTAAAAATCTATGTTTCTTTAAGAGTGACTGTTGCGTTGTTGCTTATTTGCAGGTGAACCACTTGCGCTGTCTGCATGAGTTTGTGGAGGCCCAAGCAGCTTATTATAAGCAGTGTCATTTCCACATGCAAGAACTCCAGAAAGAGCTGGGAAGGTGAGAACCAGTGTGGCGATAACATGACTAGATGGTTTGATTCACACAAGTTTCATTGAGCTTTACAGAGGCAGCCATTCATCCTCATACAGTACACAGTGAAATGAGCAATCAACTTCTATTTTGTAATGGTATCAAATTACTAAATGATAGTATTGCAGGTCTTTGAGTTGACAAGCTGTATGCCAACCCTAAGTATGTTAAAGATTACCCGGGGAATGCTTCTCCACCATTGAAAATTTAATTGATCCAACTACTAACCAAAAATGTTGGTGTATTCCTGCGACATTGGTTACAGCGGTGCAGTTATTTCAAGCGTCAGGATGTTTGTGTTGGGATAATTGAGCAGTGTGTACTGTAAACAACCCTAATGAGGGCAATGATGCAGGCACAGCTGTATGGAGCTTTTTTCCTATCTTTATTCAAGAGAGTGGTGTATGAGTTTGAGAGCATTATTGATTTCATGTTCAGATTTTGTAATATCGTCCCTCAAAACCCTGCCCTCGCACTCAAATAGCCTCTGCTTGCGCCTAGATCTGCTCAAACTGTGTGCTCGCACTCAGATACAATGTTGCTTGCACAGATTTCCTGCTCCAGCTGCAGCTCTTCTCCTCACGCTCAGGCTGCTTCTGTGTGCTTGAGGAATTTCTGCCTTACGCTTGGACTTTTTTGTGTAACAACCCTGTCAAAATCCCCCAACCAATAGAACGCCAGGTTTATTGTTGACCAATGAAATGATCCCTGCCTCCTTGCGGGCACGCTCGCTTTAGTTTTAGAGCGTCCCGTCCGGGATGTTCTTCCCTTGCTTTCTGTACGACTTTTGGAATAAAGGGACTGTTAATTCACACACGTCAATCAATCAATCAATCAATTTTATTTATAAAGCCCAATATCACAAATCACAATTTGCCTCACAGGGCTTTACAGCATACGACATCCCTCTGTCCTTATGACCCTCACAGCGGATAAGGAAAAACTCCCCAAAAAAACCCCTTTAACGGGGAAAAAAAACGGTAGAAACCTCAGGAAGAGCAACTGAGGAGGGATCCCTCTTCCAGGACGGACAGACGTGCAATAGATGTCGTACAGAACAGATCAGCATAATAAATTAACAGTAATCCATATGACACAATGAGACAGAGAGAGAGACAGAGAGAGAGATGCAGGTAATAACAGTAGCTTACAACAACATTATTGAAAGTAATAATATTATAGTTATAGTTCTGGCTACTGTGGTACAATATGTTGAAAGTATGTATTAATATCTGGCAGTATACATGTGTGACAATAGTCATATATGTATAATAACAGTAGAAGTATGACTAATGACTAATGATGGCAGCAGCAGCAGGAGGCATCTGGCAGGACCACGGCAGCAGCACAACCACACACGTCACGCTGTCCAGGCACCGCTGCGATATGAGTTAATCTGAGAGACAGTGGAGCACAAAGGCTCCGGAGAAGAAGCCGAGTTAGTGACATCCAGAATGGCCGAGTTAGCAAGATGCAGTAATAGAATACGAGAGAGAGAGAGAGAAGGAGAGAAGGTGCCCGGTGTATTATGGGGGGTCCTCCGGCAGACTAGGCCTAAGTCAGCCTAACTAGGGGCTGGTACAGGGCAAGCCTGAGCCAGCCCTAACTAGCTTATAAGCTAGCACCCGTATTTTTTACTATAATAGCCGCATAGAAAATATGGGTCCCAACAATTCATTTTTGTCCTCTGTGGAGGACATTAGTCTAACTAGTGTAACTCAAGTATTCTTTATGGTATCCATTTGGGTCAAATTGTGTTCTGAAGAGGACATCCAGGGCTTTCTAATGATGTAGAAATTATGTGGGTGGGGTTAACAGGGCAAACACACACCCTTTTCAAAACGTTGAATGTACATTACCATGCATCTACGGTAGGATACTACCTAAAAGGAGGATTTCGGGAAACTTCTTGCTCTATTTCCTTTAAACAATGACATTTCTTGCTGAGAGTGTATTCACACATATAGTATCTATAAAGCTTCACTCCACTGTTCTTTACCCTTCCTAGGCCACCACACACAATAAAGTTTACCTGGTCTTTGGGGTCCGTCACACAGGGGTCACGGGTCAAACTATGGGGCTCCCCATCACTTCTTATTGCCTGGGCAAGTGCTAAATGACGACATAGCAAGCATTACACCTCATCACATCATAGATAGTGAGGGGTGAGTGCAGTTGGACCACCAGGCCTTAAACCCAGTCGTATAGGGTACCAATCCTGCACCCTGTCAGACCCATTGGTATAGCTATTAAGAATACACTCTACCTTGCTACAGCTATCCATCATAGTGTTAAGCATTGGAGACAGCCACATAATAATTCCAGGGGAGTAAAAGTCCTTTGTAGCTCATATATTTAGAGATAAAGCATAAAATACCCCATAGTCCCATTGTAACTCAATTGAAACTCATTGACTAACTCTGGAAATTGAAGACCCGACTAAGTCCCGTTGTCCTCTACAGAGGACATGTGATAAAAATATGTATATACACACAGTGGAAACCGCTTATAGTGATCACTTCCGTCTGGTTTAAATTGATCACTATAAGCGGATAATTATTATAACCAGTTTTGGTTTTTTTTCTCTCTGAATTTCTCATGCAGATTACCATCTAATTGACATTCGTATATTTGTTACATGAATATTCCTCTCATTCACCGGCTTTCTCGCTACCACTGCTCGCTCACCTCATCCATTCTCTAGCTCGCTCGACCACTGCTTCTCTCTCTCTTTTTTTTAAAACATGAGTCTCAAAGCCGTCAGCAAAGCCTAACTTTACTTTTAACGTTATCAAAGAAAGAGAAATGTCCTCTTTCTTCCTGTGGCAGGGTTGTAAAGCGTTACAGGTTGTGTTTCTCCTAATGTCGATTCTGGTTCAACTTTCTCGCTGCGGCGCCCACCCCCCGCTGCCATGCACAACACACAACCGCCCATTGCCAGCTGGTGACCTGAGGCTGGTGACGTGTGCACATTGAAATCATGACGGAGAAAAGAAAAGGAAAAAGTCATTTTCTCTCAATGTAAAACGTAGTCTCACTGATATTTATGACAAACTGCTAAAAACGAGCCAACGAGATGCAGCAGCGAAACAAGCATTTGAAACAGTCAGTAACATTCATTAAATAGCGAAGCTGCCCGTTTCATTACTTTATATTAATTTAACAAATATACAAATGTCAATTAGATGGTAATCTGCATGAGAAATTCAGAAGAAAAAAAAAATCGGTTATAATAATTATCCGCTTACAGTGATCAATTTGACCCGGACAGAAGTGATCCCTGTAAGCGGTTACCACTGTGTGTGTGTGTGTGTGTGTGTGTGTGTGTGTATAAATATTATATTCTATGCGGCTATTATAGTAAAAAATTACGGACGCACGTGTGTAAATTAACTTGACGTCTGAATTTATTTACAATTATATAAAAATATTAATTATATGTGCTTTTGCTTTCAAGCTGATGCTTAATTAAGTGGAGATTGTTAATTTGTCTATAGCACATAGACTAGATATAAATTTGGGTATGATGCAAATTAGCTACAACAGGCATAAATGGAAAAAATGGTAAAAAAAAAAAAAAAAAGTAATAACACATTTTCCCGTCTCAGGTATGTAGATTTATTAATGCCATGTAATTATTTTCAATGTCCTGACTATAACACCAACTATTATAGTTCAATGTGAAACAGAGCTCAAGCTTTTCACTTAGAACACTGGTGCTAGGAAGTGCATCATGATTTACATCGGAGTCTCCATCACTGCTGCTCCTGTTGTCAGTATTCTCACTACTGCTGCTTTCATCACCTGGTGTAGAAAAAAGAAATCACCATAGAAAAGTGCAGACATTTTTATCTACATTATATACACATCATGTACACATGATTACATTCACAAATATATGGCCATATGTAAACGATAAAAAGCTGAAACTCTACACGAAATCATAGCATTATTACTGCTGTTTTTAATAAGATTTTTTATTTGGCCTTTTGTTTAAGGACAGCATGAAGTGGGGAAATAGAGAATGGGGGAATGACACGGGCCGCAAGCTGGGGTCGAGTCCTGACTGCTGCGGCGAGGCGGCGCCTCTGTCCATGGGGCCTGTGCATGCTACGTACAGACTGCACTCTACAACAGGTGATGAAAACAGCAGTAATAGGGACGTCGGTAGCTTAGTGGATAGTGCAGACGCCCCTATTACTGCCGTTTTCATCACCTGGTGTATGAGTGTTGTGAGGAATAGTGTGGGGTAGCTGAGTAGATTGTGCTGGCAGTACCCAACTGGCTATGTTCTTCGGTTAGAAAGAAGCTGCATTACTCCAGATTCCATATTTAGGCTCCTTTAATGAACTTAAAAATATAGTACAGAAAGTGCAGACGTGTGTGTGTGTGTGGTTTCCTATGAGGCAAACATAGGGGAAATAGTTATTAGGCAGGCCATACTACATACATACATGCAACACAACGCAGTATTCTGAATAACATATGTAATATATAAAATGGCCATAGGGTGGCGGTCCTGGGCAACACAAATGCACCCATACACTATCTACAGGCTTGAGAGAGAAATATTACACATTACGATGCTATCGTCAGTGTTGAATCATCTACATTTCCATATAAACTAAGTACCAGTATGAAAAGGAAAGTAGAATAACATTAGAATAATCCTAACCTGACATACAATCGTCTCAGGTAACACATACACCAAAAACGGAACACATGTGGATAGTAGCTAGCGATCTCAGCCATAGCATTCTCTAAGAACATGTAACGTCGGAATAATCACAATATTAAACGCTTCCACAGATGAACAGACAGTCGCCCAACAACGGCAGGGAGTTTTCCACAAGTGTAGTCTTCATCACTGTCCCCACTGTCACTGAGACAACTGTCGTCACTTTCGACTGGTGGAATCCCGGTTTGAAGTCCACCTGGTCGCTTCTCATAGAACATTGATGCATTCATTTTGTTCTGTGTTATGAAAAAGCACAGAAATTGCATTTATATCCCAGCATGCTATTTTTTATAATAATTACAGAAATTAACTAGAATGGCATTTCCCAAAGAAAATGCATGTGAGTGCCGAAATCAATCTAAATACAGCATTATCTATATGCTGCTATTATGGTCGAATGTAGCTGTTACAGACGAAAGTAGCGAATAAGCAACAAACAGAAATCTTCAAATAACATAAAAAGTATTCGTCAAATGAAGTCTATTCCAACATGTCGGCTGTAGAAGCAAACAATGAGCTGGTACGTATTTTTATCTTAGCAAAACTTACCACATATTGGACAATTTCTCCAAATTTGCAGCCTCCACACGCAGTGATTGTTAGCCAAAGCGTTAGCTTCCATGAACCGGATGTAGTTCTCACTCCAACCGGTCCTACAGGAAACCAGTGCTTGCAAAAGGTTCCTAGGTACGTATTGAATATGCACAAACTGGCACTGGGGGAATACATACACTATCTCGGCTGCAGTCTAAATGGAAGCGGTATGATGCGAATTCGCGACAATCGGCATCATTCCAAAAGTCGTAAAGAAAGCAAGGGAAGAACTTTTAATTAAAGCCCTGGAGGGCGGGAGTGGATGAACCCGATTAAAAAGTACCCGCCCAGACAGGATGCTCTAAAACTAAAGCGAGCGCGCCCGCAAAAAGGCAGGGATCATTTCATTGGTCAACAATAAACCTGGCATTCTATTGGTTGGGGGATTTTGACAGGGTTGTTACACAAAAAAATCCAAGCACAAGGCAGAAATCTGAGAGCAGAAATTCCTCAAGCACACAGAAGCAGCTTGAGCGCGAGGAGAAGAGCTGCAGCTGAAGTAGGAAATCTGTGCAAGCAACATGGTATCTGAGTGTGAGCACACAGTTTGAGCAGAAACAGAGTAGATCTAAGCGCAAGCAGAGGCTATTTGAGTGCGAGGGCAGGGTTTTGAGGGACAATATTACAAAATGTGAATGTGAAATCAATAAATAACTGTTCTCTATCGTCTCGAGACTATCTCTCCACTCCGTCACATATTCCATATGTACGGGGTATGATCCCCCTGCTTGTCAGGGTACGTGGATAATTCTTTAAGACACACCGGCTTGCCCGGCCACGCCCCATTGCGTAGCTATAAAGCGCCTGTGTTGGCGTGTAATCACTGATTGTTTGATCTCCACTTGTGCGTCAGGGTGCAGTGTCTCACAATCCGTATTGCAAAAAAAAGAAAAGAATTGAGTTGTAAGGAAAGAGAAGGAAGGTGTACAGTTTTGAGTTCGCTTACCTGTGTAAGTCGGGGCATCTGTCTTTGGCAGCCTCCCTGGATTGCTGTGTCCTAGAGCTCTTTCTGCCCTGTGTCAGCAGAGTCATCATCCTGCTTGGTCGAGCCGGAGGTTGTCTGGCTCCCGACAGCGGTGACTGTGTGTTATTCCCGGCGTATTGCTCGCGGCTCCTGAGCTAACGCGCTTGGTGGATACGCGCTGTGTGCTGACGGGTTTTTGCTTTAAGCGTTCTCTCACCGGCGTATTCCTCGCGGCTCGTGAGCTAACACATTTGGTGGATACGCGCTGTGTGCTGAGGGTTTTTGCTTTAAGCGTTCTCTCACCGGCGTATCGCTCAAAAAAATAAAAAATAAATAAATATAAATAAATAAATATAAAGCAAAGTTAGCTGTGGTGCTACTGGCTAACGGTAAACAGGAAGTGGTGGAGTACTTCCGGGTTCCGGTCCCTGGCAGTATGGCACATCAGGAGGGACATTGCTGTGTGGGTTGTGGGGTGGCCATGCCCCTAGAGGATGGGCATGATAGCTGCGCACTATGTTTGGGACATGAGCATGCTCTGGTTTCTAAGGAGAATCCTCAGTCATGCATGGACTGTTTTATTTTGCCTGCACATACTAGGGAGGCTCGTTGTCACCTTTTTGTTGCAAAGCGTGCAGGCTCCCAGATTTCTGAAGGGCCTAGGCAGAAAACTGGGAGAATGGCTGCAGCCTCGGAGGGAAGGGCATGTTCAGGAGTCTGGCAGGCTCCATTGCCTCCTCTTCAGCCTATGGTGGTCCGACCTCCACTTAGCTCCTTCCTTCCCCCGCCTTCAGAGTTAGGCAGGAAGGACGAGGAAGCTGAGGAGGAGGACGTGGATGTGGAAACCGTCTTTTCCTCTGAGGACAACGACCTCTCTTGTGCACAGCAGACAGTGGGCGAAATAACAAGAGGGTAGCTAGCCCGCCGTTTTGAGGAGGTGATTAACAGGGCTTCCAGGGCTCTGGGCGTTGCCCTCCCTGAGAACCCCCGAGCCACCTCCTCTAGGTTTGAGGAGGATATGGAGGTGCGCCCTGCATCTACCCACGTGCCCCTCCTACCTGACTTTAAAGAGCTGCTGTGCCAGCAGTTCCACTCTCCAGCGGCGGCTCACAAGTGGTCTGCGACATGTCGCCGGTTCTCCAATGTGCATGACAGGGACCAGATTGCCTGTGGGCCACTTCCCCCAGTGGACCAAACCCTCACCCCACTAGTTTCTCCCTCCAGCTCCATCCTTGGTAATGCCACCTGCTCCAGCAAGAACTGCAGGGTTATGGATAGTCTGCTCGCTAAGCTACATAAGGCTATGGCAGTGCAGACTTGGCTGGCCAATACCGGGGCTATTCTGTCCCTTTACCTCCGCGACTTGTCTCGTCGGGTTCAGGATGACACCAGTGTAGGTGAGGAGCTGCAGATGGCCTCCTCATGCCTCTCCTCGGTGATGAAGGAGCAGGCTGGGGCAGCAGGCAGTGCCTTGGCTTCCTTCTGGGTGGTTAGGTGCCACTTGTGGCTGTCTCAATCCCAGCTACAGCAGGGGGATAGAGACTGCCTGCTTAAAGTGCCGGTGGAACCCACTGCTATGTTTGGGCCTCATGCTACCGCCTTGATGCAGCAGGCACAGGAGAGCCGTCGCTGTGCAAAGGAGGTCTCAGGGGGCCTTGCCAGGCGTGTCACGGGCTCTAGGGGGTCAAGGCCGTCTCGGTCTCAGCCTGCACCACCTCCAGAGGCCTCGACATGGGGTCAAGGGGATCTCTGACTCCAGTTGGAGGCTTCCCGGCGGTGTAGGTACCGCCGACAGGGCAGAAGGAGAGGACCACCTGCTAAGGCCATGGGGTCCTCCAAGCGCCCCCCGCCCTCCTGACAATTACCAGGCCCTGGCCAACCTGTCTCCTCCGCCTGCCTCTCACGAGACGGCCTGGTTGGCCCTGGGAGCGGACCCATGGGTGGTCTCAACCATGACCCATGGATACCGTCTCCAGTTTTCACGCCGGCCACCTGTAACAAGGAAACCCACCTTTACAACGGTGAGCGATCCTCAACGAAGACTAGTTTTGGAGGCGGAGCTGTCCACCCTCCTGGAGAAGGTGGCTATAAGGGAGGTGGCCTCTGGGGATCACCAGGCTGGGTTTTTCTCCCGCTACTTCCTGACCCCAAAGAAGGATAGGGGACTTCGCCCGATTCTGGACCTCAGGGGGCTCAGCAGGTATCTCCGGCCCCTGTGATACCGGTTCCTGACAGTCCCCAGGGTGAGACAGGCGGTCATTGCAGAGGACTGGTTTGCCACTATAGACCTCAAGGATGCGTATTTCCAGATACCCACCTGGAGGGGTCACTGGCGGTTCCTGCGCTTCGGTTTTGCAGGCAGGGTGTACGAGTTTCGGGTGCTGCCATTCAGTATTTCTCTGGCACCCCGAACCTTCACTCGCTGTATGGATGCGGCCCTCTCCCCCCTGAGGCAGAGAGGAATCAGGATCCTAAATTACCTCGACGACTGGCTCGTCTGTGCAGTCTCAGAGGAGCAGTGCCGCCACCACGTAGCCCTGCTGTTGGAGCACGTTCAGCGCCTAGGTCTGCGCCTGAACTACAAGAAGAGCGGGCTCCAGCCTTCCCAGGTGACGACCTTCCTGGGGATGGTCCTGGACTCGAGGAGGGCAACGGTTACGTTGACCCTGGAGAGGCAGCAGGCTCTCAGAACTTGCCTTGCCCTTTTCCAGTTGCACGCTCGGGTCAACTGGGGACTCTGCCTTCGCCTCATGGGCTTAATGGCAGCCATGGTGCAGGTGGTCCCCCTCGCCCTCTTGCACATGCGGCCTGTACAGAGATGCCTGCTGGGTTTGGGTCTGTGCCCTCAGAGGTCCCACAAGACCAAAGTGGTAGTCTCTCGGAGGCTCCACAGGGCCCTCCAGTGGTGGAAGGTCCCAGCAAACATCGTGGTAGGCCAGGCTTTGGGTCCAGTGGTCTATCGCCAGCTGGTGTACACGGACGCATCCTCCTCGGGGTGGGGCGCAGTACACGAACTGGACCGGCCGGTGGCTGTGTCAGCACATAAATGTCCTAGAGCTGAGGGCAGTTCTCCTCGCTCTGTGTCATTTCCTGCCGAGGCTGAGGGGTCATCACGTCATTGTCCGCACCGACAGCACAGTGACGGCCGCTTACATCAACAGGCAGGGGGGCCTGGGCTCCCCTGCCCTGTGCAAGCTGGCAACCACTCTGTGGCAGTGGGCTCACCCGCTCTTCCTCTCACTCAGGGCCGTGCATGTGCCAGGGGCACTGAACTGTGCGGCAGACATCATGTCGAGAGGAGGGCCCCAGCCGGGGGAGTGGAGACTCCACCCTCAGGTGGTCTCCGAGATATGGCGCCGCTTCGGCAGGTTTATGTGGCTGGTTCTCGGCGATTCCGCCTCTGCTGGACGGGCCGCCATGGGAGCTCCCGCACCGGAGGGACCTGCTCTCCCAGGCAAACGGAGCCCTGTTCCACCCCTTTCCAGCGGGGCTCAGGCTGGTGGCTTGGCCCCTGAGAGGGAAAGGCTCCTGGCCTTAGGATTGCCAGAGCCTGTGGTGGCGACAGTGCAGCATGCCCGGGCACCATCCACAAGGGCTGCTTATTCGCACCGTTGGCAGGTGTTTACCAACTGGTGTGAGTCTCAGCAGGTGGACCCCTACTTGGCTCCGGCTCAGGAGATCCTGCGGTTCTTGCAGTCCCAGCTTGAAGCACAGAAAGCTGCTGTAACACTGTGAGGGTTGGTGGCAGCAATCAAGGCAGTGCGTATCGGCGAGTTGGAGGACTGTGTCTTCATTTCCCGGTTCCTTCTGGGGGCCCAGCGACTCACGGTGCGTACCACTGGTCCGGCAGTTCCCCCTTGGGACTTGGATGTCGTCCTTGGGGCCCTTCAGCATTCCCCCTTTGAACCTCTTGGGGGTGCTGATTTGAAGTGGCTCTCCATGAAAACCGCCTTTCTGCTCGTCGTCACTTCGGCGAGAAGAGTGAGTGAAGTCCATGCCTTGTCGGTGCATGGTGACTGTTGTCGGTTCTCCCCGGATGGCTCGAGTGTGGTTCTCCGCCCCAACCCAGCCTTCCTGCCTAAGGTCCTTACCGAGTTCCATCTGTCTCAGTCAGTCGAGCTTAGGTCTCTCTCCTCTCCTAGTGCTGGCAAGGAGGTTGAGCAGGGCCAGTCTGCTCTGTGCCTGGTCAGGGCCTTGACAGAGTACATTCGGCGCACTCAGGCTGTCCGGAGGTCTGACCAGCTCTTTGTGTGTTATGACCCTGGGTGTTTAGGCAGGCCTTTGTCGAAGTCCAGGCTGTCACACTGGATCGTAGACACTATTCAGCAGGCTTATGTACTGTCGGGTGTGCCTGTTCCATCAGGGGTCCAGGCACATTCCAGGCCCATGAGTGTGGCTGCCTCATGGGCCTTGTGGCGGGGGGCCTCCCTTGCTTCCATATGCTCCGCCGCCACGTGGTCGTCCCAGTCGACCTTTACCAGGTTCTACCGTTTGAACGTGGCCGCCAGCCCCTTGTTTGGGAAGCGGGTGCTGGGCGTGGCCCGACGGTAGACATTTTTGTCTCCCCCTCAGCCTTGCGTCTTGGAGGCTGATTGAGTGGCTGCTCCGTGAACAGGATGGCCTTTGCGTCTTGCGGGGCCCCTACCTGTCCCCCTTGGGTTAGCCTTGCGTCTTGCGGGCTTCCCGGGCAGCCCTTCCCTCCCATGGGTGGCCCTAGCGCCTTGCGGGGCCTACTCCTGTGAGTTGTATATAGTGTACATTTGTAAATAGTTTGATTGTTGCACGTTGTGGTGTGGGATTGTGGGCTGCACCGTCTCCTCACGGGGTGTCTTAAAGATCTACCCCGTACATATGGAATATGTAACGGAGTAGAGAGATAGTCTCGAGACGATAGAGAACGTATGGTTACACTGTAACCTTGGTTCTCTGAGTGAAGAGACTATCTCTCCAATCCTTAGGCCGCTCGGAGACACGTTTCGATCAAAACTATCAGTGATTACACGCCAGCGCAGGCGCTTTATAGCTACGCAATGGGGCGTGGCCGGGCAAGCCGGTGTGTCTTAAAGAATTATCCACATACCCTGACAAGCAGGGGGATCATACCCCGTACATATGGAATATGTAACGGAGTGGAGAGATAGTCTCTTGACTCAGAGAACCAAGGTTACAGTGTAACATACGATATACCACTCTCTTGAATAAACATAGGAAAAAAGCTCCATACAGCTGGAGTCCTTTTCTTTTTGGATAAAATAGCACAGTAAAAGTGTTTGAGTTGACCCAGACTGCAGCTCTTCATCTAACCAGCTCACTATGGCTGCTGTTAATTTTGCCATTTGTACCTGCAATGTTCAGTCTTTCTATCTTGATATCAGTGGTTGTAGGCTAGGGCTCTTTTTGTTGTTATAAGAATAAGTAGAGTTTCACATGCCCTCTAAGTTTAAGTTATGTCCTCAAGAAAAGCTTAAAGCTACACATGGGAAATATTTAATGCAGTTTTATGATTAAGATCATTTACTTCAGTTTAGTTATCATACAAATGCCTAATTTCTCTCAACTTGAGCAAGCCTTATCAAGGAAAACATGCATTTTGTAATTTATTAGCTTTTAATGATTAGCTATTGGCAATATTTAATCATCAACATGCCTAATAATTGAGAAAAGTAAAAGTTGCATCATTTTTTTCTCAATTCAAAGCTGTGTTGATCTAAATCCTGACATTTCACAATGTGAAGAGACATATAGATGCACATATATTGAATAAATGTGAATTGAGTTCTACTATTTTAATGCTCCAGACATTACAGATACTTGTATTTGATAAATTTATTCCTATAAATACACATACACAAAACACAAACTAGGCTCTGTCCTCAGTTCCAATCAGGTTCTACAGATGCCTGTCCCATATTGTTACTTTTGGTTTTGTCAGATTATGATAAATAATTTTCATTGTCTCATGCCCTCAGTTCTGATGAGGACGTGTGAGTATGCCTTGTCTTCTCCTGTGCTGTTGTGATTTATCTTTCTATTTGTGTGTATGTTTTACCCACACATGATTGATTTCCAATGCTTACTAGATCCATATTGAATACAAATAAATTCTTAAGCGCTGCAAATTGGAAGTCATTGCATCTGTTTTTTTCCCCTCTATTGGGAACAGAATGAGATTGAAGTCTGTATATGCTTTTCTATCTAAAGGGCAGTGCAGCAACCAGAGCAGGAGGGCCATTCAAAAGTGCAGTGCCATTACACACGGCCATTCACTGTATTTACCTTCATTAAAGCTACAGTTGGTAACTTTTATGAAAATGACTTTCTGTTATATTTGCTGAAACTGTCACTACATCTACACGAGGCAGAAAGTCCATGAAAAAAATCATGTTCCTCCGCCTCCACTTCATAGCACTTTTGATGGCATTTGCTGGAATCTAATAAGGCTAAAGGAAAACAACCAATCAGAGCCAAGTAGTGTCTAACACAGCTGACAATCATTTTAATCACTGTGGTCAAACTAGGCAGTGCTGAACAAATAGGAATTGAGATTCTGTTTCTGCATTGTCTATTTCTCCCCTCAAATATTTTCAGAAACACATTCAGGGCCGAATTCACAAAGAATGAACTGCAGCCGCTGATAGCACCTTGAATTGCACTTCACTTGCACCCGCAGTTTGCTCCGTCTTAATGTCCTATTCACAAAGGATATTGCGCTAATGATATACCAGCGTAAACACGCCCACAAAGTTTGGCAGCTGAGTGCAGTTTGCCCCTGATTGCAATCAGCCACATGGCAAAGTATAAATGCTGGTTTTGCGCCAAGAACACCGTGGCAGAACTATGGCAGACTGTTTGGCAAAGTACTGAATACTGTATACCCTCATGTAGTGATGTCTGCTAGTGAGTCAGTCTAACAGTGTCGGATGGGTTGAGGCTGTGGGTATGACCAAGTTTGACCACTTTATCACTATTCCCTCTCACTTATAGCTGGTTTTTCATTAGCTTTTGAATTTCATATGAATTATGGAACTGTTTTTGTTCACGTTTGTTTCCCCCGTTTCATAAAATAAATTATTGAAAGTTGCTTTTGAAGTGCGTGACAGAAGTGCGTTTTGAGAACGACCGCAGACTGTCACCTGTCACCCATCTTTGGATGGCATTAAAGTAATAATGATTATAATAATAATGTCAAAATATTATTTAGGCTACAGACTGATTTAACAGACGATCACTGCTGCCACGATCACTGGAAAGTCTGGGCGAGAGGCTTCCACAGAGGAGCGCCCAGTTTGCACCAGCTTTCTAAAGACGTTATTTACTTCACTCAAACCGCGTGTGGCTATTAGCGCTGGTGTTAGTGAATTAGACGTTGTTTATCAATGAGGCTCATTTGCATAGAAAGGGGCAGTTTTTGCACCAAATATATGCATATTACCTCATTTAAATACGTGCAAATAACACCGGAGCACCGAGACGCAATCTGCTTGGCAGCGCAGTTAGTGGAGCATTTCACCCTCTGCGTGTTCTTTGTGAATTAGACGGTATCTGTTTGCTCCATTTTTACCGGTTTAGCGGCCACAAAAGCCACGCAATCCTTTTGTGAATTCGGCCCTCAGGGTACTGTTTGGCCGTAAAATGAGAAAGTTTGCTCCAGCGGGTGGGTGGTGCTTGTTTTTCGTTCAACTGTTCTCACCAAGTCAGCTGGGTCACACATTCTCATTTTACAGCTTAACAGTCACTAAAATATGTTTCTGAAAACATGTGAGGAGAGAAATAGACAATGCAGTAACAGAATCTTGATTCATATTTGATCAGTGTTACTAGTTTGACAGATTGACTGCAGTTCAAGAGCAGTGATTGATTAGTTGTTTTTGTTCACATTCAGTGATTCTTGCAAATGCCATAAGATGCACGAAGAGGAGGCAGAGGAACATGATTTTTTTCACAGATTTCATGCCTGTTCTACTGTGTGGATGTAGTTAGAGTTTCAGCAAATATGACAAAAAGTTACTTTCATGAAAGTTACAGATTCCAGCTTTAAATCACATCACCAGGCTGCTACAGAATAACCACACACACCTCTACACACATCAGGCTGGTCAGTTAGAGCTCTAGATTCTGCTGTTTATGTGGCAGACAACCGATTACCTCATTAATGTACGTCATGGCTCCATTTTTCCACGTTCGGGTTTTATTCTTAAAATGCTTGATGGTGGAAACACTGCAGTGTATCACATTTAACAATATCCGGCAACAATTTACAACAGGAGAAAGATTAGACATATTTATAAATTGAAGTGCTGAATCTCTCATCAATTATATAAACTTTTTTTGTCATTATTTTGCCATTTTACCAGTGGACTGTAAAAAAAGAAAAAACACCTTTGGTCCGGTGTGTTCACGTCTGCCACTCTGCACCACCCAGACAACAATATGGTTCCAAGAAGTGTCTTCAATTCTTTCAAAGCTGTTGTTTTTATACTTAACTATTGGCTCTGCTTTTTCAGAGCTATAAGATCAGTGATGTATTTTACAGTATATGTATGTTCTGATTATCTGCCTGCTTTCCCTCAGGCTTCCCAACGCATTTGCACTGAACTCCACTCAGTCCATAGCTACGGCTGACTCTGCATCAGAGGGCATCAGCAGCCCTGTGGAGACAGACACACTGAAGATTGAAGAAGTTCAGGCACCAGCTACAGGAACACGCAAGGCCAAAGTCCTTTATGATTATGATGCTGCTGACTCCAGTGAGCTCTCTCTTTTAGCTGACGAGGTATGGTTTCATTATCAACCTACAGCTGGTGGGTTCAATATTGACTATTGGTTATGGGCCAGAACTCTTAACAGGTCTAGGTCTCAACAGCAGCTTCACTCAAGTGGCATGATGACCTAGGGACCCTGATGAAGATTTTAAGGACTGTAACTTATAATAGCCTCGCCTTTCCAGCTTGTTGATGGTCTTTCCACCAGCACGTGCCTCTGTATAACCTTGACATGAAACTAGAGGCCATTGTCTTATTATGTCAAATTCTTTTCCTAGTTGTTTTTTTTAATTTCAACTATTTGTTGTTTTAAAGCGTATTTTACCCCCGTTAATTTATTTTAGTTTATTTTTTGGTGGAAAAAAACCCAAAACGGAGCGTGTAATTGCGTCACAAATGAGTGAATGCGGTATTGTGATATTGAGACAATATTTGTGCTGAATGTGGGCAGTGCTACATGTGATGGTTGTAACTTGCAAGCTAAAAATTGAATGCTAGGTAGCTTGCCAATAAAAACCATGAAATATGTGATTTGTACATTTTGGACGCACACAGTTTGTACTTTTCATGACCAATATAATTCAATAAATTCAATTCAATTTTATTTATAAAGCCCAATATCACAACTCACAATTTGCCTCAGAGGGCTTTACAATGACATCCCTCTGTCCTTTGGACCCTCACAGCGGATAAGGAAAAACTCCCCCAAAATAATGTTGAACGGGAAAAAAATGGTAGAAACCTCAGGAAGAGCAACAGAGGAGGGATCCCTCTTCCAGGACGGACAAATGAGCAATAGATGTTGTACAGAACAGATCAACATGATAAATTTACAGTGTTCCATACGAAAAAATGAGACATAAAGGGGGACAGAGACAGAGGGAGACAGAGAGATGCAGGACAGACATTAATGGCAGTAGCTTACAACAACATGCATTTAAGTAATAATATTATAATAATAATTACGACTATTGTGGAACAATACAGTTTCAGGTGGTTAGAAATGGCAACAATCTCCACCATCAGAAGATTGCAGCCAGTGACAGTCAAGTGGGTTCAGCCACACACACTTATTTGCTAGTGGTTGAAGCTGCAACTTCACGCAATGAGAAATGCGAACTTGCTTTGCCACCTGAAGCGAATGTTTTATTGGCCCTTCCCTCACATTGAATGGAAGTGAATTTAATTTTGCAGTTTTATGTGGCTTTACAGGTACAACAAAGATAGGAACAGGAGAGAAAATATCGAAGGACAGACAAAGTAGTACATAATTTAAAAACAACAACAACAACAAAATAAATCAATCTACTCAAGTAGAAGTAAAATAGTTAATAGATTACTCAAAGTACAAGTCACTTTTATTATTTTTAGGGTGGGTGGGCCAGTGCTAACAATTAAAATTCAGCACTTGTTGATAAGACATTTTTTAATGAAGTTGAGCAGGTCAGCTAATCGAACAAAGAAGAGATAGCCTATACAACTGATAAGTCAATCTCCCGCTCTATCTCTCTCTGTTCCTCTCTACCCCTCTCTTCCATATCGCAACATTAAAAATTAACATTACACATGAAAAATCAACATAGCTAACATTAGTTAGCTGCAGTTTCAGCTGCAGTATGTGCAACTGAATGTGGAGGTTAGAAGAGGAGTTTTTAAAAGTGGAGATCTCAGTGTTTTTCGGGGGCACAGCAGACACTTCATCATTTAACTGTCTTCTTTGTTAGATGTTGGTATATACAGTTAAGTTTAGTGTTGGGCGAGCTACTTGGAAAATGTAGTGAGCTAACCTACAAGCTACTCTACATTAAAATAAAGTTTTACTACATTTAAGCTATTCCCAGAGGAACATAGCTACAAGAAAATGGCAAAAGGAGGTTCTTTTTTTTTTTTTTTATCTTTATGTCAAATCAGCGTTATCTCAATGATAAGCAAAACTGTCAGCCAAACAAATAGACAGGCAAACAAATGTTCAGTTAAACTGTTATAAAATAATAGACTTAAATTAAAAAAAAATTTGTAGACTTTGTGACATCCAATAGCATGACATCATCAGTCAGCCTATTGCTCTCTCTTTTTCTCTTTTTGTCTTCCTACTTAATTCCTGACTCTGTCTTGGCCTTTTTAAGTAGGCTATCTGGCTATGTAAGTAATTCAAAAACAGAATCCCAAAATGTAGGCTATTTTTCAGTCAATAAAACCATTATAAATAAAAGGCAGCAATATAGTCAATAAAAATAACAGACCTAAATGAAATGAACTTTTCTTTCTTGGGACATTAGAACATGAACATGCCTTGCACATAAAACGTGTAATCACTGTCACTCTCTCTCACTCCTCTCTTCCTTCTTAATACTGTTCTCCGTCTCTCTAGCTCTTTTCTTGGCCCTTGTTGTGTCTATTTCTCTACTGTCCACTGCAAATATTCTAAATGTATACAGTCTATGGGCAAGACACGTGAAAGAAACATCAAGAAGTGTGATGTAGCCAATCAGAGGCAGAGTAGGGTGGGTCTTGCTAAGTGATGTCATGTGGAAGTGCTTTCCTCATCTTCGTGCCTCGGTGTAGCACTGGCATCATTCACATTACCTATCCTCAGTTTTATTATCCTTACTTTTATCCAGACTTCAACAGAAAAACAGTCCGCTGCACCTCAGAGTTTTTCCTGGGAAAAAGAGCTTGTAACTTTTGTGGACACTACCACACTACTCAGTCAGTTAATCAGCTTTACAACTGAAAAGCTATTTGACTCAGAAATCAATCAATCAAACTTTAATTATAGAGCACTTTTCATACAAAAGAAGCAGCCCAAAGTGCTTTACATACAAATAATACAACAAACAATAGACACAAGAGATATCCCCCCTTCTCCCACACATACTCACACGTACGCACACACACACACACACACACACACACACACACACACACACATACACTTACACACACAAAGATTTAAAAACACTGAGGAAACACTATCCTGCACTCACCACTTTGAAGTGAGGAAACACCAAAGAGAGGATAATCGATACTATAGAGAGATAAAAATATCTGTGTAAATTAAAATTCGGTAAATATCCAACAGATAGAAATAATAAAATAAATAAGATTCAGTTAAAAGTCAAACTAAAAAGGTAAAAATAACAAAATTAATAAAATTCAATTAAAGGCCAGACAAAAAGGTTAAAAATGATAAAATAAATAAAATTCAGTTAAAAGCCAGACTAAAAAGGTCGGCTTTCAGTTTGTTTTTAAAAATGTCCACATTCTCTGTTTTCCTCAAGTCCTCAGGCAGATTGTTCCACAAACGTGAGCCGTAATGATAAAAGGAGGCCTCACCATATGTTTTGGTTAAAACTTTTGGAGTAATTAAAAGGCCGCTGCCTGAAGACCAGAGAGTTCTAGAGAGCTCATATGTTAAAAGCAAATCAGATAAATAATTAGGACCAAGACAATTAAGAGCTTTAAAAACCATCAAGAGAATCTTAAAATCGATTCTGAAGCAGACAGGTAGCCAGTGCAGAGACTTGAAAATTGGTGTGATGTGTGCTCTCTTTCTGGTCCTTGTCAGAACCCGTGCAGCTTTGTTCTGAAGAAGCTGTAGTGGAGCAATGCTTCTCTTAGAGAGACCAGAAAGAAGAGCGTTACAATAATCAATTCTGCAGGTGACAAAAGCGTGCGTTAGTGTCTCTGTGTTGGCTTGAGATAAAAATGGCTGCACTCTGGCAATGTTCTTGAGATGATAAAAACCACTCTCTGTTATACTTTTGATGTGAGCATTAAAATTTAATTTTGAATCTAAAATAACACCAAGGTTTTTTACCTGCTCAGATGTGTTAAAGGCCAGGGATTTGAGTTTTAAACTAAGTTTTTTCTGTGTGCTTCAGGACTGATGACAAGTACTTCTGTTTTGTCCTGGTTGAGCTGTAAGAAGTTATCTGCCATCCATGACTTGATATCTAAAATGCATTTTAAAAGGGCATCTATTGGCCCAGTGTCATCAGGAGACACGGCTATGTAGAGCTGTGTGTCATCAGCATAACTATGGAAATTAATGCCGTCTCTCCTGATGACGTCCCCCAGTGGCAACATATAGAGATTAAAAAGAGTTGGACATAAAATTGACCACAATTCATACCTCTCTGAGGAGCATTCGTCCATGCTTATAAAAAATTCTCTGCCAGTAAGATATGATTTAAAACAGTAGCAGAAAGTAGTGACGTTACTGCCACACTACTGAGAAATGTAGTTAAGTTAGTAAGTAGTGGCGGCACTGCCCAACACTGATAAAGTGTGGCCAGACGTGGTCAGGGATTGTTGCTGGAAGCTGCTTCTTGTTCTGGAATTTGCTCTGTCATCAAATCATTGTGCTCAAAAGGAAGTTGTGCTTCTTTCTCTTTCAGGCAGCTCGAACTTTGGCATCTGCAGCTCTCTACACTCATCCCTGTACTTAAAACAGTGGTGAAGTAAAAAGTAGATTATTGGCTCAGAAGCATACTCGAGTAAATAGTACAGCACAATTTAAATAAAAGGAGTATCAAAAGTATCCATAAAAAACTGATTTTTTACTCTTGCATTGTAATGCATTACCACCCACCCCTGCTTTTCAGTGATTGTTAAAGCAACCAGTATGGATTGGTCATATTTTATTGGCAGTTCAACTGGAGAGATTTCCCTAGCAGACATACAGAAGGAGAGACTGGAATCCTATGACTACAGTTGAGGATATTTTATGTGTAATGTTTGTCCAGAATGTTTAGGGGGGGGGGGGGGGCAGCTGGCATGAAAGAAGTCATCTGTAGTGCTTTATGTAGTGTACATTGCATGAGGTGCACTCTGTGTTGAATTTTGTATGGAATAAGTTGCTGTTATTGTGGCTGTAGCAATACATTTCAAATATTAGGCATTAAAGTGTCCATGTGCTCTGTGTTCCAGGTCATTACAGTTTACACAGTGCCAGGAATGGACTCTGACTGGCTGATTGGAGAGAGAGGAAACCAGAAAGGAAAAGTGCCTGTCACATACCTGGAGCTTCTCAGCTAAAGAACACACAGCATTGACAAACACATGTGCATGTGCATGTGTGTGAGTGATTACTACTAAAGCCATGAGGATATTTCATTCACTTCATTCAATTTCACACTCCCACACCAACCTGTAACCTTCAGCAGCAGTCCTCCACAGTAAGCATTAGCTAAAGTGTTAAGTTAAACAGGCTCACTCATCTATCTGTGTGCTTCTCCAAACACACTGAAATATATATTAACACTGACAGCAGTCATAATGGAGACCTTGTTACAATGAGTGCAGGAAAATCCCCATGGGAGATGGTTAACATTCCTTTTTATTATGATAATGATTTTTTCCCTTTTTATTTCCTATTTATTGTTTGCATCCTAATGTTTCAGGTAGACCTTCCACACTGTCTTCAGAGGGATTTCATCAAAATTATGTTGTTAATTTGTCTTCATTGTCTCTTAAAGCTGTTTCATAGTTTGTCTTAAGAATGCAGCAGTACAGATAAAACAAACATGCAATAATCATGCCTCCTTGAGGTTAAAGGGGCAGTGACCAGTTACGTACAGTTTATCTCTGTATGACACACTCCTTATTAAACAAGAAGTGAAAACTAATGTGGACAAGCAGACCACAGATCATTGTGATAGACAGGTCATGTTGTGTTGATGCATCAGATTCCCTGTAATTACCAGCCATGGCTGAAGAAAACCATTCACACCACTTTGTTTTATTTTAAAGCCATAAATCAAACTGAAAGTTGTGACCACTTCCCATTTTTGCTACAGAAATGTGTTCTGTTCTTCTTTCTTCCAATACGACATGAAAAGACTTCCATTTCTTGAGAGATGTATCTTTTTTTTCTTAAGTCTTGACGCAACCATTAAATATGACAAAGCATTAAGAAAGCCATTAGCATAGGCTTACTGAAAAACAATACATATAAAACAGCAGATAAAGTTTTCGATGAATGTTTCATCAGCCCAAACTCTTGGAAAGCAGATTTGCCTTAACTGCTAATTAAAATGAATATTATTGTGTGATTAAAGGCGACAGTCGTGAACGCAATATCTCAAGAACATCTGAAGGGAAATTCTTCAAATTTGGCACAGATGTTCACTTGGACTCGGTGATGATTTGATTAGATTTTGGTGATCAAAGGTTAAGATCACTGTGACCTTGCATCCCTCACATAATCATAAATGAGATATCTCAAGAACACCTTGAGGGAATTTCTTCATATTTGGCACAAACGTCCACTTGGACTCAAATTTGAAGAAACTCCCTTGAACTGATTAGAATGTGGTGGTCAGGTCACTGTGACCTCACAAAACATGGTTGTGGCCATAGCTCAAGAATTAATGTAATGATGAAAAAAATTTCACACAAATGTCTAATAGGATAAAATGGTGAAGTGATGACATTTTATATCAAAAAGGTCAAAGGTCAACTTCACTGTGACATCATAATGTTCTGCAAAACACTTTTCTGGCCATTACTTAACATCATTATGTCAGGAACAGAAGGGGAGACATTTGGTCAGATATGGAATTGGCGACACTAATCTTGGGTGTCCACCTTCTTGAAACTGTGCTGATTGTATAGATGTTCTGTGCTGCTGGGTTGAAGATGTGTATGAAGCATCTAAAGCATCCATAATTTCACAGAAATGGATGTGAACTGTCAATGCAACTTCACTAGTGTGCGGAGGCATACAGCCAGGGTCAGAAATTAGCACCAGCCACCAGCCAAGTGCTGGTCAAATATGCAAGTGGCTGCTAGATTTGCTTCACCCACCAGCCAAAAAAAAACAATGGCAATCTATTGAGTGGCTGGTAGATTTTTGGAATCCACCAACCAAAGTGGCAGGTGGATAAAAAGCCTTCTTTGCCTCTCCCAGCAAAGAAGATGTCCCCTTGAACAATATGAACACCTGCACAACAAATAAACATGAACACTCCCATCCTAACTGCCTTAAGATGATGGGAAGGAACTGCTAAGGCCATCTGCTGCAAACCAGAGAATGCGCTCTTCACAACAAAATGTCCAGTGATCTAATGTACACCACATACAGCATGCAGGACTCCTTTTTTCATGTGTGTGTGTTTGTGTGATTTTGGTTTGCCCTTATGCTTTGTTTGAATTTACAAAGGTCCCGTCTGTTGCTGTTTTTGTCTGTTAATACTTCAGAGTGTCTTCAGTCTTGAGCTGCATGTGCTACAGCTAGCAGCCTGTCCATGTGCGTGTGTATAAGAGTATAAGATATAGCTAAGTCTGTTTGTGTGAAAACTGGAGCATCAAAATGTTTGCACAAAAAGAAACTAATGTGCTCTCTCACATCCATTATGTGTACATGCATGCACTGTCATTTTTTTTTACCAACCTCAGTTTTTGTGAAATGAGTACAATGTTTAAAAATGCAAGAGTCTGCTAGCAAAGGAGAAGTGAAATTAACCTGAGACTCAAGCACATAGTTTTCTTATGTCAGTGAGAGGCGAGAATGTGGTCAAATAATTCTTGCTGGCAGATGAATGTAATCCACGTCATGTGTCCTGATCTCTAGTCTTGTACTCATTTCACAAATTTGTTTTTTGTTTTTTTTTTTTTCAATTTGTTTTTTTTTTTACTTGAACTGTTGTGTTATACCTCATCTTGTATTATTATTATTATTATTATATATTTTGTCAACATATGTATTGCCTGTTCCTTAACCATGCTGAATGAATGAAATGTATGGGATTAATTTAATAATAAAAAGTCTGATTTATTTGATTTCACTGACTTTTTCACAGTAGCTATATACACTTATCCTAGGAAACCATACTGAATATAACAAACCACCATGGTCAAAATGTAAAGTCGATGCAGAAGTGCCTTAAGGTGTAGTTCCTCTAAATGGCTGCTAAATGCAACTACACGGGGGGGGAAATGTTTTCCTCAAGAACATCATGGTTTCTGTTATTCAATAATGTGTTGGTGATTATGGAGTAATTATTCCATTAGGGTGCCAATGACAGAAAATGGAAGTCTGGGGTGTGTTTATCAGGTGTCCCTGGCTATCATAATCAACCATGATGGTTGCTGCTTGCACATTCTACCTCAGCTCCACTGACACTTTCTTACCCATTTGCCCAGATTTGGATTTTTTCTGCCCCCCAGGATTATAAGCATCTGTGTTGATTTTACAAGCAGTAAGACCCACACAAATGTTACTTGCATGCATGTTTAGTCTGTAATTCACATCAGCACTGCAGTGGCAGAAGGGCCATTAGGGCAGCACAGATTTCTTTTGCACCAGTTGCATTGTCCACTTCAAAAGGACTGTTAACACCAAAATCAAAAATACACATTTTTCCTCTTACCTGTAGTGCTATTTATCAATTACTATGTTTACGTACAAGAGAAAGGCACAATAAAAGAGACAATATTTCTGCTGAGATGCTAACATGTCTAATGAAAATGAATATTCCACTAATATTCCCGTTCATATGCAGCCATGCATACTCCGACTGACATGAACGTCAATCGTTGCATGTCAAAATATAAAAAAGTAGAAGATCTGGAGACGCTTGTCAATTTGCTTCTTTGCATCAAAATAGAATTTTTTCAGTTGCCAACCAGTGGCAGACTTGTTGGACCATGTGAACACAGTGTCCATTTTACATTACTTCAACCACCTTCATGAAAAGATCGGTGTTGAGATATTTGCACATATCCAAAAACCCCATTGAAATCCAGGTCTGTCATCATGTTTTAAAGTTGGTGAGTTTCTTCTTCTGACCAGAAATGTTGGCTTTTCTTTTGGCCATGCATCTTTACCCCAGCCTTAAGAACTGTTGGTGAGTTGGTTTGTATACAATGCACAGAGCTGGCCATAAACAGACAAGAGACCGTGTAATGCAAACTGTTGTAATTGGGATGCATATTCCAAATGTGCTGTATACTGTACATGTCCAAAGAATGCTATTAAAACCTGAATAATACTTGCGTATCCCTCATGTCTTAATCAAGAAATGCTACATTCAGAAAAAGGCCTTATTCTGAATATCTAAATGGAATATGTTGTTTTCACAATACATTTCAAATTCAGAATATTGTCATATTTGTAATAATAGCAGGATATTAAAGTGTATCTTAACGTACCGCATGAATATGGTTTTGATGTGAGGTGCTGAGTGTTGGAGATATCGGCTGTAGAGATGACTGCCTTGTCTGCCATGTAATAGAACTAGATGGCTTGTGGTGCTAAAAGCTCCAAAAAGTACTTTTCAAAACTCAACAGCAATGGCCCTTTTCAGAAATCATGACCCAATTAATCACAATAATCCACAGACGTTGTTGTGAGCAGTTGCATGTAGGAACTATTTTCTTTCTACCAAACCACACCCGACAACTGTATGACCACGGTCTCATGGACGAGGGGCTCATGCTCCGCTGCCAAAGTGTAGCTGCAGCTGGAGCAGCTATGTGACCTGCCCAATGGCTACATGATTCGCCCACCATACCTACACGTCAGTACATGATCATCCCCCTTCACTCCTTGGCCTAGAAGCAGAAAATGCTACATTAGCATTTAGCTAACTATGAAGTATTAGGTTAAAAGAGAGGTGGTTAAGGTTAGGGTAAGGGTAATGGAAAGAGTTACAGCATGGGTCTTATAAGCTGAATCATGTCTTCATAAATAATGAATTACAGAGTGGAGTACTACTGCTACATTTGGCCCTATTCGTTAATTACAATGTCACGTTGTTGCAGGGTTCAGATAACTCTTGCACCGATGGGCTTGTATTGTACTAGTAGTGGGTGCAGTTTTTCGGGGCATGTCGTGTATGCTACAAATAGAATGTGTCCTCAGCTGTACATGTCTTATCTCTTTACTGAGCTGTAATATTAGCTAGCTCAGTGGTGCTAGGTGAGCTAGCAGTAGATACACACTTCCTTCAGTGTGGTGATACAGTTGGCAGGTGTAGTTTGGTAGAAGGAATATACTTATGATATGGAAGTGCTCAGTGGAAGGTCTGTGGATTATCTTGAGTAATCGGGTCATGACTTCTGGCAAAATTGCTGGTGAGTTTTGTGAATGTGTTTTTTGGTACTTTTAGCACCACAAGTCGAGTGCCATCTATAGTTCCATAATTTTGGAGAAAAGGCAGACATCTTTATGGCTGATAATTCCAACACTTGACGACTCTAGATACTATCTAGATTGGTTGATAGCACTACTGGATAGCTCTAAGAGGATGAATTTGTATTTTTGATTTGGGATGACCTCTCCCTTTCAGAACCGAACTCCCACAGATTTTAGCCATGCTTGCAGTGTGGATCTAGCCAATCAGTCATTCCACCGCTTTGAGCTAGACTGAAATATGTCAACAACTGTCAAATGGATTGCCATTACATTTTGCACAGACATTCATGGTGTCCAGAGAATTAATACTGATGGCTTTGGTGACCCATTGACTTTTCCTGTGGCACCACCATAAGGATGACATGTTTATTTTTTACATGAAATGTATCAGAAACTACTGGATCTATCTAGAATCTAGATTTCCATCCTCCAGGAGATTTAGCTTCCTCTTGTCTCTCTCTCTCTCCTTCAGTGTGTTTTTATTATTTTCTCCCATCTGTTTGAATGGTGCTTGTGTTTTGCTTCTTACATGTTCATGACCAGGTTCCATGGTAGAGAGGAGGTCATGTTGCTCTGGCTTTAACTGTTTGGCCCAGTAGAGTAAATTATTGTACAGACTCACAGAGCAGATAGCATGGCTGTAGACTCTTATTTATTTAGTTTTACTTATCATGCCAGGGTCACAGAGGCAGAAAGGCCAATGGAACAGCAAAAATTTTCCTGACCCAGTTACCCATCCCAAGCACTCAACAGTCACAGATTTTAAATGACATTACATGCATGCTCAGTGCAAGAGCTCCAAATGTTGTATGATGAAAGAGACAGGACGGTACTTGTTTCAAAGGACGGAGGCATTTTGGGATTCCCCCTGCCTACCCTGAAAGGACTCAGAACGTGACAGACCTCACACTCAGGAATGCACGCTCAACATACCTTAATGGTGCTGTTAGTCAATAAGCGCAGATGGGGGAACTAAACCCCTGGTATCCTCCTCTCTTGAGGGTATCCCCATGTTCCCTCAGGCTAGCAGGGAAGTTTTTTCTGCAATGTGTCCTCCATCTCCTTGCCTTGGGGCCGCAGCAACTTCACTTTACTCTTTATTTTATGAAGCCATGGCATACTCCAGGTCCTGTACCTTTCTGAATCATTCAGTGATTCCCCCTGTAGTGGTACCTTGATTGTAATCTTTCATAGCTGACAGTTGGAATGAAGATCAACCAGAAACGCAAACATTTATATTTAGATATCTACAGCCATAGTGAGTCTGCACTCTTTCCTACCACAATCCTACAATATCAGTGTGACTGTGGTGTAGATCGATCTGCTCAGTAGCCAACAGATCAGACTGTAGCTGTATTGGGTGGCTTCCAGGTGCAAGGAACTGTGGTTCCCAAGAAGGAGCCTTTGGATTAATAAGAATTTAAAAGAGATTACAGGCATAATCACGTTGTCAAAATCCCATGACGCCAAAGTGTGTTTTTTTAATTTGTGTTTTTGCTCTCCTGAAAATAAAGATTTGGGGGTTTTGTGAACACACTGGCCATGATCACACACACACTGGAGTTTATTTTGACTCAATTCAACACACACACTGTCGTGCTGCTGAGGATACTCACCAGAGCAGTGGTTCCCGCCAGGGCTCAACAAGATAAGACAGCAGGAAAAACACATTTCTGAAACACAGCTTGACATTATTTCTTAGGCTTCCCTCCATTTTTGTTATTTGTTAATTACTGGATCATTTGGACTCTTTAAAGCTGGTGAGGGCAGAAGTCTGGAACCAGCAGAATTTGAAAATACACCCTCTGTAGCTTTCCCCTCTCTGTCCTAAGCCCCTCCCACCAGACGAGCATGGGCAGGAACATGAGCTTCATACAGTAACCCAGTGTTTCCCACACATTGATTTATTTAATCTTAGTTCATTGTACACTTGTACGCAGCTTATTTTCTAAGGTCCTTCTTGTCCTGCTCTCTCTCTTTTTTTATCAGACCACAAATAAGAAAACCTCACCCCACAGTCCCGCTGCCTTGGTCCCTGGAGCTTTGGACTGCTCCACCGGGGGGAGAGGGGGTTACAGCTCCAGAGACAGCAGGTTTAGATTTTTATGCCTCTGTGCCAGCAACAGCCGTGGCCGCATGCTTTTTGTTTTGGGTTGTCCGCTCATCTTTCCGTCCCATTCTCATGAATGCGATATCTCCAGAACGCCTTGAGAAAATTTCTTCAAATTTGGCACAAATGTCCACTTGGACTCAACAAATAACTCATTGCATTTTGGTGATCAAAGGTCACTGTGTGACTTCACAAAACGTGTTTTTGGTTATAACTCAAGCTGTGGACTGCTTTGTGAGCGAGACAGTGGGCAGCAGCTCTGGAGATAGACCATCAGTCAGCAGCTGCAGTGGCTCAAGTTTGGCCAGGGCAAACACTGTGAGCTTGTGGCCAGCGGCAGCGCTGAGTCCAGGCTAGGGTGAACCAGTCAATTTGCAGTTTAAATTCATGCAGTGGATACAGTGGGGTAATGGTAGTTGATGAGGTGGGTGTACTACTAGGAAGATGGATAGGTCACCAAGGAGGAAGTGGGTATACCCTCCTATATATTCCAATGGCCTTTTGGCAGATAAGTTGGTATACTGTAAAAGGCCAGAAAAAGAGGCGAGTATAGCCTACCTGAGTATACCTGAGTATACCTGTGTATACCCTTAACTACACGACTGGCTGGAGCCATGAGCCTTTGACTCCAGTTAGTAAAAGGCTAAACTATCAGCAGCATTTTCTGAGACACTTCACCAGTATCGACATGTGTTTACTTTGTTTAGTGTTAGACTCTCTTTTAGACTCTTAATCAGCCCGTCTTCCTTTATTGGGTTGCTCTGCAGGATTCTTCGCCATTAAAGGCGCTGTATGTAAGAATGTGGCCAAAACGGTTACTGCACTCAAATTCAAAATACTGCTGCGAGTCGTGTCCGCCCCCCTCCCCTACAGATTCAAGGTTGCTGGACAGCGTTATGCTGGAGACTGATTTGTTTGCCCACGGACGGCTGCCGTGGCAGGGCCGCGTCGCCGCGTCCTTGATCTTCAGTTTTCCAGCAGACCATTTGAGCAAGTCTGGCTTCTCTGCTGCTTATGCTGCTGAGGAGAAGCCGGCTACTAATGCTATGTACCGGGACACTGCTAATGCTGCTGCCGGGATACAGCTAAGGAGAAGCCGGCTGCTAATGCTATGTACTGGGACACTGCTAATGCTGCTTGCCATGCTGCTGTAGCTCAGTCGTAACTGTAACTGATTCAATTCAATTCAATTTTATTTATAAAGCCCAATATCACAAATCACAATTTGCCTCACAGGGCTTTACAGCATACGACATCCCTCTGTCCTTAAGACCCTCACAGCGGATAAGGAAAAACTCCCCAAAAAAAAACCCTTTAACGGGGAAAAAAAAAACGGTAGAAACCTCAGGAAGAGCAACTGAGGAGGGATCCCTCTTCCAGGACGGACAGACGTGCAATAGATGTCGTACAGAACAGATCAGCATAATAAATTAACAGTAATCCATATGACACAATGAGACAGAGAGAGAGAGAGAGAGAGAGAGAGAGAGAGAGAGATGCAGGTAATGACAGTAGCTTACAACAACATTAATGAAAGTAATAATATTATAGTTATAGTTCTGGCTACTGTGGTACAATATGTTGAAAGTATGTATTAGTATCAGACAGTATACTTGTGTGACAATAGTCATATGTGTATAATAACAGTAGAAGTATGACTAATGACTAATGATGGCAGCAGCAGCAGGAGGCATCTGGCAGGACCACGGCAGCAGCACAACCACACACGTCACACTGTCCAGGCACCGCTGCGGTATGAGTTATTCTGAGAGACAGTGGAGCACAAAGGCTCCGGAGAAGAAGCCGAGTTAGTGACATCCAGAATGGCCGAGTTAGCAAGATGCAGTAATAGGATGAGAGAGAGAGAGAGAGAGAGAGAGAGAGAGAGAGAGAGAGAGAGAGAGGAGCCCGGTGTATTATAGGGGGTCCTCCGGCAGACTAGGCCTAAGTCAGCCTAACTAGGGGCTGGTACAGGGCAAGCCTGAGCCAGCCCTAACTATAAGCTTTATCAAAGAGGAAAGTCTTAAGTCTAGTCTTAAATGTGGAGACGGTGTCTGCCTCCCGGACCGTAACAGGAAGATGATTCCACAGGAGAGGAGCCTGATAGCTGAAGGCTCTGGCTCCTGATCTGCTTTTGGAGACTTTAGGGACCACGAGTAACCCTGCGTTCTCAGAGCGCAGTGTTCTGGTGGGATAATATGGCACTATGAGCTCTCTAAGATATGACGGAGCTTGACCATTTAGAGCTTTATAAGTTAACAGTAGGATTTTAAATTCAATTCTGGATTTTACAGGGAAAACTGTAACTGATGCTGAGACTCTACTGACTGCGTGACTGGTAGACGACGGTGGGTGGCGCAACAGGCCAAAACACAAATTTAAAACATAAACATGATTTGCGGACAGTAAAAAAATGCTTTAAATGCGAATATTCTGGCCGTACTATTGTTGTCGGTGAGATCAGTATGTTATATGAACATTATTCCTTAGTCTCTGTGACATATTAGGAGGATTTTATGACTATTTGCTTTAGATTTCTTACATATAGCTCCTTTAAACATATCACAATAGATTTTAGGCTCTATTATGCTTTATGATGGCCACTAACTGATGTTTGCATAGATTTTGTTGCTTTTCTCTATTGTGTTTTTGTACTCTTACTTTATGTGTACATACTGTAAATAATTTCAATGTATTGGTGTTTCCTGTTTTCAGTAGACACTTGTGTCCAAGGCTATTAGAATAACTTTATCTAGGACTACAATTCCCTTTTTATTGGGACTACAATTCCCATGCTTTTCTAGCCTTTGCCATGTTTGACACAGGTGTCTGGCATTTTGCAATCAAGTGATGTTACTGCCTGAACCCTTATGTACAGCTGCATTCACTTGTCTTGTATGCCTGAAGAAGGTCACAATGACCGAAAGCTTGCATTAAACTGATATATGCACAGTGTTTGAGTGTGTGGCTGCTGTTTTGTTGTTTTCTAAGGCTCTAAGTTCAGCTCCAGCACCTCTTTAAGTGTTTTGCCTACGGATGAGCGGTGGCTTTTTTTACAAGGGGTCACAAGCCAAAAGGGTTGGGAATGTAAAAGAGACATACAGACACATTGCTGGTTTTGGTCCATCTATTGGATTTGTTGACAAAACCAAAAGTATAGAATAACACCAGCCTTTTCCTTTAGGTTCTCCAGAAGATGAACCCTTGTTCTGGAGTTTCCAGTGTTTGCCACCTGTTAATGTATGAAACATGAGGCATCTAGCCCCTTTTACACTGCCAGATTTTAGGCGAATGTTGGGCAATTTTGCCGGCAAGCTGTGAGCATTTAGACACACGGATGATTGGCGAGTTGATCCAAGGTGCCCAATTTTCTGCCTCGTAAGGTAGTCATATTGGCAAAACTTTTAATTGATTTAAACAGAACGAGGCGGCCTTCCACCATGGGAGGGACTGTTGATGACTTGTGGGAGGAGCTGTTGATGACGCCGCACGTGCGACCCACTGGCGGTGGATAAACAGGAAATAGCTGATAGCAGGAATTAGCGAGCACAGTCCTTTTTGGGACCATAGCCAGCTTGGACACACTGCTTGCAGAAGGTAGGATAAATTTCACTTTTTAACATGTTTAAATTTAAATAACTTTGTATAAATAATTTCTGTGATGTGCATTGTGAGGACCCCTCCATGCAACTAGGTGTGCTGGCTTGCTGGTTTGTGTTTGCTTTCTCTTCCAGGTCTGGTCGTAAGGCGGGGCCATCCTTGGTTGATGCGCTACACCTGGGCCCGTTGTGGTGCGTCTATAAGGGCGTTTCCTCATTCAGATGTCGGCTCTCTCTTCCATCCTGCACACGCGTCCCTTTGGACACCGCTGCACGGCTGCTTGGCTCTTCGTTTCATTCCGGCATCCGCACACCCTCAGTCATCCATTCATGCTACACTACTGATCACTGACACTGATCTGTATGTTTATGTACTATTAAAGGGCCAGTGTGTAATATTTGGCATGGCTTATTGTCAAATCTGAATCTGAATCTGAATATTCTACCCATTAATATGTTTATATGAGTGTATAATCGCTATAAAATAAAATTTGTTTGGTTTTTCCTTATAATTATGCTTTTATAAATATATATATATATTGCTTTAGAGAGGTCGCCATCTTGCACCGCCATGTATGTACGGCAGCCTGAGCGGACAATCCAGCCAGCCAGAGAACGTGTTTCGTGTGTATAAATAAACCAACGAAGACAGCGGAAGGAAGGAAGAAGGAGGAGGAAACAGCAGAGAGTGTTAGTAGTTCGTCGATAGAGAGTAGTGAAAAGTTTTTTTAGTTATAAAGTTTGCAAATGGACTACACTTACCACGCAACAGGAGAGAATGAACCCGAACCGTCATCTGCGAGGAAAAGAAGTTGCAACTTTACTCCTTGTGGTGCACTCTCTGCGACGCTTTTCCTCCTGATGATATATCTCCCCAACTATGGTAGCACCGAATCCCATTCTGTGCAGCAAAATGGGAGCGGAGGATTCAGCTTCTCTTCTCGCCCGCTCAGCATCCAACACATGGAGTTCCTCATCTGTGTACTCCGGCTCAAACAGGTATGGCTCTGGATCTGTGTCCGCTACAAGAAACTCTTCAAAATCACGTTCAAAGTCGTTCATTGCAGCTACTATAGTCCGGAGATATTGCTAGGCTATTGCTGTCAGTCACTGTGCGGGCTGGAGATTGGTTGAGCAGAGAGGGGAGGAGGTACCCGCTAGGTACTGTAAGTGAGTATGTGTGTATGAAGTATGTGTGTTACGCTAGAAGAGTCAGAGTTTGGGACGGAGTCTTTTACCCCCTGGAGTGTTACCCGAGTTTTTGGAGTGTTCAAATAAACGGGCCTTTTTCCCGAACGCTACTCTGGTCTCCTGCTCGTGAGGGATTCATTACAATATCGTAACATGGTTTAGATTTCTAAATAAATATTCACCTCATCGCTAGATAGACCTACTCCTGAAAAACTCGTGTCTGCGCAAGGCTTTTTGTCCCCAGGCCACTGTCATTTACCCGACGGGAGGGGTGAGCGAGTGAGCCCTGCAATCTAGAATTTGACCACTGATGTCACTGTTTTCACCAGTTTCCAACCCATTTTACACACTGGCCCTTTAATAAATTTTGATTATTTTGCATCAAACTCTCGTCTCTACTCCATTTTTGTTACAGTCTACGAGCGGGATGTAACAGCATGTGAAGAAGCATATTTGATGGACACTTTTTGTCTTTATTTATATACTAAAATGGTAGTTTTTCATTCGTTGTGTCAAGGCAAGATTGTGCAGTTAGACCACTTTTTTTTTTTTGAACAATAACATGCTGATGGATGGAAATGTGCAGGGATGCATAGTTATCACCATAATCAATTTTTTTGTTGTACTATCTACTCACAGAAAATGGAGGCACAGACATTTTATGGGTGTAAGCAACATGATCGAGCAGTTAGGCTCATTTCTTCGGACAGTGAGGACAGTGAGCTTGAGGTGATTGACAGTGACGAAGAGTGGACCCCAGAATCAGGTTTGAGGGAGAGTTAGGAGATCAGAGTTAAGTCAGTAGAGTAACATACTGTATGTAATGAACATGTGTGTGTGTGTGTGTGTGTGTGTGTGTTTTCAGGCAGACATTAAGTTAAGGCAGGCGGAGTGATTGTCTACGACACCTTGAAATGGACAAACAAGGAATGATTTTCAAAGTCCACAGTGATCAAGTTGAGCTGCACAATATTACAAACACTGCCTTGACTGTGTCTTTGTTTTTCACTTGGTCTTGGTGACAGTGAATATCAGTTACATTGTCATCATTGTTGAGAGTCATGTGCGTGTCACTTTTCATAAATCTGGGGACAAAATATTTGTTACTTTTCAGCATTGTAAGTGCCACAGACTGCTACAAATACACAGTGCAGTGTGGGTTTCTGATACTATGTGCGGCGCCGATAAGGCCTGTAGTGTTGTCCACTGGCTGTTTGATAAGATACTTTGTTTAAAATGCATACAATATGCAGAAATGTGTAAGATATTCTTATCAGTAGAGATTAGTGACCCACAATGGTTACATTCGTCAGCCTAACAAGGAAAAAAATGTTTGTATTAATACATGTATTAAACATTAGCTTGTGTTTATTTAATTATTTATAGGGGACATACATTGATCAAGTAATAAAGAAAGCATCATATGTATTACTGTCTCTCCTAGACTGGTTCCAGAAACCTGAATTGCAGTACTCATTCAAAGTGATTCAGGGACCGGTTGCACAAAACACCTTAAGTTTTCTCCTTAAGTATGAAGAGGAAGAGGAAGATTAAGATGAAGATAATGATTTATCAAAGGAAGATGTTCCATGCTTACCCCGGTGGAGAACACCCCACAGTGCCAACATCACTGATTACCCTGAAGGGCAGGCCAGCCTTCCAAAATCTTTTTTTTTTCTGAAGACATTCTGGAAGTAGTTGTATAGCAGTCAAATTTATATGCCATTCAGTGTGACACCAACAAGCCCCTCAACCTCACTACTAAAGAACTGGAGCAGTTCATGGGTACAGCAGTGTACATGTCATTGTTTGGATTACCAGGCACCCGCATGTTTTGGAACAAAGCCACCCGAGTGTACCAGGGAGGTACCGGGGTTCATCAAAAAATCCCTGCACTTAAACAACAATGAAGAGAGACATGGAAAAAATGTTGATCGACTTCACAAAATCCAACCACTGGTCACTCATCTTACCTCAAAGCTGCAGACAATCTCAATGGGTGAGAAGCTGGCTGTAGACAAGCAGATGGTCCCTTTCAAGGTAAGAAATAGACTCAAACAATACCTGCCAGCAAAACCAAAGAAATGGAGCTACAAGATACTCGTCTTGGCTGGCTCTGATGGTGTCCCGCACAATTTTTAGATCTACACAGGGAGAGTTGTGCAACCCCCTGAGCTGCCAGATGTAGGAGCAAGAGACAATGTTGTCCTCCGTCTGGCCCAGCCAATACCCACGCAGCAGAACTACAAGGTGTTCTTTGACAACTGGTTCACGAGTGTCCCTCTCATACTCACACTTGCTCGACTACTATGCAAACTTCCCTCTGGGTCAACAACCTCAGAGTGGCACAAGCTGGAAAAAGGGATAATTACCGGATACACCATCTCGGTTATCCTTTTTGCACTCGCCATGAACATGCTGGTGAAGTCCGCTGAGGTCCAGTGCAGGGGGCCCCTCGCCAAGTCTGGAGTCCGACAGCTGCCTATCCGAGCCTTCATGGATGATCTGACGGTGACGACTACATCTGTCCCAGGGTGCAGGTGGATCCTGAACTGCCTCGAGGAGCTGATCACCTGGGCTCGCATGAGCTTCAAGCCGGCAAAGTCGAGGTCACTTGTGCTGAACAAAGGGAAGGTCATGGAAAAGTTCTGCTTCACACTTAGCAGCACTCAGATTCCATCAATCACAGAGAAACCCGTAAAGAGCTTGGGTAAGGTGTTTGACTGCAGCCTGAGGGACACAGCCTCCACACAAGCGACCAACCAAGAGCTGGAAGTCTGTCTAGGTGCAGTGGACAAATCCGGCCTCCCTGGCAAGTTTAAGGCCTGGATATACCAACATGGCATTTTCCCACGGATTCTCTGGCCCCTCTTGGTGTACGAAGTCCCCATTTCTACAGTAGAGGGCTTTGAGAGGAGGGTCAGCAGGTTCCTGTGGAGGTAGCTGGGACTACCTCGGAGCCTGAGCAGCATCACTCTTTATGGGCATAACAACAAGCTGAAGCTCCCTATCAGCAGCCTGAGCAAAGAGTTCATGGCGACCCGTTCCAGGGAGGTGCTGCATTACCGAGAGTCCAGTGACCCAAAAGTAGCCCAGGCTGGGATCGAAGTCGGGACGGGGCGGAAATGGAGGGCAGCTGAGGCAGTGGAAGCAGCAGAGTCACGGCTAAGGCACAAGGCGCTGGTGGGCACAGTGGCACAAGGAAGAGCTGGCCTGGGCAGTAGTACAACACCTCGCTACAACAAGGCTCAGTGGAAGGATAGGAGGTCGCTGGTCCTAGAGGAGGTGTGAGCAGCAGTCGAGGAGAAGCGAACATGTCAGGTGGTGAGAATGTGGCAGCAGGGAGCTTGGACTCGATGGGAGAAAGCGGTGGAGCGCAAGGTCTCATGGACTGAGCTGTCATTAAGGCATTTTTGTATGTAGTAGTTTGTAGTTGTGTATCGTCCGCATAACAATGGAAATTTACAGAGTGATTTCTAATGATGTTACCTAAAGGAAGCATATATAAGTGAATAGATTTGGTCCGAGCAAAGAACCTTTAGTATGTAAAGATGATTCATCATGAATGTGGATGTACTGAAATCGATCGGATAAATAAGATTTAAACCAGCTTAGTGCAGAATCTTTAAGGCCAATTAAATGTCCCAGTCCTGTAGTAGAATTTGATAGTCAATTGTGTCAAATGCGGCACTAAGATCCAATAAAACAAGTACAGAGACGAGTCCTTTGTCTGAGGCAGTAACAAAGCAGCTTTAGATTTTTATTCCTCCGTGCCAGCAACAGCTGCAACCGGAGGCATCAAGATATTAGGTTCATCTTGTGCGGAGTAATTAGTTGTAGTCCACAGATATTTTATCTTCAGAATATACATGCAATATTCCAATAAGCACTTCATGCTACAGTCAAATGGTTTCATGGTTTTAAAGTATTAAAAACTGGCTCATCGGCTCGTATCTGAACGCTTGAACTGCGATAGCGAATAACACTGCAGGAGCTCTGGGTGGTGGAGCTGGTTTCGGGGTGGCTGGTGCTGTAAATGGACAAAACTGAGTTCAGCCTCCTCGTAATGGCTGAATGTGAAGTCACTCATGTCTCAGTTGTTACTGTCTTACCTGAACTGAAGCTCTTTCTGGGTGCTGTGGACTGGAACGACTCTTTCCCCTGAATGCCTTAATGGTCTAGTCCAAACAAGGGGGCTAACTTGGCCCTGCAAGGAGAAAAAGTATAAAGATCATCTTGAGAAGGTTGTATGCCATGAAATGAAATGTAGTTTCACACCTTGGTTACACTCATAGAAAAAAATAAGTATGCTGAGATAAGCACTGACTGTGCAGTCAGGCTGATTCCTACTAACAGAGGTAAAGCTGCTTATACATGTCTTTCATTTTCATTACAGTGGTTACTTTAAATGCCTGCCACAATTAAACAGCTCTTAACATTTTTATCCACATGGAGGTTCAACAGTCAAATACACAATGGCCTACATTATGAGCATTCTATTTGCACAAAGTTGCTAAAAAACTGCAGGGCTGTATCTATTATTCAGTCTTATTCAGTGAATGAATGGACCGTCTGTACTGAAGATGTGTGAAGAGTCCACGTTGTAGAATATGTATCCTCTTTGTAGTCTCGCATGACCAGCCTCCCTTAATTGGGAATGGGAGTCTGGGGACATTCGTCTTTCCTTTTGTAATAGAAATGGGCGGGGATATCAAGACCACGTGACAGCGTTGCCATAGGTACGGCTTACAGTGGGCCAGGCTTCATAAATCAGACTTTTACCGTATCCCATTGGTAAACAGGCCAAAACATCTCTCTTCTCCTGCGTAAGGAATTTTAGACAGAGTCGCTGTAAATCCTTAATTTCTCCAATCTTGTGGACGTTGCAGCTCTGCAATATAGCTGAATCAAATGAAATCATATCCATTTTAATCTCTTCTTGCGATACACTGAACACTTCCTTTTCTGTTGTACTACAGACAACAATTCAGGGAACAGCAATTCCAGTGTAGGCAGGTGTAAGGCAAAGCTAATCAGATTTTGGGCGAGGAAGTATGGAAGTACACGGATTTGGATCCAATCACATCACTGTTGCTGGGAGCCAGCGCTAGTTCTATTACAACCTTCCTATGGGACTGACGTCATAGGTGTCGGTGTAAGAGACATGCTCGCAGATGGCACTGAGGACGGGATTTATAGTGACCCCAATCCGAGTTGGGAAAGCAAGGTGTTCAATTTTCCACGTAATTCTCAGTTAATAACAATGCATAGCTGATCCATTGATAGCCCGGTGTTTGTGCTGCGACTAATGGTGCGTTCAGTTGTACTCGTAAAACGCAGTTTTGAAGTCAGAAAAGCATTGAAATTTAGCATCTACAAGCATAAACGTTGGGGTTTTCGTTTCATTTCATTAACTGTCCATTTTTTTCGAATTCCATGTTCCATGTCCCGGTTTTTAAACTGGGAAGCGCTCAGTTTGGAGGTTACGTTGTTCAGAGCTCCGAGTTCTGACTTTCAATGTAAATGTAACCGACCATAAGGCACGATTCTCGACCCCAGGGTCCTAAGAGGAGCTGGTAGCTGTGCCTGTGTCTGTAGCGGTAACCAAAGTGATCATATACAACTATCTAATGACTGAGCTGGTGATTTCATTTCACATTTCATGCTATGTAGGCAGGGGCGAAAATCCCATTTCATAGCTGGGGGGGACAATAAACAGTAAAATTTTAGAGAATAATTCCGGCGGGGACAAGGAAAAAAAGTTGTAGCCTGTCTTTTATACAACGTCTTTTACCGCAATTTGATGCTTTAATCTTCTCTCTATCTCTCCATCAGGCAGAGTGAATGTCTATACTTATGAGAAATGGCTTAACAACTAAACATTTCCTGCAATTAAACTGGTAAACTGGTTTATAAACAGTGTGCTGTGAGATCTGCTGCTGCGCACCTCACAACCGTGCATAATATTCGCTCGTAATGACCGCTCCTCGTCGGTTAGACTGCACGTCTGTCATGTTTGTCTCACTGACAGGTGGAGAGCCTACAGACAGGTACCCATTAGCTATGCTCCGTCACAACCATGCATAATAGTCGCACGTAAACATTCTACTGAGACAGCAATTTGTTTCTTTGTGAAAAATTTAAATTTATGGAATCGATAGCGGTGGTGTTATAGGAGCTGTTTTTCTTGACTTGAAGAAGGCGTTTGATACTGTGAATCATCAAATTTTATTAACTAAGCTGTCTTATTTTAATTTGTCGGTAAATACATTGCAATGGATAGAATCATATATTGTGCAGAGGAAACAGTGTGTTAGAGTACACAATACTACATCTGAAACTTCTGATAATACTCTTGGTGTACCTCAAGGTTCGGTTTTGGGACCATTGTTGTTCAGTCTGTACATTAATGATCTGCCAAATAGCTGTCCGTCAAATGTAACGTTCCAGATGTATGCTGCTGATGCTGTTGTGTATGTGCATGCAAAAACTAAATGCCAAGCTGCACAAGATCTATCAGCTGCTATGTCCAAAGTGTCAAACTGGTTGAATCTTTCTCATCTGCATCTTCATGTGTCAAAAACTGTTTGTATGTTTTTTTCTAAGAAGGCAAATGCTGATATAACTCCTGACGTGTATGTAAATGGAACAAAGCTTGAAGTTGTACAGGAGTTTAAATATCTAGGAATTATCATTGATTCACAGCTATGTTTTAAACAACAAGTAAAAAAACTGTGAATAGAATAAAATACAACCTGTCAAATTTTAGATACATTTGAAATAACTTAACTCTTGACTCTGCAAAATTATATCTAAATGCAATGATCATGCCACATATTACCTACTGTATAACAACTTGGGCATCGGCATGCAAGTCCACATTAAAGCCTCTCGAAATTGCATACAAGCAAGCTCTAAAAGTCTTAGACAAAAAACCCAACACACACCATCATTGTAACATCTTAAAGAAACATGAATTGCTGAGTTGGGAAAATATAATAAATTATGCAGATGCTTCTTTAGTCGATTCGATCGACTAGATCAGGATCTAGAGGTGACTGTCTGGTCCCATTCAGAAAAAGTGCTTTTGGGCAGTCACTTTTTTCATATCGCGCGTCACACCTATGGAACACGATACCAAGCAATGTACGAGACTTACAAACTATTACCTCTTTCAATAAGCATCTGTAGCAACATAGAGGTGTTTATCCTTTGTGATTTGCCACTGTTTATAATGAGCGCCGCTGGTGGCAGCTGATGAGGTGGGCCAGTATAAAAGCGGCAGTTCACCCACCAGTTCTTCCTTTGCGCCTCCATCACCTCTGTCACTTCCGGGTCAGCGGTCATTTGATCCGACAGGTATGACTGCATGCTGCTTCACCTCGCTGGTTGTTTGTGTCTCTCAATGTGCTTAAGGCATTGGTGTTGTTTTGTAGGGCGACTGCCTGTGTGCTGCTCCGCCCCCCCCTGTATACGCTGCTGCGTGTGTCTGTGGTAGGTGTCCTCTCTCTCTGCGGTATGGTTGATGCTATCCGGTGGCTAATGCTAGTGTGATTACAGGTAAATGCTGGTGGCTGCCAGGGGTCCTCTCTCCCTCCCTCCTCTCGTGAGTGTGTGTGTGTGTGTGTCCATCGCTGCTAAAAAGGTATGTATGTGTAGCATAACGTGCACCGCGTCATCATCAGTGTACTTAATATTGCTAATAGTATTTTTCTTGATTAGGAATTACTGTAACCAGCTTATTGGGGCGCTGCTGTTTTGTCTCCACTGCGGCTGCTGCTGTCTCCCCTACTTCTGCTGTTGTCTGCGCTGTGGCTGCTGTTTGTCTCCACCGCGTCTGCAGCGTGTCTCTGCTGCAGCTTTGCTTTTATGGCACAGCGCCACGCGGCAGTCTATTTAACCACTTTGTAGCTCTGCTTCAACAAAATAGACCCTTGGTGACTGTTTCAACGTCTGGTGTGGGCAGTTGCTCGGCCGCACGCCAGGGCATGGTTCTCTATTTATATGGAATGCATGTGTGACAGTGTGGGTTTACACCATTATTTTTGGTTATTTGTATAGGTTTATTTGTATGTTTTGTTTGGGTTGAACTTGATTCGGTCTGTTTGGGTAACTCATTTGCTAATTAATTGAATTAATTTGAAAGGTTCTTTATGCAATTAGGAAATTGTCTTGTTTTTCTGTTCTTTATTTTCCTTTTTGTTTGGGTTATATTTGTTTGAAACCGAATTGGGTAGTTATTGGTTGATATATTTTGTTAAGTTTAAGTTTGTGCCCTGCCCCATTAATTACAATTTTGTTAGATTTTGCTTTGTGTTTTTGTTGCAACCCCACTAATTTGTTTTATCTTCCCCTCTTTTCAGTGGCTGGAGGCCGGTGGTGGCGGTGTTGGTGATCTGGTGTTGGCACCCTTCTGTCTTGTCTGCTGTGTTCCTGGGAGTGAGTTACT